>NC_091985.1:184185697-184516185 GCF_044704955.1 Pristiophorus japonicus | reverse complement strand
TCCCAGACCTCGGGTTAATCTCCCAACACACCGACTCAAAGTCCCAGAACACGGGTTAATCTCCCCACACACCAACTCACAGTCCCAGACCAAAGGTAAATTTCCAAACAAGCCGACTCAAAGTCCCAGACCCCGGGTTAATCTCCCCACAAAGCGACTCACAGTCCCAGACCCCGGGTTAATCTTCCCACACAAGACCTCACAGTCCCAGACCCCGGGTTAATCTCCCACACACAGATTCACAGTCCCAGACCCCAGGTTAATATCCCCACACACCAACTCACAGTCCCAGACCCCGGGTTAATCTCCCCACACACCAACTCACAGTCCCAGACCTCGGGTTAATCTCCCCACACACCAACTCCCAGTCCCAGCCCCCGGGTTAATCTCCCCACATACCGACTCACAGTCCCAGACCCCGGGTTAAACACCCCACACACAAACTCACAGTCCCAGACCCCGGGTTAATCTCCCACACACCGACACACAGTCCCAGACCCCGGGTTAATCTCCCCACACACTGACTCAATGTCCCAGAGCCCGGGTTAATCTTCCACACACCGACTCACAGTCCCAGACCCTGGGTTAATCTCCCCACACACCGCCTCACACTCCCAGACCCCGGGTTAATCTCCCCACACACCGAGTCACACTCCCAGACCCCAGGTTAATCTCCCCACACACCGAGTCACAGTCCCATACCCCGGATTAATCTCCCCACACACCGACTCACAGTCCCAGACCCCCTGGGTTAATCTCCCCACACACCAACTCAAAGTCCCAGACCCCGGATTAATCTGCCCACACACCGACTCAAAGTCCCAGACCACCGGTTAATCTCCCCACACACCAACTCACAGTCCCAGATCTCGGGTTAATCTCCCCATACACGACTCATCGTCCCAGACCAGGGGTAAATCTCCAAACAAGCCGACTCAAAGTCCCAGACCCCGGGTTAATCTCCCCACAAAGCGACTCACAGTCCCAGACCCCGGGTTAATCTCCCACACACAGACTCACAGTCCCAGACCCCAGGTTAATATCCCCACACACCGACTCAAAGTCCCAGACCACGGGTTAATCTCCCCACACACCAACTCACAGTCCCAGACCCCGGGTTAATCTCCCCACACACAGACTCACAGTCCCAGACCCCAGGTTAATCTCCCAACACACCGATAGACAGTCCCAGACCCCGGTTAATCTCCCCACATACCAACTCACACTCCCAGATCCCGGGTTAAACTCCTCACAAACCGAGTCACAGTCCCAGACACCGGGTTAATCTCCCCACACACCAACTCCCAGTCCCAGACCCCGGGTTAATCTCCCCACACACCAACTCACAGTCCCAGACACCGGGTTAATCTCCCCACACACCAACTCCCAGTCCCAGCCCCCGGGTTAATCTCCCCACATACCGACTCACAGTCCCAGTCCTCGGGTTAATCTGGTAAGGCCAGCACGTCATTAATAGTGGGTGGCGGGTCTGAGCAATTATTTTTCCTCAGTGGGAACAATGACACCTGCATCCCCCCTTTCGACAGAGCTGCTGACTTAGCTGCATTATCAGCTCTGGCATTCCCAAGTGCCACCTCATTCGACTGGCCTGTATGTGCCTGGCATTTGATAATGGCAAGTTTTAAGGGGCATTAAATGGCTCGCAGGAGATTTTCCACTTGTTCTGCATTTTTGATTGTCTGAGCCTGTTGCATAGCATAATAAGCTGCTGCCAACGAAGGAAGACATCCCGATAGTCCGCGTGCCACTGGGTCTAGTTGGGTACTGAAATGCCTGTCCCCATGTAACTGAGTCAAAACAGATTGTGCAAAACCCGACTTGTGATGCACAAATAAGTTGAATAGCTTAGTGTAATCTGATAATCCCAAGGCTGGTGCTGAAGTGAGGGACTGCTTAAGGTTCTGGAAAGCATTCCGGGATACTTCATTCCACATCCTTTAAGCATTGTGAGAATATAGTAGATTCATTCACAGCTCGTAGGTCATGGACAAACCTCCATTTGTGTGGGCTTCTGAACTGGACGAATCTGTGTGTTACACGGACTTCTCATTTATGCTTATAGTGATTCACAGATCACAGAATGTAAAGTACTTGTTTTCTAATCTTATTAAAAGGCCTCCAAACCCAAGATTTTTCCAATACACTCAAAATGTTGATCAAGGAGATCACCTGAAATATCTCAAAATCCCAATTCAATTATTGTACTGCCACTCTTTATCCAAAAAAATTTCCCCCTACTGAGTTAGAAGCTTTTGTACCAAGATTTTACACCAAGGACAATGAGAGTGTACTCCCCCAGCCTGCACCTCGAGAGACCCACAAAGGCTTTTTAAAAAAAAAAGCATTACAACTTTTAACCACCGGGACCATGTCTCAACAAACCCATCCTTTGTGCATTTCCTAGCTCCGTAACCTCTCATCCGAATAAATCCACACCTGCGCTTCTAACTTAAAATGTCTTAAACTTCCCACATACAGGACAACACTATGAAGGGTTAAAAAACTTCACTTTGCTTGAAAAAGTGGGCGGAGCTAAAACAAACAGGCAGCTCCACAACTTTTCCAAACAGGTTTCCAGACACAAGGAAAAAAGACAGAAGCACTCTCATTCAAAGACAAGACATTCACAAGTCTCTCTCCATTCAATAAAGCTTTTTCTTTTACTAGCTTCATTTTTTTTTTTTCATAAGTCACTATCAGGTTCTCTTTTTTTTTTACATTTGATTTACTTCCTCTGTTAATTTTACATGGGCTTGAAGAATCGGAACCCAGGCCTTTTCTATTACTTTCCTTTTTTTTTGGATCTCTATTTATAAGACACTCCTGGAGACAAGTTGTTCTCTCTAAATTAAATGAACCATCGGGTGGAAATGGCCTGTTTTCACCCTTAGTCCACTTTACTGGTTTTTGTTTCTTTGGTCAATTGAAGACTGACCACAATTCTGGAGCATGACATAGGCTGGTGTGCCTTTTGTGGTGTTTTAACTTGCTCCGGCACCCATTCTGGATGATTAAGATTTTCCCACAGTTTCTGATCTCACAATCCTTTCGGCCAACCGAGTTCTCTACGCCCACTTCTCCTGGCCGTTACGTGGCCTGAAAAGGCTCTTAATTCGGGCTCAGTCTGGGTGTGTGAGATATGTTGGCACGAACCAACCGTAGTTGATCAATCAGTTACTGTTTCTTTTCTTAATCAATCCTTGTGGTTTTTTTTTTTTTTTCGAATCACAATTTTCCCTAGTGACTCTTCCCGTTTCTCTAATGGCAATGACTCACAAAGGTATTGCAACCAACAGTAATACAAGGACAACAAACAATATTCCCGTGAGTACACAAATCATAACCTCTAAACAAATTCTCAGTCTGCGTTGTACGCCACTACAGACCGAGTCCTTAACTTATCCTAATAACAGCTGATAAAACTTAAGGTTCCGTACCCAAACTCTTTGATCGATTGCGCTCTTTTTTTTTAATAGTCTTATCACATAAGAACCCCTTCCGAATTAAAAACAATAAAAATCTTATCACATAAGAACCTTCGATCGATTATTAGCGCTTTCTTTTTTTCTTTTCTTTTAATAGTCTTATCACATAAGAACCCCTTCCGAATTAAAAACAATAAAAATCTTATCATATAAGAACCTGGAACCCTTTTCGATCGACTAGCGCTCCCTTACTTACTGAAACCTTCCCCGGGCTGTCTCGAGATTTTTTCCAGAACCTGTTCTCTTCTGCTGGCGAGCTGAGAAAGAAATGGTTATAAAAAAAATACCTTTAACTTTTAAATGCCGAGTCTTGTAGATGCAGTACCTCAGCTGTGGACAACAGATTACATCTGCGATTCAACAGTGAAGAAACCTCTTGTGAGCAAAGGCTCACCTTGTTTGGCCACCGAAGCCTTTCACTGGAGAGGCACTATGCCTGTATCCGTTTTACTCACAGAACAGAGAGTATGCATCTCGGTGGAACCTCCAATAACTGTCGAAATCTCGACCTCAGAAAAGAATGACTCCGACACTTACAGCTCCGATGGAAGTTTCCCTTTTAATTTACTTGCTCGCAAGGGGTAGGTTTCACTCAGTCAAGGGCAAAATGAAACCTCCGCAATGGTACAGCTTCACAAGATATTTATACAATAAAACCCAAGTTCTGGCCTCTCCCTGTGTATTGCTCTGTCTCACAGTCAGTGAATACAGATAAAGAGTTAATTACTATATCCTGGTACTGAAATGGTATCCAGATATTTCCTTTTGTCAGGGTTATCAGAAAGCCAAACGGCCATTACTCCATGAGTCATAGGTAATGGGCTATCACCTGTCTTGTATTGTATCAGGATTATCCAATTTCCTGGTCAGTTTACCTGTTTGCTTCAAATGGATGAGGTAAAGGAAAGAGATAATGGCTAGAAGATAAGGGTGGGGTGACATGGAACTCCTGTAGTGTAGACAATAGGAGAGCACCATGGGGGGTTACTTGTCTCAGCATGACTTGTCTCCTAGCTGTCTGATAACCATCAGCCATCTAACAGCAGGTTTAGCTGTTCATAATAAGCTGGCTGCTAAAATGCAGAAAGTTCTGGAAGGGCCAGGACTCCATTTTAATCAAAAGGCACACAAATACCGTATGGTATCAGCTTAGATAAAAAAACATTTCCACACCACACACCGACTCAAAGTCCCAGACCACCGGTTAATCTCCCCACACACCAACTCACAGTCCCAGACCTCGGGTTAATCTCCCAACACACCGACTCAAAGTCCAGAACACGGGTTAATCTCCCCACACACCAACTCACAGTCCCAGACCAGGGGTAAATTTCCAAACAAGCCGACTCAAAGTCCCAGACCCCGGGTTAATCTCCCCACAAAGCGACTCACAGTCCCAGACCCCGGGTCAATCTTCCCACACAAGACCTCACAGTCCCAGACCCCGGGTTAATCTCCCACACACAGACTCACAGTCCCAGACCCCAGGTTAATATCCCCACACACCGACTCACAGTCCCAGACCCCGGGTTAATCTCCCCACACACCGACTCAAAGTCCCAGACGCCGGGTTAATCTCCCCACACACCGACTCACATTCCCAGATCCCGGGTTAATCTCCCCACACACCGCCTCACAGTCCCAGACCCCGGGTTAATCTCCCCACACATACTCACAGTCCCAGACCCCCTGGGTTAATCTCCTCACACACCAACTCACAGTCCCAGACCCCGGGTTAATCTGCCCACACACCGACTCAAAGTCCCAGACCACCGGTTAACCTCCCCACACACCAACTCACAGTCCCAGACCTCGGGTTAATCTCCCAACACACCGACTCAAAGTCCCAGAACACGGGTTAATCTCCCCACACACCAACTCACAGTCCCAGACCAAAGGTAAATTTCCAAACAAGCCGACTCAAAGTCCCAGACCCCGGGTTAATCTCCCCACAAAGCGACTCACAGTCCCAGACCCCGGGTTAATCTTCCCACACAAGACCTCACAGTCCCAGACCCCGGGTTAATCTCCCACACACAGATTCACAGTCCCAGACCCCAGGTTAATATCCCCACACACCAACTCACAGTCCCAGACCCCGGGTTAATCTCCCCACACACCAACTCACAGTCCCAGACCCCGGGTTAATCTCCCCACACACCAACTCCCAGTCCCAGCCCCCGGGTTAATCTCCCCACATACCGACTCACAGTCCCAGACCCCGGGTTAAACACCCCACACACAAACTCACAGTCCCAGACCCCGGGTTAATCTCCCACACACCGACACACAGTCCCAGACCCCGGGTTAATCTCCCCACACACTGACTCAATGTCCCAGAGCCCGGGTTAATCTTCCACACACCGACTCACAGTCCCAGACCCTGGGTTAATCTCCCCACACACCGCCTCACACTCCCAGACCCCGGGTTAATCTCCCCACACACCGAGTCACACTCCCAGACCCCAGGTTAATCTCCCCACACACCGAGTCACAGTCCCATACCCCGGATTAATCTCCCCACACACCGACTCACAGTCCCAGACCCCCTGGGTTAATCTCCCCACACACCAACTCAAAGTCCCAGACCCCGGATTAATCTGCCCACACACCGACTCAAAGTCCCAGACCACCGGTTAATCTCCCCACACACCAACTCACAGTCCCAGATCTCGGGTTAATCTCCCCATACACGACTCATCGTCCCAGACCAGGGGTAAATCTCCAAACAAGCCGACTCAAAGTCCCAGACCCCGGGTTAATCTCCCCACAAAGCGACTCACAGTCCCAGACCCCGGGTTAATCTCCCACACACAGACTCACAGTCCCAGACCCCAGGTTAATATCCCCACACACCGACTCAAAGTCCCAGACCACGGGTTAATCTCCCCACACACCAACTCACAGTCCCAGACCCCGGGTTAATCTCCCCACACACAGACTCACAGTCCCAGACCCCAGGTTAATCTCCCAACACACCGATAGACAGTCCCAGACCCCGGTTAATCTCCCCACATACCAACTCACACTCCCAGATCCCGGGTTAAACTCCTCACAAACCGAGTCACAGTCCCAGACACCGGGTTAATCTCCCCACACACCAACTCCCAGTCCCAGACCCCGGGTTAATCTCCCCACACACCAACTCACAGTCCCAGACACCGGGTTAATCTCCCCACACACCAACTCCCAGTCCCAGCCCCCGGGTTAATCTCCCCACATACCGACTCACAGTCCCAGTCCTCGGGTTAATCTGCCCACACACCGACTCAAAGTCCCAGACCACCGGTTAATCTCCCCACACACCAACTCACAGTCCCAGACCTCGGGTTAATCTCCCAACACACCGACTCAAAGTCCCAGAACACGGGTTAATCTCCCCACACACCAACTCACAGTCCCAGACCAGGGGTAAATTTCCAAACAAGCCGACTCAAAGTCCCAGACCCCGGGTTAATCTCCCCACAAAGCGACTCACAGTCCCAGACCCCGGGTCAATCTTCCCACACAAGACCTCACAGTCCCAGACCCCGGGTTAATCTCCCACACACAGACTCACAGTCCCAGACCCCAGGTTAATATCCCCACACACCGACTCACAGTCCCAGACCCCGGGTTAATCTCCCCACACACCGACTCAAAGTCCCAGACGCCGGGTTAATCTCCCCACACACCGACTCACATTCCCAGATCCCGGGTTAATCTCCCCACACACCGCCTCACAGTCCCAGACCCCGGGTTAATCTCCCCACACAAGACCTCACAGTCCCAGATCCCGGGTTAATCTCCCACACACAGACTCACAGTCCCAGACCCCGGGTTAATCTCCCCACACACAGACTCACAGTCCCAGACCACGGGTTAATCTCCCCACACACCGACTCTCAGTCCCAGACTCCGGGTTAATCTCCCCACACATACTCACAGTCCCAGACCCCCTGGGTTAATCTCCCCACACACCAACTCACAGTCCCAGACCCCGGGTTAATCTGCCCACACACCGACTCAAAGTCCCAGACCACCGGTTAATCTCCCCACACACCAACTCACAGTCCCAGACCTCGGGTTAATCTCCCAACACACCGACTCAAAGTCCCAGACCACGGGTTAATCTCCCCACACACCAACTCACAGTCCCAGACCAAGGGTAAATTTCCAAACAAGCCGACTCAAAGTCCCAGACCCCGGGTTAATCTCCCCACAAAGCGACTCACAGTCCAGGACCCCGGGTTAATCTTCCCACACAAGAGCTCACAGTCCCAGACCCCGGGTTCATCTCCCACACACAGACTCACAGTCCCAGACCCCAGGTTAATATCCCCACCCACCGACTCACAGTCCCAGACCCCGGGTTAATCTCCCCACACACCGACTCAAAGTCCCAGACCACGGGTTAATCTCCCCACACACCAACTCACAGTCCCAGACCTCGGGTTAATCTCCCCACACACCGACTCAAAGTCCCAGACCACGGGTTAATCTCCCACACACCAATTCACAGTCCCAGACCCCGGGTTCATCTCCCACCTCACCCAATCACAGTCCCAGACCCCGGGTTAATCTCCCCACACACCGACACACAGTCCCAGACTCCGGATTAATCTCCCCATACACCAACTCACAGTCCCAGATCCAAGGTTAATCTCCCCACACACCGAGTCACAGTCCCAGACCCCGGGATAATCTCCCCACATACCAAGTCACAGTCCCAGACCCCGGGTTCATCTCCCACCTCACCCACTCACAGACCCAGACCCCGGGTTAATCTCCCCACACACCGACACACAGTCCCAGACCACGGGTTAAACACTCCACACACAAACTCACAGTCCCAGACCCCGGATTAATCTCCCCACAAAAGACCTCACGGTCACAGCCCACGGGTTAGTCTCCCACACACAGACTCAAAGTCCCAGGCCCCGGGTTAATCTCCCACACACCGACTCAAAGTCCCAGACCCCGGGTTAATCTCCCCACCGAGTCACAGTCCCAGACCCCGGGATAATCTCCCCACATACCAAGTCACAGTCCCAGACCCCGGGTTCATCTCCCACCTCACCCACTCACAGACCCAGACCCCGGGTTAATCTCCCCACAAAAGACCTCACGGTCACAGCCCACGGGTTAGTCTACCACACACCAACTCACAGTCCCAGACCTTGGGTTAATCTCCCCACACACCGACTCAAAGTCCCAGACCACGGGTTAATCTCCCCACACACCAACTCACAGTCCCAGACCCCGGGTTAATCTCCCACACACCAATTCACAGTCCCAGACCCCGGGTTCATCTCCGACCTCACCCAATCACAGTCCCAGACCCCGGGTTAATCTCCCCACACACCGACACACAGTCCCAGACCACGGGTTAAACACTCCACACACAAACTCACAGTCCCAGACCCCGGATTAATCTCCCCACAAAAGACCTCACGGTCACAGCCCACGGGTTAGTCTCCCACACACAGACTCAAAGTCCTAGGCCCCGGGTTAATCTCCCACACACCGACTCAAAGTCCCAGACCCCGGGTTAATCTCCCCACACACCGAGTCACAGTCCCAGACCCGGGTTAATCTTCCAACACATCGACTCACAGTCCCAGACCCCGGGTTAATCTCCCCACACACCGACGCAAAGTACCAGACCCCGGGTTAATCTCCCCACACACCAACTCAGAGTCCAAGACCCCGGGTTAATCTCCCAGACACAGACTCACAGTCCCAGACCCCGGGTTAATCTCCCACACACAGACTCTCAGTCCCAGACCCCGGGTTAATCTCCCCACACACCAACACACAGTCCCAGACCCCGGTTAATCTCCCCACATACCAACTCACAGTCCCAGACCCCGGGTTAATCTCCCCACACACAGACTCACAGTCCCAGACCCCAGGTTAATCTCCCAACACACCGATAGACAGTCCCAGACTCCGGGTTAATCTCCTACACACCAACTCACAGTCCCAGACCCCGGTTAATCTCCCCACATACCAACTCACACTCCCAGATCCCGGGTTAAACTCCTCACAAACCGAGTCACAGTCCCAGACCCCGGGTTAATCTCCCCACATACCAACTCACAGTCCCAGACGCCGGGTTAATCTCCCCACACACCGACTCACATTCCCAGATCCTGGGTTAATCTCCCAACAAAAAACCTCACGGTCCCAGACCACGGGTTAATTTCCCACACACAGACTCAAAGTCCCAGACCCCGGGTTAATCTCCCACACACCGACTCAAAGTCCCAAACCCCGGGTTAATCTCCACACACACCGACTCACAGTCCCAGACCTCGGGTTAATCTTTCCACACACCAACTCACAGTCCCAGCCCCCGGGTTTAATCTCCCCACACACCGACTCACAGTCCCAGACCCCGGGTTAATCTTCCCACACATCAACTCACAGTCCCAGACCCCGGGTTAATCTCGCCACATACCGACTCACAGTCCCAGACCCCGCTTTAATCTCCCAGACACAGACTCACAGTCCCAGACCCCGGGTTAATCTCCACACACAGACTCGCAGTCCCAGACCCCGGGTTAATCTCCCCACACACAGACTCACAGTCCCAGACCCCAGGTTAATCTCCCACACACCCACTCACTGTCCCAGACCCCGGTTAATCTCCCCACATACCAACTCATAAGTCCCAGACCCCGGTTTAATCTCCCCACACACAGACTCACAGTCCCAGACCCCGGGTTAATCTCCCCACATACCAACTCACAGTCCCAGAGCCCGGGTTCATCTGCCACCTCACCCACTCACAGTCCCAGACCCTGGGTTAAACACCCCACACACAAACTCACGGTCCCAGACCCCGGGTTAATCTCCCCACACACCAACTCACAGTCCCCGACCCCGGGTTAATCTCCCCACACACCGACTCACATTCGCAGATCCCGGGTTAATCTCCCCACACATCAACTCACAGTCCCAGACCCCGGGTTAATCTCCCAACATACCGACAGACAGTCCCAGACTCCGGGTTAATCTCCTACACACCAACTCACAGTCCCAGACCCCGGTTAATCTCCCTACATACCAACTCACACTCCCAGATCCCGGGTTAATCTCCCCACAAAAGACCTGACGGTCCCAGACCACGGGTTAATCTCCCACACACAGACTCAAAGTCCCAGACCCCGGGTTAATCTCCCACACACCGACTCAAAGTCCCAAACCCCGGGTTAATCTCCACACACACCGACTCACAGTCCCAGACTCCCTGGGTTAATCTCCCCACACACCGAGTCACAGTCCCAGACCCGGGTTAATCTTCCCACACACCGACTCACATTCCCAGATCCCGGGTTAATCTCCGCACACTCCAACTCACAGTCCCAGACCCCGGGTTAATCTCCCCACAAAAGACCTCACAGTCCCAGATCCCGGGTTAATCTTCCCACACAAGACAACACAGTCCCAAAACCCAGGATTAATCTCCCCACACACCAAGTCACAGTCCCAGACCCCGGGTTAATCTGCCCACACACCGACTCACACTCCCAGACCCCGGGTTAATCTGCCCACACACCGACTCAAAGTCCCAGACCACCGGTTAATCTCCCCACACACCGACTCACAGTCCCAGACCCCAGGTTAATATCCCCACACACCGACTCACAGTCCCAGACCCCGGGTTAATCTCCCCATACACCAACTCACAGTCCCAGACCCCGGGTTAATCTCCCCATACACCAACTCACAGTCCCAGACCCCGGGTTAATCTCCCCACACACAGTCTCACAGTCCCAGACCCCGGGTTAATCTCCCCACACACCGAATCACAGTCCCAGACACCCGGGTAAATCTGCCCACACACCAACTCACAGTACCAGACCCGGGATTAATCTCGCCACACACCAACACATAGTCCCAGACCCCGGGTTAATCTCCCCACACACCGACACACAGTCCCAGAACCCGGGTTAATCTCCCCACACACCAACTCACAGTCCCAGCCCCGGGTTAATCTCCCCACACACCAAATCACACTCCCAGATCCAAGGTTAATCTCCCCACACACCTCGTCACAGTCCAGACCCCGAGTTATTCTCCCCACACACCAACTCACATACCCAGATCCAAGGTTAATCTCCCCACATACCAACTCACAGTCCCAGACCCCGGGTTCATCTCCCACCTCACCCACTCACAGTCCCAGACCCCGGGTTAATCTCCCCACACACCGACACACAGTCCTAGACCACGGGTTAAACACACCACACACAAACTCACAGTCCCAGACCCCGGGTTAATCTCCCCACAAAAGACTTCACGGTCCCAGAACACGGGTTAATCTCCCACACACAGACTCAAAGTCCCAGACCCCGGGTTAATCTCCCACACACCGACTCAAAGTCCCAGACCGCGGGGTAATCTCCACACACACCGACTCACAGTCCCAGACCCCCTGGGTTAATCTCCCCACACACCGAGTCACAGTCCCAGACCCGGGTTAATCTTCCCACACATCGACTCACAGTCCCAGACCCCGGGTTAATCTCCCCACACACCGACGCAAAGTACCAGACCCCGGGTTAATCTCCCCACACACCAACTCAGAGTCCCAGACCCCGGGTTAATCTCCCAGACACAGACTCACAGTCCCAGACCCCGGTTAATCTCCCCACATACCAACTCACACTCCCAGATCCCGAGTTAATCTCCTCACAAATCGAGTCACAGTCCCAGACCCCGGGTTAATCTCCCACACACCGATTCACAGTCCCAGAGCCCGGGTTCATCTGCCACCTCACCCACTCACAATCCCAGACCCCGGGTTAAACACCCCACACACGAACTCACGGTCCCAGACCCCGGGTTAATCTCCCCACACACCAACTCACAGTCCCAGGCCCCGGGTTAATCTCCCCACACTCCAACTCACAGTCCCAGACGCCGGGTTAATCTCCCCACACACCGACTCACATTCCCAGATCCCGGGTTAATCTCCCCACAAAAGACCTCACGGTCCCAGACCACGGGTTAATCTCCCACACACAGACTCAAAGTCCCAGACCCCGGGTTAATCTCCCACACACCGACTTAAAGTCCCAAATCCCGGGTTAATCTCCACACACACCGACTCACAGTCCCAGACCCCCTGGGTTAATCTCCCCACACACCGAGTCACAGTCCCAGACCCGGGTTAACCTTCCCACACACCGACTCACATTCCCAGACCCCGGGTTAATCTCCCCACACACCGACTCAAAGTCCCAGACCCCGGGTTAATCTCCCCACACACCAACTCACAGTCCCAGACCGCGGGTTAATCTCCCCACACACCGACACACAGTCCCAGACCCCGGGTTAATCTCCCCACACACCGACTCAAAGTCCCAGACCCCGGGTTAATCTCCCCACACACCAACTCACAGTCCCAGACCGCGGGTTAATCTCCCACACACCAACTCACAGTCCCAGACCCCGGTTATTCTCGCCACATTCCAACTCACACTCCCAGATCACGGGTTAATCTCCTCACAAACCGAGTCACAGTCCCAGACCCCGAGTTAATCTCCCCACATACCAACTCACAGTCCCAGAGCCCGGGTTAAACAACCACACACAAACTCACGGTCCCAGACCCCGGGTTAATCTCCCCACACACCAACTCACAGTCCCAGACCCCGGGTTAATCTCCCCACACACTGACTCACAGACCCAGACCCCGGGTTAATCTCCCCACAAAAGACCTCACAGTCCCAGACCCCGTGTTAATCTTCCCACACAAGACCTCACAGTCCCAGACCCCGGGTTAATCTCCCACACACAAACTCACAGTCCCAGACCCCGAATTAATCTCCCCACACACCAAGTCACAGTCCCAGACCCCGGGTTAATCTGCCCACACACCGACTCAAAGTCCCAGACCACCGGTTAATCTCCCCACACACCAACTCACAGTCGCAGACCTCGGGTTATTCTCCCACAAACAGACTCACAGTCCCAGACCCCAGGTTAATATCCCCACACACCGACTCACAGTCCCAGACCTCGGGTTAATCTCCCCACACACCGACTCAAAGTCCCAGACCACGGGTTAATCTCCCCACACACCGACTCAAAGTCCCAGACCACGGGTTAATCCCCCCACACACCAACTCACAGTCCCAGACCCCGGGTTAATCTCCCACACACCAACTCACATTCCCAGACCACGTGTTCATCTCCCAGCTCACCCAATCACAGTCCCAGACCCCGTGTTAATCTCCCCACACACCGACACACAGTCCCAGACCCCGGATTAATCTCCCCATACACCAACTCACAGTCCCAGACACCCGGGTAAATCTGCCCACACACCAACTCACAGTCCCAGACCGGGTATTAATCTCGCCACACACCAACTCATAGTCCCAGACCCCGGGTTAATCTCCCCACACACCGACACACAGTCCCAGACCCCGGGTTAATCTCCCCACACACCAACTCACAGTCCCAGACCCCGGGTTAATCTCCCCACACACCGAGTCACAGTCCCAGACCCCGGGATAATCTTCCCACATACCAACTCACAGTCCCAGATCCCGGGTTAATCTCCCCACACACCAACTCACAGTCCCAGACCCCGGGTTAATCTCCCCACACACCGACACACAGTCCCAGACTACGGGTTAAACACCCCACACACAAACTCACAGTCCCAGACCCCGGGTTAATCTCCCCACAAAAGACCTCACGGTCCCAGAACACGGGTTAATCTCCCACACACAGACTCAAAGTCCCAGACCCCGGGTTAATCTCCCACACACCGACTCAAAGTTCCAGATCGCTGGTTAATCTCCACAGACACCGACTCAAAGTCCCAGACCCCCTGGGTTAATCTCCCCACACACCGAGTCACAGTCCCAGACCCGGGTTAATCTTCCCACACATCGACTCACAGTCCCAGACCCCGGGTTAATCTCCCCACACACCGACGCAAAGTACCAGACCCCGGGTTAATCTCCCCACACACCAACTCAGAGTCCCAGACCACGGGTTAATCTCCCAGACACAGACTCACAGTCCCAGACCCCGGTTAATCTCCCCACATACCAACTCACACTCCCAGATCCCGGGTTAATCTCCTCACAAACCGAGTCACAGTCCCAGACCCCGGGTTAATCTCCCACACACCGACTCACAGTCCCAGAGCCTGGGTTCATCTGCCACCTCACCCACTCACAATCCCAGACCCCGGGTTAAACACCCCACACACGAACTCACGGTCCCAGACCCCGGGTTAATCTCCCCACACACCAACTCACAGTCCCAGGCCCCGGGTTAATCTCCCCACACTCCAACTCACAGTCCCAGACGCCGGGTTAATCTCCCCACACACCGACTCACATTCCCAGATCCCGGGTTAATCTCCCCACAAAAGACCTCATGGTCCCAGGCCACGGGTTAAACTCCCACACACAGACTCAAAGTCCCAGACCCCGGGTTAATCTCCCACACACCGACTCAAAGTCCCAAACCCCGGGTTAATCTCCACACACACCGACTCACAGTCCCAGACCCCCTGGGTTAATCTCCCCACACACCGAGTCACAGTCCCAGACCCGCTGGGTTAATCTCCCCACACACCGAGTCACAGTCCCAGACCCGGGTTAATCTTCCCACACACCGACTCACATTCCCAGATCCCGGGTTAATCTCCCCACAAAAGACCTCACGGTCCCAGACCACGGGTTAATCTCCCACACACAGACTCAAAGTCCCAGACCCCGGGTTAATCTCCCACACACCGACTCAAAGTCCCAAATCCCGGGTTAATCTCCACACACACCGACTCACAGTCCCAGACCCCCTGGGTTAATCTCCCCACACACCGAGTCACAGTCCCAGACCCGGGTTAACCTTCCCACACACTGACTCAAAGTCCCAGACCCCGGGTTAATCTCCCCACACACCAACTCACAGTCCCAGACCGCGGGTTAATCTCCCCACACACCGACACACAGTCCCAGACCCCGGGTTAATCTCCCCACACACCGACTCAAAGTCCCAGACCCCGGGTTAATCTCCCCACACACCAACTCACAGTCCCAGACCGCGGGTTAATCTCCCACACACCAACTCACAGTCCCAGACCCCGGTTATTCTCCCCACATTCCAACTCACACTCCCAGATCACGGGTTAATCTCCTCACAAACCGAGTCACAGTCCCAGACCCCGAGTTAATCTCCCCACATACCAACTCACAGTCCCAGAGCCCGGGTTAAACAACCACACACAAACTCACGGTCCCAGACCCCGGGTTAATCTCCCCACACACCAACTCACAGTCCCAGACCCCGGGTTAATCTCCCCACACACTGACTCACAGACCCAGACCCCGGGTTAATCTCCCCACAAAAGACCTCACAGTCCCAGACCCCGTGTTAATCTTCCCACACAAGACCTCACAGTCCCAGACCCCGGGTTAATCTCCCACACACAAACTCACAGTCCCAGACCCCGGATTAATCTCCCCACACACCAAGTCACAGTCCCAGACCCCGGGTTAATCTGCCCACACACCGACTCAAAGTCCCAGACCACCGGTTAATCTCCCCACACACCAACTCACAGTCGCAGACCTCGGGTTATTCTCCCACAAACAGACTCACAGTCCCAGACCCCGGGTTAATCTCCCCACACACCGACTCAAAGTCCCAGACCACGGGTTAATCTCCCCACACACCGACTCAAAGTCCCAGACCACGGGTTAATCTCCCCACACACCGACTCAAAGTCCCAGACCACGGGTTAATCCCCCCACACACCAACTCACAGTCCCAGACCCCGGGTTAATCTCCCACACACCAACTCACATTCCCAGACCCCGTGTTCATCTCCCACCTCACCCAATCTCAGTCCCAGACCCCGGATTAATCTCCCCATACACCAACTCACAGTCCCAGACACCCGGGTAAATCTGCCCACACACCAACTCACAGTCCCAGACCCGGTATTAATCTCGCCACACACCAACTCATAGTCCCAGACCCCGGGTTAATCTCCCCACACACCGACACACAGTCCCAGACCCCGGGTTAATCTCCCCACACACCAACTCACAGTCCCAGACCCCGGGTTAATCTCCCCACACACCGAGTCACAGTCCCAGACCCCGGGATAATCTCCCCACATACCAACTCACAGTCCCAGACCCCGGGTTAATCTCCCCACACACCAACTCACAGTCCCAGACCCCGGGTTAATCTCCCCACACACCGACACACAGTCCCAGACTACGGGTTAAACACCCCACACACAAACTCACAGTCCCAGACCCCGGGTTAATCTCCCCACAAAAGACCTCACGGTCCCAGAACACGGGTTAATCTCCCACACACAGACTCAAAGTCCCAGACCCCGGGTTAATCTCCCACACACCGACTCAAAGTTCCAGATCGCGGGTTAATCTCCACACACACCGACTCAAAGTCCCAGACCCCCTGGGTTAATCTCCCCACACACCGAGTCACAGTCCCAGACCCGGGTTAATCTCCCCACACACCAACTCAGAGTCCCAGACCCCGGGTTAATCTCCCAGACACAGACTCACAGTCCCAGACCCCGGTTAATCTCCCCACATACCAACTCACACTCCCAGATCCCGGGTTAATCTCCTCACAAACCGAGTCACAGTCCCAGACCCCGGGTTAATCTCCCACACACCGACTCACAGTCCCAGAGCCTGGGTTCATCTGCCACCTCACCCACTCACAATCCCAGACCCCGGGTTAAACACCCCACACATGAACTCATGGTCCCAGACCCCGGGTTAATCTCCCCACACACCAACTCACAGTCCCAGACCCCGGGTTAATCTCCCCACACTCCAACTCACAGTCCCAGACGCCGGGTTAATCTCCCCACACACCGACTCACATTCCCAGATCCCGGGTTAATCTCCCCACAAAAGACCTCACGGTCCCAGGCCACGGGTTAAACTCCCACACACAGACTCAAAGTCCCAGACCCCGGGTTAATCTCCCACACACCGACTCAAAGTCCCAAACCCCGGGTTAATCTCCACACACACCGACTCACAGTCCCAGACCCCCTGGGTTAATCTCCCCACACACCGAGTCACAGTCCCAGGCCCGGGTTAATCTTCCCACACGCCGACTCACATTCCCAGACCCCGGGTTAATCTCCCCACACACCGACTCAAAGTCCCAGACCCCGGGTTAATCTCCCCACACACCAACTCACAGTCCCAGACCGCGGGTTAATCTCCCCACACACCAACTCACAGTCCCATACCACGGGTTAATCTCCCCACACATCAACTCACAGTCCCAGACCCCGGGTTAATCTCCCCACATACCGACTCACATTCCCAGACCCCGGTTTAATCACCCAGACACAGACTCATAGTCCCAGACCCCGGGTTAATCTCCCACACACAGACGCGCAGTCCCAGACCCCAGGTTAATCTCCACACACACAGACTCACAGTCCCAGACCCCGGGTTAATCTCCCACACACCCACTCACTGTCCCAGACCCCGGTTAATCTCCCCACATACCAACTCACAGTCCCAGACCCCGGGTTAATCTCCCCACACACAGACTCACAGTCCCAGACTCCAGGTTAATCTCCCAACACACCGACAGACAGTCCCAGACCACGGGTTAATCTCCCACACACCAACTCAAAGTCCCAGACCCCGGTTATGCTCCCCACATTCCAACTCACACTCCCAGATCCCGGGTTAATCTCCTCACAAACCGAGTCACAGTCCCAGACCCCGGGTTAATCTCCCCACACAGCAACTCACAGTCCCAGAGCCCGGGTTCATCTGCCACCTCACCCACTCACAGTCCCAGACCCCGGGTTAAACACCCACACACAAACTCACGGTCCCAGACCCCGGGTTAATCTCCCCACACACCAACTCACAGTCCCAGACCCCGGGTTAATCTCCCCACACTCCAACTCACAGTCCCAGATCCCGGGTTAATCTCCCCACACTCCAACTCACAGTCCCAGACGCCGGGTTAATTTCCCCACACACTGACTCACAGACCCAGACCCCGGGTTAATCTCCCCACAAAAGACCTCACAGTCCCAGACCCCGTGTTTAACTTCCCACACAAGACCTCACAGTCCCAGACCCCGGGTTAATCTCCCACACACAGACTCACAGTCTCAGACCCCAGGTTAATATCCCCACAGACCGACTCACAGTCCCAGACCCCGGGTTAATCTCCCCACACACCGACTCAAAGTCCCAGACCACGGGTTAATCTCCCCACACACCGACTCAAAGTCCCAGACCACGGGTTAATCCCCCCGCACACCAACTCACAGTCCCAGACACCGGGTTAATCTCCCACACACCAACTCACAGTCACAGACCCCGGGTTAATCTCCCCACACACAGTCTCAGAGTCCCAGACCCCGGGTTAATCTCCCCACACACCGAATCACAGTCCCAGACACCCGGGTAAATCTGCCCACACACCAACTCACAGTCCCAGACCCGGGATTAATCTCGCCACACACCAACTCATAGTCCCAGACCCCGGGTTAATCTCCCCACACACCGACACACAGTCCCAGACCCCGGGTTAATCTCCCCACACACCAACTCACAGTCCCAGACCCCGGGTTAATCTCCCCACACACAGTCTCACACTCCCAGATCCCAGGTTAATCTCCCCATACACCGACTCACAGTCCCAGACCCCGGGTTAATCTCCCCACATACCAACTCACAGTCCCAGACCCCGGGTTCATCTCCCACCTCACCCACTCACAGTCCCAGACACCGGGTTAATCTCCCCATACACCTACACACAGTCCCAGACCCCAGGTTAAACTCCCGACACACTGACTCAATGTGCCAGAGCCCGGGTTATTCTCCCACACACCTACTCTCAGTCCCAGACCCTGGGTTAATTTCCCCACACACCGACTCACACTCCCAGACCCCAGGTTAATCTCCCCACACACCGAGTCACAGTCCCAGACCCCGGGTTAATCTCCCCACACATCAACTCACAATCCCAGAACCCGGGTTCATCTCACACCTCACCCACTCACAGTACCAGACCCCGGGTTAATCTCCCCACATACCGACTCACAGTCCCAGACCCCGGTTTAATCTCCCACACACAGACTCACAGTCCCAGACCCCGGGTTAATCTCCCCACACACAGACTCACAGTCCCAGACCCCGAGTTAATCTCCCCACACACCAACTCACAGTCCCAGACCCCGGGTTAATCTCCCCACACACCAACTCACAGTCCCAGACCCCGGGTTAATCTCCCAGACACAGACTCACAGTCCCAGACCCCGGTTAATCTCCCCACATACCAACTCACACTCCCAGATCCCGAGTTAATCTCCTCACAAATCGAGTCACAGTCCCAGACCCCGGGTTAATCTCCCACACACCGATTCACAGTCCCAGAGCCCGGGTTCATCTGCCACCTCACCCACTCACAATCCCAGACCCCGGGTTAAACACCCCACACACGAACTCACGGTCCCAGACCACGGGTTAATCTCCCCACACACCAACTCACAGTCCCAGGCCCCGGGTTAATCTCCCCACACTCCAACTCACAGTCCCAGACGCCGGGTTAATCTCCCCACACACCGACTCACATTCCCAGATCCCGGGTTAATCTCCCCACAAAAGACCTCACGGTCCCAGACCACGGGTTAATCTCCCACACACAGACTCAAAGTCCCAGACCCCGGGTTAATCTCCCACACACCGACTTAAAGTCCCAAATCCCGGGTTAATCTCCACACACACCGACTCACAGTCCCAGACCCCCTGGGTTAATCTCCCCACACACCGAGTCACAGTCCCAGACCCGGGTTAACCTTCCCACACACCGACTCACATTCCCAGACCCCGGGTTAATCTCCCCACACACCGACTCAAAGTCCCAGACCCCGGGTTAATCTCCCCACACACCAACTCACAGTCCCAGACCGCGGGTTAATCTCCCCACACACCGACACACAGTCCCAGACCCCGGGTTAATCTCCCCACACACCGACTCAAAGTCCCAGACCCCGGGTTAATCTCCCCACACACCAACTCACAGTCCCAGACCGCGGGTTAATCTCCCACACACCAACTCACAGTCCCAGACCCCGGTTATTCTCGCCACATTCCAACTCACACTCCCAGATCACGGGTTAATCTCCTCACAAACCGAGTCACAGTCCCAGACCCCGAGTTAATCTCCCCACATACCAACTCACAGTCCCAGAGCCCGGGTTAAACAACCACACACAAACTCACGGTCCCAGACCCCGGGTTAATCTCCCCACACACCAACTCACAGTCCCAGACCCCGGGTTAATCTCCCCACACACTGACTCACAGACCCAGACCCCGGGTTAATCTCCCCACAAAAGACCTCACAGTCCCAGACCCCGTGTTAATCTTCCCACACAAGACCTCACAGTCCCAGACCCCGGGTTAATCTCCCACACACAAACTCACAGTCCCAGACCCCGAATTAATCTCCCCACACACCAAGTCACAGTCCCAGACCCCGGGTTAATCTGCCCACACACCGACTCAAAGTCCCAGACCACCGGTTAATCTCCCCACACACCAACTCACAGTCGCAGACCTCGGGTTATTCTCCCACAAACAGACTCACAGTCCCAGACCCCAGGTTAATATCCCCACACACCGACTCACAGTCCCAGACCTCGGGTTAATCTCCCCACACACCGACTCAAAGTCCCAGACCACGGGTTAATCTCCCCACACACCGACTCAAAGTCCCAGACCACGGGTTAATCCCCCCACACACCAACTCACAGTCCCAGACCCCGGGTTAATCTCCCACACACCAACTCACATTCCCAGACCACGTGTTCATCTCCCAGCTCACCCAATCACAGTCCCAGACCCCGTGTTAATCTCCCCACACACCGACACACAGTCCCAGACCCCGGATTAATCTCCCCATACACCAACTCACAGTCCCAGACACCCGGGTAAATCTGCCCACACACCAACTCACAGTCCCAGACCGGGTATTAATCTCGCCACACACCAACTCATAGTCCCAGACCCCGGGTTAATCTCCCCACACACCGACACACAGTCCCAGACCCCGGGTTAATCTCCCCACACACCAACTCACAGTCCCAGACCCCGGGTTAATCTCCCCACACACCGAGTCACAGTCCCAGACCCCGGGATAATCTTCCCACATACCAACTCACAGTCCCAGATCCCGGGTTAATCTCCCCACACACCAACTCACAGTCCCAGACCCCGGGTTAATCTCCCCACACACCGACACACAGTCCCAGACTACGGGTTAAACACCCCACACACAAACTCACAGTCCCAGACCCCGGGTTAATCTCCCCACAAAAGACCTCACGGTCCCAGAACACGGGTTAATCTCCCACACACAGACTCAAAGTCCCAGACCCCGGGTTAATCTCCCACACACCGACTCAAAGTTCCAGATCGCTGGTTAATCTCCACAGACACCGACTCAAAGTCCCAGACCCCCTGGGTTAATCTCCCCACACACCGAGTCACAGTCCCAGACCCGGGTTAATCTTCCCACACATCGACTCACAGTCCCAGACCCCGGGTTAATCTCCCCACACACCGACGCAAAGTACCAGACCCCGGGTTAATCTCCCCACACACCAACTCAGAGTCCCAGACCCCGGGTTAATCTCCCAGACACAGACTCACAGTCCCAGACCCCGGTTAATCTCCCCACATACCAACTCACACTCCCAGATCCCGGGTTAATCTCCTCACAAACCGAGTCACAGTCCCAGACCCCGGGTTAATCTCCCACACACCGACTCACAGTCCCAGAGCCTGGGTTCATCTGCCACCTCACCCACTCACAATCCCAGACCCCGGGTTAAACACCCCACACACGAACTCACGGTCCCAGACCCCGGGTTAATCTCCCCACACACCAACTCACAGTCCCAGGCCCCGGGTTAATCTCCCCACACTCCAACTCACAGTCCCAGACGCCGGGTTAATCTCCCCACACACCGACTCACATTCCCAGATCCCGGGTTAATCTCCCCACAAAAGACCTCATGGTCCCAGGCCACGGGTTAAACTCCCACACACAGACTCAAAGTCCCAGACCCCGGGTTAATCTCCCACACACCGACTCAAAGTCCCAAACCCCGGGTTAATCTCCACACACACCGACTCACAGTCCCAGACCCCCTGGGTTAATCTCCCCACACACCGAGTCACAGTCCCAGACCCGCTGGGTTAATCTCCCCACACACCGAGTCACAGTCCCAGACCCGGGTTAATCTTCCCACACACCGACTCACATTCCCAGATCCCGGGTTAATCTCCCCACAAAAGACCTCACGGTCCCAGACCACGGGTTAATCTCCCACACACAGACTCAAAGTCCCAGACCCCGGGTTAATCTCCCACACACCGACTCAAAGTCCCAAATCCCGGGTTAATCTCCACACACACCGACTCACAGTCCCAGACCCCCTGGGTTAATCTCCCCACACACCGAGTCACAGTCCCAGACCCGGGTTAACCTTCCCACACACTGACTCAAAGTCCCAGACCCCGGGTTAATCTCCCCACACACCAACTCACAGTCCCAGACCGCGGGTTAATCTCCCCACACACCGACACACAGTCCCAGACCCCGGGTTAATCTCCCCACACACCGACTCAAAGTCCCAGACCCCGGGTTAATCTCCCCACACACCAACTCACAGTCCCAGACCGCGGGTTAATCTCCCACACACCAACTCACAGTCCCAGACCCCGGTTATTCTCCCCACATTCCAACTCACACTCCCAGATCACGGGTTAATCTCCTCACAAACCGAGTCACAGTCCCAGACCCCGAGTTAATCTCCCCACATACCAACTCACAGTCCCAGAGCCCGGGTTAAACAACCACACACAAACTCACGGTCCCAGACCCCGGGTTAATCTCCCCACACACCAACTCACAGTCCCAGACCCCGGGTTAATCTCCCCACACACTGACTCACAGACCCAGACCCCGGGTTAATCTCCCCACAAAAGACCTCACAGTCCCAGACCCCGTGTTAATCTTCCCACACAAGACCTCACAGTCCCAGACCCCGGGTTAATCTCCCACACACAAACTCACAGTCCCAGACCCCGGATTAATCTCCCCACACACCAAGTCACAGTCCCAGACCCCGGGTTAATCTGCCCACACACCGACTCAAAGTCCCAGACCACCGGTTAATCTCCCCACACACCAACTCACAGTCGCAGACCTCGGGTTATTCTCCCACAAACAGACTCACAGTCCCAGACCCCGGGTTAATCTCCCCACACACCGACTCAAAGTCCCAGACCACGGGTTAATCTCCCCACACACCGACTCAAAGTCCCAGACCACGGGTTAATCTCCCCACACACCGACTCAAAGTCCCAGACCACGGGTTAATCCCCCCACACACCAACTCACAGTCCCAGACCCCGGGTTAATCTCCCACACACCAACTCACATTCCCAGACCCCGTGTTCATCTCCCACCTCACCCAATCTCAGTCCCAGACCCCGGATTAATCTCCCCATACACCAACTCACAGTCCCAGACACCCGGGTAAATCTGCCCACACACCAACTCACAGTCCCAGACCCGGTATTAATCTCGCCACACACCAACTCATAGTCCCAGACCCCGGGTTAATCTCCCCACACACCGACACACAGTCCCAGACCCCGGGTTAATCTCCCCACACACCAACTCACAGTCCCAGACCCCGGGTTAATCTCCCCACACACCGAGTCACAGTCCCAGACCCCGGGATAATCTCCCCACATACCAACTCACAGTCCCAGACCCCGGGTTAATCTCCCCACACACCAACTCACAGTCCCAGACCCCGGGTTAATCTCCCCACACACCGACACACAGTCCCAGACTACGGGTTAAACACCCCACACACAAACTCACAGTCCCAGACCCCGGGTTAATCTCCCCACAAAAGACCTCACGGTCCCAGAACACGGGTTAATCTCCCACACACAGACTCAAAGTCCCAGACCCCGGGTTAATCTCCCACACACCGACTCAAAGTTCCAGATCGCGGGTTAATCTCCACACACACCGACTCAAAGTCCCAGACCCCCTGGGTTAATCTCCCCACACACCGAGTCACAGTCCCAGACCCGGGTTAATCTCCCCACACACCAACTCAGAGTCCCAGACCCCGGGTTAATCTCCCAGACACAGACTCACAGTCCCAGACCCCGGTTAATCTCCCCACATACCAACTCACACTCCCAGATCCCGGGTTAATCTCCTCACAAACCGAGTCACAGTCCCAGACCCCGGGTTAATCTCCCACACACCGACTCACAGTCCCAGAGCCTGGGTTCATCTGCCACCTCACCCACTCACAATCCCAGACCCCGGGTTAAACACCCCACACATGAACTCATGGTCCCAGACCCCGGGTTAATCTCCCCACACACCAACTCACAGTCCCAGACCCCGGGTTAATCTCCCCACACTCCAACTCACAGTCCCAGACGCCGGGTTAATCTCCCCACACACCGACTCACATTCCCAGATCCCGGGTTAATCTCCCCACAAAAGACCTCACGGTCCCAGGCCACGGGTTAAACTCCCACACACAGACTCAAAGTCCCAGACCCCGGGTTAATCTCCCACACACCGACTCAAAGTCCCAAACCCCGGGTTAATCTCCACACACACCGACTCACAGTCCCAGACCCCCTGGGTTAATCTCCCCACACACCGAGTCACAGTCCCAGACCCGGGTTAATCTTCCCACACACCGACTCACATTCCCAGACCCCGGGTTAATCTCCCCACACACCGACTCAAAGTCCCAGACCCCGGGTTAATCTCCCCACACACCAACTCACAGTCCCAGACCGCGGGTTAATCTCCCCACACACCAACTCACAGTCCCATACCACGGGTTAATCTCCCCACACATCAACTCACAGTCCCAGACCCCCTGGGTTAATCTCCTCACAAACCGAGTCACAGTCCCAGACTCCAGGTTAATCTCCCAACACACCGACAGACAGTCCCAGACCACGGGTTAATCTCCCACACACCAACTCAAAGTCCCAGACCCCGGTTATGCTCCCCACATTCCAACTCACACTCCCAGATCCCGGGTTAATCTCCTCACAAACCGAGTCACAGTCCCAGACCCCGGGTTAATCTCCCCACACAGCAACTCACAGTCCCAGAGCCCGGGTTCATCTGCCACCTCACCCACTCACAGTCCCAGACCCCGGGTTAAACACCCACACACAAACTCACGGTCCCAGACCCCGGGTTAATCTCCCCACACACCAACTCACAGTCCCAGACCCCGGGTTAATCTCCCCACACTCCAACTCACAGTCCCAGACGCCGGGTTAATCTCCCCACACACCGACTCACATTCCCAGATCCCGGGTTAATCTCCCCACACTCCAACTCACAGTCCCAGACGCCGGGTTAATTTCCCCACACACTGACTCACAGACCCAGACCCCGGGTTAATCTCCCCACAAAAGACCTCACAGTCCCAGACCCCGTGTTTAACTTCCCACACAAGACCTCACAGTCCCAGACCCCGGGTTAATCTCCCACACACAGACTCACAGTCTCAGACCCCAGGTTAATATCCCCACAGACCGACTCACAGTCCCAGACCCCGGGTTAATCTCCCCACACACCGACTCAAAGTCCCAGACCACGGGTTAATCTCCCCACACACCGACTCAAAGTCCCAGACCACGGGTTAATCCCCCCGCACACCAACTCACAGTCCCAGACACCGGGTTAATCTCCCACACACCAACTCACAGTCCCAGACCCCGGGTTAATCTCCCCACACACAGTCTCAGAGTCCCAGACCCCGGGTTAATCTCCCCACACACCGAATCACAGTCCCAGACACCCGGGTAAATCTGCCCACACACCAACTCACAGTCCCAGACCCGGGATTAAACTCGCCACACACCAACTCATAGTCCCAGACCCCGGGTTAATCTCCCCACACACCGACACACAGTCCCAGACCCCGGGTTAATCTCCCCACACACCAACTCACAGTCCCAGACCCCGGGTTAATCTCCCCACACACAGTCTCACACTCCCAGATCCCAGGTTAATCTCCCCATACACCGACTCACAGTCCCAGACCCCGGGTTAATCTCCCCACATACCAACTCACAGTCCCAGACCCCGGGTTCATCTCCCACCTCACCCACTCACAGTCCCAGACACCGGGTTAATCTCCCCATACACCTACACACAGTCCCAGACCCCAGGTTAAACTCCCGACACACTGACTCAATGTGCCAGAGCCCGGGTTATTCTCCCACACACCTACTCTCAGTCCCAGACCCTGGGTTAATTTCCCCACACACCGACTCACACTCCCAGACCCCAGGTTAATCTCCCCACACACCGAGTCACAGTCCCAGACCCCGGGTTAATCTCCCCACACATCAACTCACAATCCCAGAACCCGGGTTCATCTCACACCTCACCCACTCACAGTACCAGACCCCGGGTTAATCTCCCCACATACCGACTCACAGTCCCAGACCCCGGTTTAATCTCCCACACACAGACTCACAGTCCCAGACCCCGGGTTAATCTCCCCACACACAGACTCACAGTCCCAGACCCCGAGTTAATCTCCCCACACACCAACTCACAGTCCCAGACCCCGGGTTAATCTCCCCACACACCAACTCACAGTCCCAGACCCCGGGTTAATCTCCCCACACACAGTCTCACACTCCCAGATCCCAGGTTAATCTCCCCATACACCGACTCACAGTCCCAGACCCCGGGTTAATCTCCCCACATACCAACTCACAGTCCCAGACCCCGGGTTCATCTCCCACCTCACCCACTCACAGTCCCAGACACCGGGTTAATCTCCCCATACACCTACACACAGTCCCAGACCCCAGGTTAAACTCCCGACACACTGACTCAATGTGCCAGAGCCCGGGTTATTCTCCCACACACCTACTCTCAGTCCCAGACCCTGGGTTAATTTCCCCACACACCGACTCACACTCCCAGACTCCAGGTTAATCTCCCCACACACCGAGTCACAGTCCCAGACCCCGGGTTAATCTCCCCACACATCAACTCACAATCCCAGAACCCGGGTTCATCTCACACCTCACCCACTCACAGTACCAGACCCCGGGTTAATCTCCCCACATACCGACTCACAGTCCCAGACCCCGGTTTAATCTCCCAGACACAGACTCACAGTCCCAGACCCCGGGTTAATCTCCCCACACACAGACTCACAGTCCCAGACCCCGAGTTAATCTCCCCACACACCAACTCACAGTCCCAGACCACGGGTTAATCTCCCCACACACCGAATCTCAGACCCAGACCCCGGTTAATCTCCCCACACATCGAGTCACAGTCCCAGACCCTGGGTTAATCTCCCCACACACCAACTCACAGTCCCAGACCCCTGGTTAATCTCCCCACACACCGACTCAGAGTCCCAGACCCCTGGTTAATCTCCCCACATACCAACACACAGTCCCAGACCCCGGGTTAATCTCCCCACACACCAACTCACTGTCCCAGACCCCGGGTTAATCTCCCCACACACCGACTCACAGTCCCAGACCCTGGGTTAATCTCCCCACACACCAACTCACAGTCCCAGACCCCGGGTTAATCTCCCCACACACAGACTCACAGTCCCAGACCCCGGGCTCATCTCACACCTCACCCACTCACAGTCCCAGACCCTGGGTTAATCTCCCCACACACCAACTCACAGTCCCGGACCTCGGGTTCATCTCACACCTCACCCACTCACAGTCCCAGACCACGGGTTAATCTCCCCACATACCGACTCACAGTCCCAGACCCCGGATTAATCTCCCAGACACAGACTCACAGTCCCAGACCCCGGGTTAATCTCCCCACACAAAGACTCACAGTCTCAGACCCCGGGTTAATATCCCACACACCAACTCACAGTCCCAGACCCCGGTTAATCTCCCCACACACAGACTCACAGTCCCAGACCCCATGTTAATCTCCCAACACACCGACTCAAAGTCCCAGACCCCGGGTTAATCTCCCCACACACCAACTCACAGTCCCAGACCGCGGGTTAATCTCCCCACACACCAACTCACAGTCCCATACCACGGGTTAATCTCCCCACACATCAACTCACAGTCCCTGACCCCGGGTTAATCTCCCCACATACCGACTCACAGTCCCAGACCCCGGTTTAATCACCCAGATACAGACTCATAGTCCCAGACCCCGGGTTAATCTCCCACACACAGACTCTCAGTCCCAGACCCCGGGTTAATCTCCCCACACACAGACTCACAGTCGTAGACCCCGGGTTAATCTCCCACACACCCACTCACTGTCCCAGACCCCGGTTAATCTCCCCACATACTAACTCACAGTCCCAGACCCCGGGTTAATCTCCCAACACACCGACAGACAGTCCCAGACCCCGGGTTAATCTCCCACACACCAACTCACAGTCCCAGACCCCGGGTTAATCTCCCCACACTCCAACTCACAGTCCCAGACGCCGGGTTAATCTCCCCACACACCGACTCACATTCCCAGATCCCGGGTTAATCTCCCCACAAAAGACCTCACGGTCCCAGGCCACGGGTTAAACTCCCACACACAGACTCAAAGTCCCAAACCCCGGGTTAATCTCCACACACACCGACTCACAGTCCCAGACCCCCTGGGTTAATCTCCCCACACACCGAGTCACAGTCCCAGACCCGGGTTAATCTTCCCACACACCGACTCACAATCCCAGACCCCGGGTTAATCTCCCCACACACCGACTCAAAGTCCCAGACCCCGGGTTAATCTCCCCACACACCAACTCACAGTCCCAGACCGCGGGTTAATCTCTCAACACACCGACTCACAGTCCCAGACCCCGGGTTAATCTCCCCACACACCGACTCAAAGTCCCAGACCCCGGGTTAATCTCCCCACACACCAACTCACAGTCCCAGACCGCGGGTTAATCCCCCCACACACCAACTCACAGTCCCATTCCACGGGTTAATCTCCCCACACATCAACTCACAGTCCCAGACCCCAGGTTAATCTCCCCACATAACGACTTACATTTCCAGACCCCGGTTTAATCACCCAGACACAGACTCATAGTCCCAGACCCCGGGTTAATCTCCCACACACAGACGCGCAGTCCCAGACCCCGGGTTATTCTCCCACACACAGACTCACAGTCCCAGACCCCGGGTTAATCTCCCCACACACAGACTCACAGACCCAGACCACGGGTTAATCTCCCCACAAAAGACCTCACAGTCCCAGACCCCGTGTTAAACTTCCCACTCAAGACCTCACAGTCCCAGACCCCGGGTTAATCTCCCACACACAAACTCACAGTCCCAGACCCCGGGTTAATCTCCCCACACACCGACTCAAAGTCCCAGACCCCGGGTTAATCTCCCACACACCCACTCACTGTCCCAGACCCCGGTTAATCTCCCCACATACCAACTCACAGTCCCAGACCCCGGGTTAATCTCCCCACACACAGACTCACAGTCCCAGACTCCAGGTTAATCTCCCAACACACCGACAGACAGTCCCAGACCACGGGTTAATCTCCCACACACCAACTCACAGTCCCAGACCTCGGTTATGCTCCCCACATTCCAACTCACACTCCCAGATCCCGGGTTAATCTCCTCACAAACCGAGTCACAGTCCCAGACCCCGGGTTAATCTCCCCACATACCAACTCACAGTCCCAGAGCCCGGGTTCATCTGCCACCTCACCCACTCACAGTCCCAGACCCCGGGTTAAACACCCACACACAAACTCACGGTCCCAGACCCCGGGTTAATCTCCCCACACACCAACTCACAGTCCCAGACCCTGGGTTAATCTCCCCACACAACAACTCACAGTCCCAGACGCCGGGTTAATCTCCCCACACACCGACTCACATTCCCAGATCCCGGGTTAATCTCCCCACACTCCAACTCACAGTCCCAGACGCCGGGTTAATCTCCCCACACACTGACTCACAGACCCAGACCACGGGTTAATCTCCCCACAAAAGACCTCACAGTCCCAGACCCCGTGTTAAACTTCCCACTCAAGACCTCACAGTCCCAGACCCCGGGTTAATCTCCCACACACAAACTCACAGTCCCAGACCCCGGATTAATCTCCCCACATACCAAGTCACAGTCCCAGACCCCGGGTTAATCTCCCCACACACCGACTCAAAGCACCAGACCACGGGTTAATCTCCCCACACACCGACTCAAAGTCCCAGACCACGGGTTAAACCCCCCACACACCAACTCACAGTCCCAGACACCGGGTTAATCTCCCACACACCAACTCACATTCCCAGACCCCGTGTTCATCTCCCACCTCACCCAATCACAGTCCCAGACCCCGTGTTAATCTCCCCACACACCAACTCACAGTCCCAGACCCCGGGTTAATCTCCCCACACACAGTCTCAGAGTCCCAGACCCCGGGTTAATCTCCCCACACACCGAATCACAGTCCCAGACACCCGGGTAAATCTGCCCACACACCAACTCACAGTCCCAGACCCCGGGTTAATCTCCCCACACACAGTCTCACACTCCCAGATCCCAGGTTAATCTCCCCACACACAGACTCAAAGTCCCAGACCCCGGGTTAATCTCCCACACACCGACTCAAAGTCCCAAACCCCGGGTTAATCTCCACACACACCGACTCACAGTCCCAGACCCCCTGGGTTAATCTCCCCACACACCGAGTCACAGTCCCAGACCCGGGTTAATCTTCCCACACACCGACTCACAATCCCAGACCCCGGGTTAATCTCCCCACACACCGACTCAAAGTCCCAGACCCCGGGTTAATCTCCCCACACACCAACTCACAGTCCCAGACCGCGGGTTAATCTCTCAACACACCGACTCACAGTCCCAGACCCCGGGTTAATCTCCCCACACACCGACTCAAAGTCCCAGACCCCGGGTTAATCTCCCCACACACCAACGCACAGTCCCAGACCGCGGGCTAATCCCCCCACACACCAACTCACAGTCCCATACCACGGGTTAATCTCCCCACACATCAACTCACAGTCCCAGACCCCGGGTTAATCTCCCCACATAACGACTCACATTTCCAGACCCCGGTTTAATCACCCAGACACAGACTCATAGTCCCAGACCCCGGGTTAATCTCCCACACACAGACGCGCAGTCCCAGACCCCGGGTTAATCTCCCCACACACAGACTCACAGTCCCAGACCCCGGGTTAATCTCCCACACACCCACTCACTGTCCCAGACCCCGGTTAATCTCCCCACATACCAACTCACAGTCCCAGACCCCGGGTTAATCTCCCCACACACAGACTCACAGTCCCAGACTCCAGGTTAATCTCCCAACACACCGACAGACAGTCCCAGACCACGGGTTAATCTCCCACACACCAACTCACAGTCCCAGACCTCGGTTATGCTCCCCACATTCCAACTCACACTCCCAGATCCCGGGTTAATCTCCTCACAAACCGAGTCACAGTCCCAGACCCCGGGTTAATCTCCCCACATACCAACTCACAGTCCCAGAGCCCGGGTTCATCTGCCACCTCACCCACTCACAGTCCCAGACCCCGGGTTAAACACCCACACACAAACTCACGGTCCCAGACCCCGGGTTAATCTCCCCACACACCAACTCACAGTCCCAGACCCTGGGTTAATCTCCCCACACAACAACTCACAGTCCCAGACGCCGGGTTAATCTCCCCACACACCGACTCACATTCCCAGATCCCGGGTTAATCTCCCCACACTCCAACTCACAGTCCCAGACGCCGGGTTAATCTCCCCACACACTGACTCACAGACCCAGACCACGGGTTAATCTCCCCACAAAAGACCTCACAGTCCCAGACCCCGTGTTAAACTTCCCACTCAAGACCTCACAGTCCCAGACCCCGGGTTAATCTCCCACACACAAACTCACAGTCCCAGACCCCGGATTAATCTCCCCACAGACCAAGTCACAGTCCCAGACCCCGGGTTAATCTCCCCACACACCAACTCAAAGCACCAGACCACGGGTTAATCTCCCCACACACCGACTCAAAGTCCCAGACCACGGGTTAAACCCCCCACACACCAACTCACAGTCCCAGACACCGGGTTAATCTCCCACACACCAACTCACATTCCCAGACCCCGTGTTCATCTCCCACCTCACCCAATCACAGTCCCAGACCCCGTGTTAATCTCCCCACACACCAACTCACAGTCCCAGACCCCGGGTTAATCTCCCCACACACAGTCTCAGAGTCCCAGACCCCGGGTTAATCTCCCCACACACCGAATCACAGTCCCAGACACCCGGGTAAATCTGCCCACACACCAACTCACAGTCCCAGACCCCGGGTTAATCTCCCCACACACAGTCTCACACTCCCAGATCCCAGGTTAATCTCCCCACACACCGAGTCACAGTCCCAGACCCCGGGATAATCTCCCCACATACCAACTCACAGTCCCAGACCCCGGGTTCATCTCCCACCTCACCCACTCACAGTCCCAGACCCCGGGTTAAACTCCCGACACACTGACTCAATGTGCCAGAGCCCGGGTTAATCTTCCACACACCGACTCTCAGTCCCAGACCCTGGGATAATTTCCCCACACACCGACTCACACTCCTAGACCCCAGGTTAATCTCCCCACACACCGAGTCACAGTCCCAGACCCCGGGTTAATCTCCCCACACATCAACTCACAATCCCAGAACCTGGTTCATCTCACACCTCACCCACTCACAGTCCCAGACCCCGGGTTAATCTCCCCACACACCGACTCACATTCCCAGATCCCGGGTTAATCTCCCCACACACCGACTCACAGTCCCAGGCCACGGCTTAATCTACCCACAAAAGACCTCACAATCCCAGACCCCGGGTTAATCACCCACACACAGCCTTAAAGTTCCAGACCCCGGGTTAATCTCCCCACACACCGACTCACAGTCCCAGACCCCGGTTTAATCTCCCCACACATCAACTCACAGTCCCAGACCCCGGGTTAATCTCCCCACACATCAACTCACAGTACCAGACCCCGGGTTAATGTCCCCACATACCGACTCACAGTCCCAGACCCCGGTTTAATCTCCCAGACACAGACTCACAGTCCCAGACCCCGGGTTAATCTCCCCACACACAGACTCACAGTCCCAGACCCCGAGTTAATCTCCCCACACACCAACTCACAGTCCCAGACCACGGGTTAATCTCCCCACACACCGAATCTCAGTCCCAGACCCCGGTTAATCTCCCCACACATCGAGTCACAGTCCCAGACCCTGGGATAATCTCCCCACACACCAACTCACAGTCCCAGACCCCTGGTTAATCTCCCCACACACCGACTCACAGTCCCAGACCCCTGGTTAATCTCCCCACATACCAACTCACAGTCCCAGACCCCGGGTTAATCTCCCCACACACCAACTCACAGTCCCAGACCCCGGGTTAATCTCCCCACACACCAACTCACAGTCCCAGACTCTGGGTTAATCTCCCCACACAACAACTCACAGTCCCAGACCCCGGGTTAATCTCCCCACACACAGACTCACAGTCCCAGACCCCGAGTTCATCTCACACCTCACCCACTCACAGTCCCAGACCCTGGGTTAATCTCCCCACACACCAACTCACAGTCCCGGACCTCGGGTTCATCTCACACCTCACCCACTCACAGTCCCAGACCACGGGTTAATCTCCCCACATACCGACTCACAGTCCCAGACCCCGGATTAATCTCGCAGACACAGACTCACAGTCCCAGACCCCGGGTTAATCTCCCCACACAAAGACTCACAGTCCCAGACCCCGGGTTAATATCCCACACACCGACTCACAGTCACAGACCCCGGTTAATCTCCCCACACACAGACTCACAGTCCCAGACCCCATGTTAATCTCCCAACACACCGACAGACAGTCCCAGACCCCGGGTTAATCTCACACACACACACTCACAGTCCCAGACCCCGGTTATTCTCCCCACCTTCCAACTCACACTCCCAGATCCCGGGTTAATCTCCTCACAAACCGAGTCACAGTCCCAGACCCCGGGTTAATCTCCCCACATACCAACTCACAGCCCCAGAGCCCGGGTTCATCTGCCACCTCACCCACTCACAGTCCCAGACCCCGGGTTAAACACCCACACACAAACTCACGGTACCAGACCCCGGGTTAATCTCCCCACACACCAACTCACAGTCCCAGACCCCGGGTTAATCTCCCCACACTCCAACTCACAGTCCCAGACACCGGGTTAACTTCCCCACACAGCGACTCACATTCCCAGATCCCGGGTTAATCTCCCCACACTCCAACTCACAGTCCCAGACGCCGGGTTAATCTCCCCACACACTGACTCACAGACCCAGACCCCGGGTTAATCTCCCCACAAAAGACCTCACAGTCCCAGACCCCGTGTTAATCTTCCCACACAAGAGCTCACAGTCCCAGACCCCGGGTTAATCTCCCACACACAGACTCACAGTCCCAGACCCCAGGTTAATATCCCCACACACCGACTCACAGTCCCAGACCCCGGGTTAATCTCCCACACACCGACTCACAGTCCCAGATCCCGGGTTAATCTCCCCACACACCGACTCAAAGTCCCAGACCCCGGGTTAATCTCCCCACACACCGACTCAAAGTCCCAGACCACGGGTTAATCCCCCCACACACCAACTCACAGTCCCAGACCCCGGGTTAATCTCCCACACATCAACTCACATTCCCAGACCCCGTGTTCATCTCCCACCTCACCCAATCACAGTCCCAGACCCCGTGTTAATCTCCCCACACACCAACTCACAGTCCCAGACCCCGGGTTAATCTCCCCACACACAGTCTCAGAGTCCCAGACCCCGGGTTAATCTCCCCACACACCGAATCACAGTCCCAGACACCCGGGTAAATCTGTCCACACACCAACTCACAGTCCCAGACCTGGGATTAATCTCGCCACACACCAACTCATAGTCCCAGACCCCGGGTTAATCTCCCCACACACCGACACACAGTCCCAGACCCCGGGTTAATCTCCCCACACACCAACTCACAGTCCCAGACCCCGGGTTAATCTCCCCACACACAGTCTCACACTCCCAGATCCCAGGTTAATCTCCCCACACACCGAGTCACAGTCCCAGACCCCGGGATAATCTCCCCACATACCAACTCACAGTCCCAGACCCCGGGTTAATCACCCACACACAGACTTAAAGTTCCAGACCCCGGGTTAATCTACCCACACATCAACTCACAGTACCAGACCCCGGGTTAATCTCCCCACATACCGACTCACAGTCCCAGACCCCGGTTTAATCTCCCAGACACAGACTCACCGTCCCAGACCCCGGGTTAATCTCCCCACACACAGACTCACAGTCCCAGATCCCGAGTTAATCTCCCCACACACCGAATCTCAGTCCCAGACCCCGGTTAATCTCCCCACACATCGAGTCACAGTCCCAGACCCTGGGTTAATCTCCCCACACACCAACTCACAGTCCCAGACCCCTGGTTAATCTCCCCACAAACCAACTCACAGTCCCAGACCCCGGGTTAATCTCCCCACATACCAACACACAGTCCCAGACCCCGGGTTAATCTTCCCACACACCAACTCACAGTCCCAGACCCTGGGTTAATCTCCCCACACACCGACTCAGAGTCCCAGACCCCTGGTTAATCTCCCCACATACCAACACACAGTCCCAGACCCCGGGTTAATCTTCCCACACACCAACTCACTGTCCCAGACCCCGGGTTAATCTCCCCACACACCAACTCACAGTCCCAGACCCTGGGTTAATCTCCCCACACACCAACTCACAGTCCCAGACCCCGGGTTAATCTCCCCACACACAGACTCACAGTCCCAGACCCCGGGTTCATCTCACACCTCACCCACTCACAGTCCCAGACCCTGGGTTAATCTCCCCACACACCAACTCACAGTCCCGGACCTCGGGTTCATCTCACACCTCACCCACTCACAGTCCCAGACCACGGGTTAATCTCCCCACATACCGACTCACAGTGCCAGACCCCGGATTAATCTCCCAGACACAGACTCACAGTCCCAGACGCCGGGTTAATCTCCCCACACAAAGACTCACAGTCCCAGACCCCGGGTTAATCTCCCCACACACAGACTCACAGTCGTAGACCCCGGGTTAATCTCCCACACACCCACTCACTGTCCCAGACCCCGGTTAATCTCCCTACATACTAACTCACAGTCCCAGACCCCGGGTTAATCTCCCCACACACAGACTCACAGTCCCAGACTCCAGGTTAATCTCCCAACACACCGACAGACAGTCCCAGACCACGGGTTAATCTCCCACACACCAACTCACAGTCCCAGACCCCGGTTAATCTCCCCACATACCAACTCACACTCCCAGATCCCGGGTTAATCTCCTCACAAACCGAGTCACAGTCCCAGACCCCGGGTTAATCTCCCACACACCGACTCACAGTCCCAGAGCCCGGGTTCATCTGCCACCTCACCCACTCACAATCCCAGACCCCGGGTTAAACACCCCACAGATGAACTCACGGTCCCAGACCCCGGGTTAATCTCCCCACACACCAACTCACAGTCCCAGACCCCGGGTTAATCTCCCCACACTCCAACTCACAGTCCCAGACGCCGGGTTAATCTCCCCACACACCGACTCACATTCCCAGATCCCGGGTTAATCTCCCCACAAAAGACCTCACGGTCCCAGGCCACGGGTTAAACTCCCACACACAGACTCAAAGTCCCAGACCCCGGGTTAATCTCCCACACACCGACTCAAAGTCCCAAACCCCGGGTTAATCTCCACACACACCGACTCACAGTCCCAGACCCCCTGGGTTAATCTTCCCACACACCGACTCACAATCCCAGACCCCGGGTTAATCTCCCCACACACCGACTCAAAGTCCCAGACCCCGGGTTAATCTCCCCACACACCAACTCACAGTCCCAGACCGCGGGTTAATCTCTCAACACACCGACTCACAGTCCCAGACCCCGGGTTAATCTCCCCACACACCGACTCAAAGTCCCAGACCCCGGGTTAATCTCCCCACACACCAACTCACAGTCCCAGACCGCGGGTTAATCTCCCCACACACCAACTCACAGTCCCATACCACGGGTTAATCTCCCCACACATCAACTCACAGTCCCAGACCCCGGGTTAATCTCCCCACATAACGACTCACATTTCCAGACCCCGGTTTAATCACCCAGACACAGACTCATAGTCCCAGACCCCGGGTTAATCTCCCACACACAGACGCGCAGTCCCAGACCCCGGGTTAATCTCCCCACACACAGACTCACAGTCCCAGACCCCGGGTTAATCTCCCACACACCCACTCACTGTCCCAGACCCCGGTTAATCTCCCCACATACCAACTCACAGTCCCAGACCCCGGGTTAATCTCCCCACACACAGACTCACAGTCCCAGACCCCGGGTTAATCTCCCCACACACAGTCTCACACTCCCAGATCCCAGGTTAATCTCCCCACACACAGACTCAAAGTCCCAGACCCCGGGTTAATCTCCCACACACCGACTCAAAGTCCCAAACCCCGGGTTAATCTCCACACACACCGACTCACAGTCCCAGACCCCCTGGGTTAATCTCCCCACACACCGAGTCACAGTCCCAGACCCGGGTTAATCTTCCCACACACCGACTCACAATCCCAGACCCCGGGTTAATCTCCCCACACACCGACTCAAAGTCCCAGACCCCGGGTTAATCTCCCCACACACCAACTCACAGTCCCAGACCGCGGGTTAATCTCTCAACACACCGACTCACAGTCCCAGACCCCGGGTTAATCTCCCCACACACCGACTCAAAGTCCCAGACCCCGGGTTAATCTCCCCACACACCAACGCACAGTCCCAGACCGCGGGCTAATCCCCCCACACACCAACTCACAGTCCCATACCACGGGTTAATCTCCCCACACATCAACTCACAGTCCCAGACCCCGGGTTAATCTCCCCACATAACGACTCACATTTCCAGACCCCGGTTTAATCACCCAGACACAGACTCATAGTCCCAGACCCCGGGTTAATCTCCCACACACAGACGCGCAGTCCCAGACCCCGGGTTAATCTCCCCACACACAGACTCACAGTCCCAGACCCCGGGTTAATCTCCCACACACCCACTCACTGTCCCAGACCCCGGTTAATCTCCCCACATACCAACTCACAGTCCCAGACCCCGGGTTAATCTCCCCACACACAGACTCACAGTCCCAGACTCCAGGTTAATCTCCCAACACACCGACAGACAGTCCCAGACCACGGGTTAATCTCCCACACACCAACTCACAGTCCCAGACCTCGGTTATGCTCCCCACATTCCAACTCACACTCCCAGATCCCGGGTTAATCTCCTCACAAACCGAGTCACAGTCCCAGACCCCGGGTTAATCTCCCCACATACCAACTCACAGTCCCAGAGCCCGGGTTCATCTGCCACCTCACCCACTCACAGTCCCAGACCCCGGGTTAAACACCCACACACAAACTCACGGTCCCAGACCCCGGGTTAATCTCCCCACACACCAACTCACAGTCCCAGACCCTGGGTTAATCTCCCCACACAACAACTCACAGTCCCAGACGCCGGGTTAATCTCCCCACACACCGACTCACATTCCCAGATCCCGGGTTAATCTCCCCACACTCCAACTCACAGTCCCAGACGCCGGGTTAATCTCCCCACACACTGACTCACAGACCCAGACCACGGGTTAATCTCCCCACAAAAGACCTCACAGTCCCAGACCCCGTGTTAAACTTCCCACTCAAGACCTCACAGTCCCAGACCCCGGGTTAATCTCCCACACACAAACACACAGTCCCAGACCCCGGATTAATCTCCCCACAGACCAAGTCACAGTCCCAGACCCCGGGTTAATCTCCCCACACACCAACTCAAAGCACCAGACCACGGGTTAATCTCCCCACACACCGACTCAAAGTCCCAGACCACGGGTTAAACCCCCCACACACCAACTCACAGTCCCAGACACCGGGTTAATCTCCCACACACCAACTCACATTCCCAGACCCCGTGTTCATCTCCCACCTCACCCAATCACAGTCCCAGACCCCGTGTTAATCTCCCCACACACCAACTCACAGTCCCAGACCCCGGGTTAATCTCCCCACACACAGTCTCAGAGTCCCAGACCCCGGGTTAATCTCCCCACACACCGAATCACAGTCCCAGACACCCGGGTAAATCTGCCCACACACCAACTCACAGTCCCAGACCCCGGGTTAATCTCCCCACACACAGTCTCACACTCCCAGATCCCAGGTTAATCTCCCCACACACCGAGTCACAGTCCCAGACCCCGGGATAATCTCCCCACATACCAACTCACAGTCCCAGACCCCGGGTTCATCTCCCACCTCACCCACTCACAGTCCCAGACCCCGGGTTAAACTCCCGACACACTGACTCAATGTGCCAGAGCCCGGGTTAATCTTCCACACACCGACTCTCAGTCCCAGACCCTGGGATAATTTCCCCACACACCGACTCACACTCCTAGACCCCAGGTTAATCTCCCCACACACCGAGTCACAGTCCCAGACCCCGGGTTAATCTCCCCACACATCAACTCACAATCCCAGAACCTGGTTCATCTCACACCTCACCCACTCACAGTCCCAGACCCCGGGTTAATCTCCCCACACACCGACTCACATTCCCAGATCCCGGGTTAATCTCCCCACACACCGACTCACAGTCCCAGGCCACGGCTTAATCTACCCACAAAAGACCTCACAATCCCAGACCCCGGGTTAATCACCCACACACAGCCTTAAAGTTCCAGACCCCGGGTTAATCTCCCCACACACCGACTCACAGTCCCAGACCCCGGTTTAATCTCCCCACACATCAACTCACAGTCCCAGACCCCGGGTTAATCTCCCCACACATCAACTCACAGTACCAGACCCCGGGTTAATGTCCCCACATACCGACTCACAGTCCCAGACCCCGGTTTAATCTCCCAGACACAGACTCACAGTCCCAGACCCCGGGTTAATCTCCCCACACACAGACTCACAGTCCCAGACCCCGAGTTAATCTCCCCACACACCAACTCACAGTCCCAGACCACGGGTTAATCTCCCCACACACCGAATCTCAGTCCCAGACCCCGGTTAATCTCCCCACACATCGAGTCACAGTCCCAGACCCTGGGATAATCTCCCCACACACCAACTCACAGTCCCAGACCCCTGGTTAATCTCCCCACACACCGACTCACAGTCCCAGACCCCTGGTTAATCTCCCCACATACCAACTCACAGTCCCAGACCCCGGGTTAATCTCCCCACACACCAACTCACAGTCCCAGACCCCGGGTTAATCTCCCCACACACCAACTCACAGTCCCAGACTCTGGGTTAATCTCCCCACACAACAACTCACAGTCCCAGACCCCGGGTTAATCTCCCCACACACAGACTCACAGTCCCAGACCCCGAGTTCATCTCACACCTCACCCACTCACAGTCCCAGACCCTGGGTTAATCTCCCCACACACCAACTCACAGTCCCGGACCTCGGGTTCATCTCACACCTCACCCACTCACAGTCCCAGACCACGGGTTAATCTCCCCACATACCGACTCACAGTCCCAGACCCCGGATTAATCTCGCAGACACAGACTCACAGTCCCAGACCCCGGGTTAATCTCCCCACACAAAGACTCACAGTCCCAGACCCCGGGTTAATATCCCACACACCGACTCACAGTCACAGACCCCGGTTAATCTCCCCACACACAGACTCACAGTCCCAGACCCCATGTTAATCTCCCAACACACCGACAGACAGTCCCAGACCCCGGGTTAATCTCACACACACACACTCACAGTCCCAGACCCCGGTTATTCTCCCCACCTTCCAACTCACACTCCCAGATCCCGGGTTAATCTCCTCACAAACCGAGTCACAGTCCCAGACCCCGGGTTAATCTCCCCACATACCAACTCACAGCCCCAGAGCCCGGGTTCATCTGCCACCTCACCCACTCACAGTCCCAGACCCCGGGTTAAACACCCACACACAAACTCACGGTACCAGACCCCGGGTTAATCTCCCCACACACCAACTCACAGTCCCAGACCCCGGGTTAATCTCCCCACACTCCAACTCACAGTCCCAGACACCGGGTTAACTTCCCCACACAGCGACTCACATTCCCAGATCCCGGGTTAATCTCCCCACACTCCAACTCACAGTCCCAGACGCCGGGTTAATCTCCCCACACACTGACTCACAGACCCAGACCCCGGGTTAATCTCCCCACAAAAGACCTCACAGTCCCAGACCCCGTGTTAATCTTCCCACACAAGAGCTCACAGTCCCAGACCCCGGGTTAATCTCCCACACACAGACTCACAGTCCCAGACCCCAGGTTAATATCCCCACACACCGACTCACAGTCCCAGACCCCGGGTTAATCTCCCACACACCGACTCACAGTCCCAGATCCCGGGTTAATCTCCCCACACACCGACTCAAAGTCCCAGACCCCGGGTTAATCTCCCCACACACCGACTCAAAGTCCCAGACCACGGGTTAATCCCCCCACACACCAACTCACAGTCCCAGACCCCGGGTTAATCTCCCACACATCAACTCACATTCCCAGACCCCGTGTTCATCTCCCACCTCACCCAATCACAGTCCCAGACCCCGTGTTAATCTCCCCACACACCAACTCACAGTCCCAGACCCCGGGTTAATCTCCCCACACACAGTCTCAGAGTCCCAGACCCCGGGTTAATCTCCCCACACACCGAATCACAGTCCCAGACACCCGGGTAAATCTGTCCACACACCAACTCACAGTCCCAGACCTGGGATTAATCTCGCCACACACCAACTCATAGTCCCAGACCCCGGGTTAATCTCCCCACACACCGACACACAGTCCCAGACCCCGGGTTAATCTCCCCACACACCAACTCACAGTCCCAGACCCCGGGTTAATCTCCCCACACACAGTCTCACACTCCCAGATCCCAGGTTAATCTCCCCACACACCGAGTCACAGTCCCAGACCCCGGGATAATCTCCCCACATACCAACTCACAGTCCCAGACCCCGGGTTAATCACCCACACACAGACTTAAAGTTCCAGACCCCGGGTTAATCTACCCACACATCAACTCACAGTACCAGACCCCGGGTTAATCTCCCCACATACCGACTCACAGTCCCAGACCCCGGTTTAATCTCCCAGACACAGACTCACCGTCCCAGACCCCGGGTTAATCTCCCCACACACAGACTCACAGTCCCAGATCCCGAGTTAATCTCCCCACACACCGAATCTCAGTCCCAGACCCCGGTTAATCTCCCCACACATCGAGTCACAGTCCCAGACCCTGGGTTAATCTCCCCACACACCAACTCACAGTCCCAGACCCCTGGTTAATCTCCCCACAAACCAACTCACAGTCCCAGACCCCGGGTTAATCTCCCCACATACCAACACACAGTCCCAGACCCCGGGTTAATCTTCCCACACACCAACTCACAGTCCCAGACCCTGGGTTAATCTCCCCACACACCGACTCAGAGTCCCAGACCCCTGGTTAATCTCCCCACATACCAACACACAGTCCCAGACCCCGGGTTAATCTTCCCACACACCAACTCACTGTCCCAGACCCCGGGTTAATCTCCCCACACACCAACTCACAGTCCCAGACCCTGGGTTAATCTCCCCACACACCAACTCACAGTCCCAGACCCCGGGTTAATCTCCCCACACACAGACTCACAGTCCCAGACCCCGGGTTCATCTCACACCTCACCCACTCACAGTCCCAGACCCTGGGTTAATCTCCCCACACACCAACTCACAGTCCCGGACCTCGGGTTCATCTCACACCTCACCCACTCACAGTCCCAGACCACGGGTTAATCTCCCCACATACCGACTCACAGTGCCAGACCCCGGATTAATCTCCCAGACACAGACTCACAGTCCCAGACGCCGGGTTAATCTCCCCACACAAAGACTCACAGTCCCAGACCCCGGGTTAATCTCCCACACACAGACTCGCAGTCCCAGACCACGGGTTAATCTCCCCACACACAGACTCACAGTCGTAGACCCCGGGTTAATCTCCCACACACCCACTCACTGTCCCAGACCCCGGTTAATCTCCCTACATACTAACTCACAGTCCCAGACCCCGGGTTAATCTCCCCACACACAGACTCACAGTCCCAGACTCCAGGTTAATCTCCCAACACACCGACAGACAGTCCCAGACCACGGGTTAATCTCCCACACACCAACTCACAGTCCCAGACCCCGGTTAATCTCCCCACATACCAACTCACACTCCCAGATCCCGGGTTAATCTCCTCACAAACCGAGTCACAGTCCCAGACCCCGGGTTAATCTCCCACACACCGACTCACAGTCCCAGAGCCCGGGTTCATCTGCCACCTCACCCACTCACAATCCCAGACCCCGGGTTAAACACCCCACAGATGAACTCACGGTCCCAGACCCCGGGTTAATCTCCCCACACACCAACTCACAGTCCCAGACCCCGGGTTAATCTCCCCACACTCCAACTCACAGTCCCAGACGCCGGGTTAATCTCCCCACACACCGACTCACATTCCCAGATCCCGGGTTAATCTCCCCACAAAAGACCTCACGGTCCCAGGCCACGGGTTAAACTCCCACACACAGACTCAAAGTCCCAGACCCCGGGTTAATCTCCCACACACCGACTCAAAGTCCCAAACCCCGGGTTAATCTCCACACACACCGACTCACAGTCCCAGACCCCCTGGGTTAATCTTCCCACACACCGACTCACAATCCCAGACCCCGGGTTAATCTCCCCACACACCGACTCAAAGTCCCAGACCCCGGGTTAATCTCCCCACACACCAACTCACAGTCCCAGACCGCGGGTTAATCTCTCAACACACCGACTCACAGTCCCAGACCCCGGGTTAATCTCCCCACACACCGACTCAAAGTCCCAGACCCCGGGTTAATCTCCCCACACACCAACTCACAGTCCCAGACCGCGGGTTAATCTCCCCACACACCAACTCACAGTCCCATACCACGGGTTAATCTCCCCACACATCAACTCACAGTCCCAGACCCCGGGTTAATCTCCCCACATAACGACTCACATTTCCAGACCCCGGTTTAATCACCCAGACACAGACTCATAGTCCCAGACCCCGGGTTAATCTCCCACACACAGACGCGCAGTCCCAGACCCCGGGTTAATCTCCCCACACACAGACTCACAGTCCCAGACCCCGGGTTAATCTCCCACACACCCACTCACTGTCCCAGACCCCGGTTAATCTCCCCACATACCAACTCACAGTCCCAGACCCCGGGTTAATCTCCCCACACACAGACTCACAGTCCCAGACTCCAGGTTAATCTCCCAACACACCGACAGACAGTCCCAGACCACGGGTTAATCTCCCACACACCAACTCACAGTCCCAGACCCCGGTTATGCTCCCCACATTCCAACTCACACTCCCAGATCGCGGGTTAATCTCCTCACAAACCGAGTCACAGTCCCAGACCCCGGGTTAATCTCCCCACATACCAACTCACAGTCCCAGAGCCCGGGTTCATCTGCCACCTCACCCACTCACAGTCCCAGACCCCGGGTTAAACACCCACACACAAACTCACGGTCCCAGACCCTGGGTTAATCTCCCCACACACCAACTCACAGTCCCAGACGCCGGGTTAATCTCCCCACACACCGACTCACATTCCCAGATCCCGGGTTAATCTCCCCACACTCCAACTCACAGTCCCAGACGCCGGGTTAATCTCCCCACACACTGACTCACAGACCCAGACCACGGGTTAATCTCCCCACAAAAGACCACACAGTCCCAGACCCCGTGTAAAACTTCCCACTCAAGACCTCACAGTCCCAGACCCCGGGTTAATCTCCCACACACAAACTCACAGTCCCAGACCCCGGATTAATCTCCCCACATACCAAGTCACAGTCCCAGACCCCGGGTTAATCTCCCCACACACCGACTCAAAGCACCAGACCACGGGTTAATCTCCCCACACACCGACTCAAAGTCCCAGACCACGGGTTAAACCCCCCACACACCAACTCACAGTCCCAGACACCGGGTTAATCTCCCACACACCAACTCACATTCCCAGACCCCGTGTTCATCTCCCACCTCACCCAATCACAGTCCCAGACCCCGTGTTAATCTCCCCACACACCAACTCACAGTCCCAGACCCCGGGTTAATCTCCCCACACACAGTCTCAGAGTCCCAGACCCCGGGTTAATCTCCCCACACACCGAATCACAGTCCCAGACACCCGGGTAAATCTGCCCACACACCAACTCACAGTCCCAGACCCCGGGTTAATCTCCCCACACAGAGTCTCACACTCCCAGATCCCAGGTTAATCTCCCCACACACCGAGTCACAGTCCCAGACCCCGGGATAATCTCCCCACATAACAACTCACAGTCCCAGACCCCGGGTTCATCTCCCACCTCACCCACTCACAGTCCCAGACACCGGGTTAATCACCCCATACACCTACACACAGTCCCAGACCCCGGGTTAAACTCCCGACACACTGACTCAATGTGCCAGAGCCCGGGTTAATCTTCCACACACCGACTCTCAGTCCCAGACCCTGGGATAATTTCCCCACACACCGACTCACACTCCTAGACCCCAGGTTAATCTCCCCACACACCGAGTCACAGTCCCAGACCCTGGGTTAATCTCCCCACACATCAACTCACAATCCCAGAACCCGGGTTCATCTCACACCTCACCCACTCACAGTCCCAGACCCCGGGTTAATCTCCCCACACACCGACTCACATTCCCAGATCCCGGGTTAATCTCCCCACACACCGACTCACAGTCCCAGGCCCCGGGTTAATCTACCCACAAAAGACCTCACAATCCCAGACCCCGGGTTAATCACCCACACACCGACTCACAGTTCCAGACCGCGGGTTAATCTCCCCACACACCGACTCACAGTCCCAGACCCCGGTTTAATCTCCCCACACATCAACTCACAGTCCCAGACCCCGGGTTAATCTCCCCACACATCAACTCACAGTACCAGACCCCGGGTTAATCTCCCCACATACCGACTCACAGTCCCAGACCCCGGTTTAATCTCCCAGACACAGACTCACAGTCCCAGACCCCGGGTTAATCTCCCCACACACAGACTCACAGTCCCAGACCCCGAGTTAATCTCCCCACACACCAACTCACAGTCCCAGACCACGGGTTAATCTCCCCACACACCGAATCTCAGTCCCAGACCCCGGTTAATCTCTCCACACATCGAGTCACAGTCCCAGACCCTGGGATAATCTCCCCACACACCAACTCACAGTCCCAGACCCCTGGTTAATCTCCCCACACACCGACTCACAGTCCCAGACCCCTGGTTAATCTCCCCACATACCAACTCACAGTCCCAGACCCCGGGTTAATCTCCCCACACACCAACTCACAGTCCCAGACCCCGGGTTAATCTCCCCACACACCAACTCACAGTCCCAGACTCTGGGTTAATCTCCCCACACAACAACTCACAGTCCCAGACCCCGGGTTAATCTCCCCACACACAGACTCACAGTCCCAGACCCCGAGTTCATCTCACACCTCACCCACTCACAGTCCCAGACCCTGGGTTAATCTCCCCACACACCAACTCACAGTCCCGGACCTCGGGTTCATCTCACACCTCACCCACTCACAGTCCCAGACCACGGGTTAATCTCCCCACATACCGACTCACAGTCCCAGACCCCGGATTAATCTCGCAGACACAGACTCACAGTCCCAGACCCCGGGTTAATCTCCCCACACAAAGACTCACAGTCCCAGACCCCGGGTTAATATCCCACACACCAACTCACAGTCCCAGACCCCGGTTAATCTCCCCACACACAGACTCACAGTCCCAGACCCCATGTTAATCTCCCAACACACCGACAGACAGTCCCAGACCCCGGGTTAATCTCCCACACACCAACTCACAGTCCCAGACCCCGGTTATTCTCCCCACATTCCAACTCACACTCCCAGATCCCGGGTTAATCTCCTCACAAACCGAGTCACAGTCCCAGACCCCGGGTTAATCTCCCCACATACCAACTCACAGCCCCAGAGCCCGGGTTCATCTGCCACCTCACCCACTCACAGTCCCAGACCCCGGGTTAAACACCCACACACAAACTCACGATACCAGACCCCGGGTTAATCTCCCCACACACCAACTCACAGTCCCAGACCCCGGGTTAATCTCCCCACACTCCAACTCACAGTCCCAGACGCCGGGTTAACTTCCCCACACAGCGACTCACATTCCCAGATCCCGGGTTAATCTCCCCACACTCCAACTCACAGTCCCAGACGCCGGGTTAATCTCCCCACACACTGACTCACAGACCCAGACCCCGGGTTAATCTCCCCACAAAAGACCTCACAGTCCCAGACCCCGGGTTAATCTCCCCACACACCAACTCACAGTCCCAGACCCCGGGTTAATCTCCCCACACTCCAACTCACAGTCCCAGACGCCGGGTTAACTTCCCCACACAGCGACTCACATTCCCAGATCCCGGGTTAATCTCCCCACACTCCAACTCACAGTCCCAGACGCCGGGTTAATCTCCCCACACACTGACTCACAGACCCAGACCCCGGGTTAATCTCCCCACAAAAGACCTCACAGTCCCAGACCCCGTGTTAATCTTCCCACACAAGAGCTCACAGTCCCAGACCCCGGGTTAATCTCCCACACACAGACTCACAGTCCCAGACCCCAGGTTAATATCCCCACACACCGACTCACAGTCCCAGACCCCGGGTTAATCTCCCACACACCGACTCACAGTCCCAGATCCCGGGTTAATCTCCCCACACACCGACTCAAAGTCCCAGACCACGGGTTAATCTCCCCACACACCGACTCAAAGTCCCAGACCACGGGTTAATCCCCCCACACACCAACTCACAGTCCCAGACCCCGGGTTAATCTCCCACACATCAACTCACATTCCCAGACCCCGTGTTCATCTCCCACCTCACCCAATCACAGTCCCAGACCCCGTGTTAATGTCCCCACACACCAACTCACAGTCCCAGACCCCGGGTTAATCTCCCCACACACAGTCTCAGAGTCCCAGACCCCGGGTTAATCTCCCCACACACCGAATCACAGTCCCAGACACCCGGGTAAATCTGTCCACACACCAACTCACAGTCCCAGACCTGGGATTAATCTCGCCACACACCAACTCATAGTCCCAGACCCCGGGTTAATCTCCCCACACACCGACACACAGTCCCAGACCCCGGGTTAATCTCCCCACACACCAACTCACAGTCCCAGACCCCGGGTTAATCTCCCCACACACAGTCTCACACTCCCAGATCCCAGGTTAATCTCCCCACACACCGAGTCACAGTCCCAGACCCCGGGATAATCTCCCCACATACCAACTCACAGTCCCAGACCCCGGGTTAATCACCCACACACAGACTTAAAGTTCCAGACCCCGGGTTAATCTACCCACACATCAACTCACAGTACCAGACCCCGGGTTAATCTCCCCACATACCGACTCACAGTCCCAGACCCCGGTTTAATCTCCCCACACACAGACTCACCGTCCCAGACCCCGGGTTAATCTCCCCACACACAGACTCACAGTCCCAGACCACGGGTTAATCTCCCCACACACCGAATCTCAGTCCCAGTCCCCGGTTAATCTCCCCACACATCGAGTCACAGTCCCAGACCCTGGGTTAATCTCCCCACACACCAACTCACAGTCCCAGACCCCTGGTTAATCTCCCCACACACCGACTCAGAGTCCCAGACCCCTGGTTAATCTCCCCACATACCAACACACAGTCCCAGACCCCGGGTTAATCTCCCCACACACCAACTCACTGTCCCAGACCCCGGGTTAATCTCCCCACACACCGACTCACAGTCCCAGACCCTGGGTTAATCTCCCCACACACCAACTCACAGTCCCAGACCCCGGGTTAATCTCCCCACACACAGACTCACAGTCCCAGACCCCGGGTTCATCTCACACCTCACCCACTCACAGTCCCAGACCCTGGGTTAATCTCCCCACACACCAACTCACAGTCCCGGACCTCGGGTACATCTCACACCTCACCCACTCACAGTCCCAGACCACGGGTTAATCTCCCCACATACCGACTCACAGTCCCAGACCCCGGATTAATCTCCCAGACACAGACTCACAGTCCCAGACCCCGGGTTAATCTCCCCACACAAAGACTCACAGTCCCAGACCCCGGGTTAATCTCCCACACACAGACTCGCAGTCCCAGACCCCGGGTTAATCTCCCCACACACAGACTCACAGTCGTAGACCCCGGGTTAATCTCCCACACACCCACTCACTGTCCCAGACCCCGGTTAATCTCCCTACATACTAACTCACAGTCCCAGACCCCGGGTTAATCTCCCCACACACAGACTCACAGTCCCAGACTCCAGGTTAATCTCCCAACACACCGACAGACAGTCCCAGACCACGGGTTAATCTCCCACACACCAACTCACAGTCCCAGACCCCGGTTAATCTCCCCACATACCAACTCACACTCCCAGATCCCGGGTTAATCTCCTCACAAACCGAGTCACAGTCCCAGACCCCGGGTTAATCTCCCACACACCGACTCACAGTCCCAGAGCCCGGGTTCATCTGCCACCTCACCCACTCACAATCCCAGACCCCGGGTTAAACACCCCACAGATGAACTCACGGTCCCAGACCCCGGGTTAATCTCCCCACACACCAACTCACAGTCACAGACCCCGGGTTAATCTCCCCACACTCCAACTCACAGTCCCAGACGCCGGGTTAATCTCCCCACACAGCGACTCACATTCCCAGATCCCGGGTTAATCTCCCCACAAAAGACCTCACGGTCCCAGGCCACGGGTTAAACTCCCACACACAGACTCAAAGTCCCAGACCCCGGGTTAATCTCCCACACACCGACTCAAAGTCCCAAACCCCGGGTTAATCTCCACACACACCGACTCACAGTCCCAGACCCCCTGGGTTAATCTTCCCACACACCGACTCACAATCCCAGACCCCGGGTTAATCTCCCCACACACCGACTCAAAGTCCCAGACCCCGGGTTAATCTCCCCACACACCAACTCACAGTCCCAGACCGCGGGTTAATCTCTCAACACACCGACTCACAGTCCCAGACCCTGGGTTAATCTCCCCACACACCGACTCAAAGTCCCAGACCCCGGGTTAATCTCCCCACACACCAACTCACAGTCCCAGACCGCGGGTTAATCTCCCCACACACCAACTCACAGTCCCATACCACGGGTTAATCTCCCCACACATCAACTCACAGTCCCAGACCCCGGGTTAATCTCCCCACATAACGACTCACATTTCCAGACCCCGGTTTAATCACCCAGACACAGACTCATAGTCCCAGACCCCGGGTTAATCTCCCACACACAGACGCGCAGTCCCAGACCCCGGGTTAATCTCCCCACACACAGACTCACAGTCCCAGACCCCGGGTTAATCTCCCACACACCCACTCACTGTCCCAGACCCCGGTTAATCTCCCCACACATCAACTCACAGTCCCAGACCCCGGGTTAATCTCCCCACACACAGACTCACAGTCCCAGACTCCAGGTTAATCTCCCAACACACCGACAGACAGTCCCAGACCACGGGTTAATCTCCCACACACCAACTCACAGTCCCAGACCCCGGTTATGCTCCCCACATTCCAACTCACACTCCCAGATCGCGGGTTAATCTCCTCACAAACCGAGTCACAGTCCCAGACCCCGGGTTAATCTCCCCACATACCAACTCACAGTCCCAGAGCCCGGGTTCATCTGCCACCTCACCCACTCACAGTCCCAGACCCCGGGTTAAACACCCACACACAAACTCACGGTCCCAGACCCCGGGTTAATCTCCCCACACACCAACTCACAGTCCCAGACGCCGGGTTAATCTCCCCACACACCGACTCACATTCCCAGATCCCGGGTTAATCTCCCCACACTCCAACTCACAGTCCCAGACGCCGGGTTAATCTCCCCACACACTGACTCACAGACCCAGACCACGGGTTAATCTCCCCACAAAAGACCTCACAGTCCCAGACCCCGTGTTAAACTTCCCACTCAAGACCTCACAGTCCCAGACCCCGGGTTAATCTCCCACACACAAACTCACAGTCCCAGACCCCGGATTAATCTCCCCACATACCAAGTCACAGTCCCAGACCCCGGGTTAATCTCCCCACACACCGACTCAAAGCACCAGACCACGGGTTAATCTCCCCACACACCGACTCAAAGTCCCAGACCACGGGTTAAACCCCCCACACACCAACTCACAGTCCCAGACACCGGGTTAATCTCCCACACACCAACTCACATTCCCAGACCCCGTGTTCATCTCCCACCTCACCCAATCACAGTCCCAGACCCCGTGTTAATCTCCCCACACACCAACTCACAGTCCCAGACCCCGGGTTAATCTCCCCACACACAGTCTCAGAGTCCCAGACCCCGGGTTAATCTCCCCACACACCGAATCACAGTCCCAGACACCCGGGTAAATCTGCCCACACACCAACTCACAGTCCCAGACCCCGGGTTAATCTCCCCACACACAGTCTCACACTCCCAGATCCCAGGTTAATCTCCCCACACACAGACTCAAAGTCCCAGACCCCGGGTTAATCTCCCACACACCGACTCAAAGTCCCAAACCCCGGGTTAATCTCCACACACACCGACTCACAGTCCCAGACCCCCTGGGTTAATCTCCCCACACACCGAGTCACAGTCCCAGACCCGGGTTAATCTTCCCACACACCGACTCACAATCCCAGACCCCGGGTTAATCTCCCCACACACCGACTCAAAGTCCCAGACCCCGGGTTAATCTCCCCACACACCAACTCACAGTCCCAGACCGCGGGTTAATCTCTCAACACACCGACTCACAGTCCCAGACCCCGGGTTAATCTCCCCACACACCGACTCAAAGTCCCAGACCCCGGGTTAATCTCCCCACACACCAACGCACAGTCCCAGACCGCGGGCTAATCCCCCCACACACCAACTCACAGTCCCATACCACGGGTTAATCTCCCCACACATCAACTCACAGTCCCAGACCCCGGGTTAATCTCCTCACAAACCGAGTCACAGTCCCAGACCCCGGGTTAATCTCCCCACATACCAACTCACAGCCCCAGAGCCCGGGTTCATCTGCCACCTCACCCACTCACAGTCCCAGACCCCGGGTTAAACACCCACACACAAACTCACGATACCAGACCCCGGGTTAATCTCCCCACACACCAACTCACAGTCCCAGACCCCAGGTTAATCTCCCCACACTCCAACTCACAGTCCCAGACGCCGGGTTAACTTCCCCACACAGCGAGTCACATTCCCAGATCCCGGGTTAATCTCCCCACACTCCAACTCACAGTCCCAGACGCCGGGTTAATCTCCCCACACACTGACTCACAGACCCAGACCCCGGGTTAATCTCCCCACAAAAGACCTCACAGTCCCAGACCCCGGGTTAATCTCCCCACACACCAACTCACAGTCCCAGACCCCGGGTTAATCTCCCCACACTCCAACTCACAGTCCCAGACGCCGGGTTAACTTCCCCACACAGCGACTCACATTCCCAGATCCCGGGTTAATCTCCCCACACTCCAACTCACAGTCCCAGACGCCGGGTTAATCTCCCCACACACTGACTCACAGACCCAGACCCCGGGTTAATCTCCCCACAAAAGACCTCACAGTCCCAGACCCCGTGTTAATCTTCCCACACAAGAGCTCACAGTCCCAGACCCCGGGTTAATCTCCCACACACAGACTCACAGTCCCAGACCCCAGGTTAATATCCCCACACACCGACTCACAGTCCCAGACCCCGGGTTAATCTCCCACACACCGACTCACAGTCCCAGATCCCGGGTTAATCTCCCCACACACCGACTCAAAGTCCCAGACCACGGGTTAATCTCCCCACACACCGACTCAAAGTCCCAGACCACGGGTTAATCCCCCCACACACCAACTCACAGTCCCAGACCCCGGGTTAATCTCCCACACATCAACTCACATTCCCAGACCCCGTGTTCATCTCCCACCTCACCCAATCACAGTCCCAGACCCCGTGTTAATCTCCCCACACACCAACTCACAGTCCCAGACCCCGGGTTAATCTCCCCACACACAGTCTCAGAGTCCCAGACCCCGGGTTAATCTCCCCACACACCGAATCACAGTCCCAGACACCCGGGTAAATCTGTCCACACACCAACTCACAGTCCCAGACCTGGGATTAATCTCGCCACACACCAACTCATAGTCCCAGACCCCGGGTTAATCTCCCCACACACCGACACACAGTCCCAGACCCCGGGTTAATCTCCCCACACACCAACTCACAGTCCCAGACCCCGGGTTAATCTCCCCACACACAGTCTCACACTCCCAGATCCCAGGTTAATCTCCCCACACACCGAGTCACAGTCCCAGACCCCGGGATAATCTCCCCACATACCAACTCACAGTCCCAGACCCCGGGTTAATCACCCACACACAGACTTAAAGTTCCAGACCCCGGGTTAATCTACCCACACATCAACTCACAGTACCAGACCCCGGGTTAATCTCCCCACATACCGACTCACAGTCCCAGACCCCGGTTTAATCTCCCAGACACAGACTCACCGTCCCAGACCCCGGGTTAATCTCCCCACACACAGACTCACAGTCCCAGACCCCGAGTTAATCTCCCCACACACCAACTCACAGTCCCAGACCACGGGTTAATCTCCCCACACACCGAATCTCAGTCCCAGACCCCGGTTAATCTCCCCACACATCGAGTCACAGTCCCAGACCCTGGGTTAATCTCCCCACACACCAACTCACAGTCCCAGACCCCTGGTTAATCTCCCCACACACCGACTCAGAGTCCCAGACCCCTGGTTAATCTCCCCACATACCAACACACAGTCCCAGACCCCGGGTTAATCTCCCCACACACCAACTCACTGTCCCAGACCCCGGGTTAATCTCCCCACACACCGACTCACAGTCCCAGACCCTGGGTTAATCTCCCCACACACCAACTCACAGTCCCAGACCCCGGGTTAATCTCCCCACACACAGACTCACAGTCCCAGACCCCGGGTTCATCTCACACCTCACCCACTCACAGTCCCAGACCCTGGGTTAATCTCCCCACACACCAACTCACAGTCCCGGACCTCGGGTTCATCTCACACCTCACCCACTCACAGTCCCAGACCACGGGTTAATCTCCCCACATACCGACTCACAGTCCCAGACCCCGGATTAATCTCCCAGACACAGACTCACAGTCCCAGACCCCGGGTTAATCTCCCCACACAAAGACTCACAGTCCCAGACCCCGGGTTAATCTCCCACACACAGACTCGCAGTCCCAGACCCCGGGTTAATCTCCCCACACACAGACTCACAGTCGTAGACCCCGGGTTAATCTCCCACACACCCACTCACTGTCCCAGACCCCTGGTTAATCTCCCTACATACTAACTCACAGTCCCAGACCCCGGGTTAATCTCCCCACACACAGACTCACAGTCCCAGACTCCAGGTTAATCTCCCAACACACCGACAGACAGTCCCAGACCACGGGTTAATCTCCCACACACCAACTCACAGTCCCAGACCCCAGTTAATCTCCCCACATACCAACTCACACTCCCAGATCCCGGGTTAATCTCCTCACAAACCGAGTCACAGTCCCAGACCCCGGGTTAATCTCCCACACACCGACTCACAGTCCCAGAGCCCGGGTTCATCTGCCACCTCACCCACTCACAATCCCAGACCCCGGGTTAAACACCCCACAGATGAACTCACGGTCCCAGACCCCGGGTTAATCTCCCCACACACCAACTCACAGTCACAGACCCCGGGTTAATCTCCCCACACTCCAACTCACAGTCCCAGACGCCGGGTTAATCTCCCCACACAGCGACTCACATTCCCAGATCCCGGGTTAATCTCCCCACAAAAGACCTCACGGTCCCAGGCCACGGGTTAAACTCCCACACACAGACTCAAAGTCCCAGACCCCGGGTTAATCTCCCACACACCGACTCAAAGTCCCAAACCCCGGGTTAATCTCCACACACACCGACTCACAGTCCCAGACCCCCTGGGTTAATCTTCCCACACACCGACTCACAATCCCAGACCCCGGGTTAATCTCCCCACACACCGACTCAAAGTCCCAGACCCCGGGTTAAACTCCCCACACACCAACTCACAGTCCCAGACCGCGGGTTAATCTCTCAACACACCGACTCACAGTCCCAGACCCTGGGTTAATCTCCCCACACACCACCTCAAAGTCCCAGACCCCGGGTTAATCTCCCCACACACCAACTCACAGTCCCAGACCGCGGGTTAATCTCCCCACACACCAACTCACAGTCCCATACCACGGGTTAATCTCCCCACACATCAACTCACAGTCCCAGACCCCGGGTTAATCTCCCCACATAACGACTCACATTTCCAGACCCCGGTTTAATCACCCAGACACAGACTCATAGTCCCAGACCCCGGGTTAATCTCCCACACACAGACGCGCAGTCCCAGACCCCGGGTTAATCTCCCCACACACAGACTCACAGTCCCAGACCCCGGGTTAATCTCCCACACACCCACTCACTGTCCCAGACCCCGGTTAATCTCCCCACACATCAACTCACAGTCCCAGACCCCGGGTTAATCTCCCCACACACAGACTCACAGTCCCAGACTCCAGGTTAATCTCCCAACACACCGACAGACAGTCCCAGACCACGGGTTAATCTCCCACACACCAACTCACAGTCCCAGACCCCGGTTATGCTCCCCACATTCCAACTCACACTCCCAGATCGCGTGTTAATCTCCTCACAAACCGAGTCACAGTCCCAGACCCCGGGTTAATCTCCCCACATACCAACTCACAGTCCCAGAGCCCGGGTTCATCTGCCACCTCACCCACTCACAGTCCCAGACCCCGGGTTAAACACCCACACACAAACTCACGGTCCCAGACCCCGGGTTAATCTCCCCACACACCAACTCACAGTCCCAGACGCCGGGTTAATCTCCCCACACACCGACTCACATTCCCAGATCCCGGGTTAATCTCCCCACACTCCAACTCACAGTCCCAGACGCCGGGTTAATCTCCCCACACACTGACTCACAGACCCAGACCACGGGTTAATCTCCCCACAAAAGACCTCACAGTCCCAGACCCCGTGTTAAACTTCCCACTCAAGACCTCACAGTCCCAGACCCCGGGTTAATCTCCCACACACAAACTCACAGTCCCAGACCCCGGATTAATCTCCCCACATACCAAGTCACAGTCCCAGACCCCGGGTTAATCTCCCCACACACCGACTCAAAGCACCAGACCACGGGTTAATCTCCCCACACACCGACTCAAAGTCCCAGACCACGGGTTAAACCCCCCACACACCAACTCACAGTCCCAGACACCGGGTTAATCTCCCACACACCAACTCACATTCCCAGACCCCGTGTTCATCTCCCACCTCACCCAATCACAGTCCCAGACCCCGTGTTAATCTCCCCACACACCAACTCACAGTCCCAGACCCCGGGTTAATCTCCCCACACACAGTCTCAGAGTCCCAGACCCCGGGTTAATCTCCCCACACACCGAATCACAGTCCCAGACACCCGGGTAAATCTGCCCACACACCAACTCACAGTCCCAGACCCCGGGTTAATCTCCCCACACAGAGTCTCACACTCCCAGATCCCAGGTTAATCTCCCCACACACCGAGTCACAGTCCCAGACCCCGGGATAATCTCCCCACATACCAACTCACAGTCCCAGACCCCGGGTTCATCTCCCACCTCACCCACTCACAGTCCCAGACACCGGGTTAATCACCCCATACACCTACACACAGTCCCAGACGCCGGGTTAAACTCCCGACACACTGACTCAATGTGCCAGAGCCCGGGTTAATCTTCCACACACCGACTCTCAGTCCCAGACCCTGGGATAATTTCCCCACACACCGACTCACACTCCTAGACCCCAGGTTAATCTCCCCACACACCGAGTCACAGTCCCAGACCCTGGGTTAATCTCCCCACACATCAACTCACAATCCCAGAACCCGGGTTCATCTCACACCTCACCCACTCACAGTCCCAGACCCCGGGTTAATCTCCCCACACACCGACTCACATTCCCAGATCCCGGGTTAATCTCCCCACACACCGACTCACAGTCCCAGGCCCCGGGTTAATCTACCCACAAAAGACCTCACAATCCCAGACCCCGGGTTAATCACCCACACACAGACTTAAAGTTCCAGACCCCGGGTTAATCTCCCCACACACCGACTCACAGTCCCAGACCCCGGTTTAATCTCCCCACACATCAACTCACAGTCCCAGACCCCGGGTTAATCTCCCCACACATCAACTCACAGTACCAGACCCCGGGTTAATCTCCCCACATACCGACTCACAGTCCCAGACCCCGGTTTAATCTCCCAGACACAGACTCACAGTCCCAGACCCCGGGTTAATCTCCCCACACACAGACTCACAGTCCCAGACCCCGAGTTAATCTCCCCACACACCAACTCACAGTCCCAGACCACGGGTTAATCTCCCCACACACCGAATCTCAGTCCCAGACCCCGGTTAATCTCCCCACACATCGAGTCACAGTCCCAGACCCTGGGATAATCTCCCCACACACCAACTCACAGTCCCAGACCCCTGGTTAATCTCCCCACACACCGACTCACAGTCCCAGACCCCTGGTTAATCTCCCCACATACCAACTCACAGTCCCAGACCCCGGGTTAATCTCCCCACACACCAACTCACAGTCCCAGACCCCGGGTTAATCTCCCCACACACCAACTCACAGTCCCAGACTCTGGGTTAATCTCCCCACACACCAACTCACAGTCCCAGACCCCGGGTTAATCTCCCCACACACAGACTCACAGTCCCAGATCCCGAGTTCATCTCACACCTCACCCACTCACAGTCCCAGACCCTGGGTTAATCTCCCCACACACCAACTCACAGTCCCGGACCTCGGGTTCATCTCACACCTCACCCACTCACAGTCCCAGACCACGGGTTAATCTCCCCACATACCGACTCACAGTCCCAGACCCCGGATTAATCTCCCAGACACAGACTCACAGTCCCAGACCCCGGGTTAATCTCCCCACACAAAGACTCACAGTCCCAGACCCCGGGTTAATATCCCACACACCAACTCACAGTCCCAGACCCCGGTTAATCTCCCCACACACAGACTCACAGTCCCAGACCCCATGTTAATCTCCCAACACACCGACAGACAGTCCCAGACCCCGGGTTAATCTCCCACACACCAACTCACAGTCCCAGACCCCGGTTATTCTCCCCACATTCCAACTCACACTCCCAGATCCCGGGTTAATCTCCTCACAAACCGAGTCACAGTCCCAGACCCCGGGTTAATCTCCCCACATACCAACTCACAGCCCCAGAGCCCGGGTTCATCTCCCCACACACAGACTCACAGTCCCAGACTCCAGGTTAATCTCCCAACACACCGACAGACAGTCCCAGACCACGGGTTAATCTCCCACACACCAACTCACAGTCCCAGACCCCGGTTATGCTCCCCACATTCCAACTCACACTCCCAGATCCCGGGTTAATCTCCTCACAAACCGAGTCACAGTCCCAGACCCCGGGTTAATCTCCCCACATACCAACTCACAGCCCCAGAGCCCGGGTTAAACACCCACACACAAACTCACGGTACCAGACCCCGGGTTAATCTCCCCACACACCAACTCACAGTCCCAGACCCCGGGTTAATCTCCCCACACTCCAACTCACAGTCCCAGACGCCGGGTTAACTTCCCCACACAGCGACTCACATTCCCAGATCCCGGGTTAATCTCCCCACACACCAACTCACATTCCCAGATCCCGGGTTAATCTCCCCACACTCCAACTCACAGTCCCAGACGCCGGGTTAATCTCCGCACACACTGACTCACAGACCCAGACCCCGGGTTAATCTCCCCACAAAAGACCTCACAGTCCCAGACCCCGTGTTAATCTTCCCACACAAGAGCTCACAGTCCCAGACCCCGGGTTAATCTCCCACACACAGACTCACAGTCCCAGACGCCAGGTTAATATCCCCACACACCGACTCACAGTCCCAGATCCCGGGTTAATCTCCCCACACACCGACTCAAAGTCCCAGACCACGGGTTAATCTCCCCACACACCGACTCAAAGTCCCAGGCCACGGGTTAATCCCCCCACACACCAACTCACAGTCCCAGACCCCGGGTTAATCTCCCACACACCAACTCACAGTCCCAGACCCCGTGTTAATCTCCCCACACACCAACTCACAGTCCCAGACCCCGGGTTAATCTCCCCACACACAGTCTCAGAGTCCCAGACCCCGGTTAATCTCCCCACACACCGAATCACAGTCCCAGACACCCGGGTAAATCTGTCCACACACCAACTCACAGTCCCAGACCTGGGATTAATCTCGCCACACACCAACTCATAGTCCCAGACCCCGGGTTAATCTCCCCACACACCGACACACAGTCCCAGACCCCGGGTTAATCTCCCCACACACCAACTCACAGTCCCAGACCCCGGGTTAATCTCCCCACACACAGTCTCACACTCCCAGATCCCAGGTTAATCTCCCCACACACCGAGTCACAATCCCAGACCCCGGGATAATCTCCCCACATACCAACTCACAGTCCCAGACCCCGGGTTCATCTCCCACCTCACCCACTCACAGTCCCAGACACCGGGTTAATCTCCTCATAAACCTACACACAGTCCCAGACCCCGGGTTAAACTCCCGACACACTGACTCACAGTCCCAGGCCCCGGGTTAATCTACCCACAAAAGACCTCACAGTCCCAGACCCCGGGTTAATCACCCACACACAGACTTAAAGTTCCAGACCCCGGGTTAATCTCCCACACACCAACTCACAGTCCCAGACCCCGGTTAATCTCCCCACATTCCAACTCACACTCCCAGATCCCGGGTTAATCTCCTCACAAACCGAGTCACAGTCCCAGACCCCGGGTTAATCTCCCACACACCGACTCACAGTCCCAGAGCCCGGGTTCATCTGCCACCTCACCCACTCACAATCCCAGACCCCGGGTTAAACACCCCACAGATGAACTCACGGTCCCAGACCCCGGGTTAATCTCCCCACACACCAACTCACAGTCTCAGACCCCGGGTTAATCTCCCCACACTCCAACTCACAGTCCCAGACGCCGGGTTAATCTCCCCACACACCGACTCACATTCCCAGATCCCGGGTTAATCTCCCCACAAAAGACCTCACGGTCCCAGGCCACGGGTTAAACTCCCACACACAGACTCAAAGTCCCAGACCCCGGGTTAATCTCCCACACACCGACTCAAAGTCCCAAACCCCGGGTTAATCTCCACACACACCGACTCACAGTCCCAGACCCCCTGGGTTAATCTTCCCACACACCGACTCACAATCCCAGACCCCGGGTTAATCTCCCCACACACCGACTCAAAGTCCCAGACCCCGGGTTAATCTCCCCACACACCAACTCACAGTCCCAGACCGCGGGTTAATCTCTCAACACACCGACTCACAGTCCCAGACCCCGGGTTAATCTCCCCACACACCGACTCAAAGTCCCAGACCCCGGGTTAATCTCCCCACACACCAACTCACAGTCCCAGACCGCGGGTTAATCTCCCCACACACCAACTCACAGTCCCATACCACGGGTTAATCTCCCCACACATCAACTCACAGTCCCAGACCCCGGGTTAATCTCCCCACATAACGACTCACATTTCCAGACCCCGGTTTAATCACCCAGACACAGACTCATAGTCCCAGACCCCGGGTTAATCTCCCACACACAGACGCTGCAGTCCCAGACCCCGGGTTAATCTCCCCACACACAGACTCACAGTCCCAGACCCCGGGTTAATCTCCCACACACCCACTCACTGTCCCAGACCCCGGTTAATCTCCCCACATACCAACTCACAGTCCCAGACCCCGGGTTAATCTCCCCACACACAGACTCACAGTCCCAGACCCCGGGTTAAACACCCACACACAAACTCACGGTTCCAGACCCCGGGTTAATCTCCCCACACACCAAATCACAGTCCCAGACGCCGGGTTAATCTCCCCACACACCGACTCACATTCCCAGATCCCGGGTTAATCTCCCCACACTCCAACTCACAGTCCCAGACGCCGGGTTAATCTCCCCACACACTGACTCACAGACCCAGACCACGGGTTAATCTCCCCACAAAAGACCTCACAGTCCCAGACATCGTGTTAAACTTCCCACTCAAGACCTCACAGTCCCAGACCCCGGGTTAATCTCCCACACACAAACTCACAGTCCCAGACCCCGGATTAATCTCCAGACATACCAAGTCACAGTCCCAGACCCCGGGTTAATCTCCCCACACACCGACTCAAAGCACCAGACCACGGGTTAATCTCCCCACACACCGACTCAAAGTCCCAGACCACGGGTTAAACCCCCCACACACCAACTCACAGTCCCAGACACCGGGTTAATCTCCCACACACCAACTCACATTCCCAGACCCCGTGTTCATCTCCCACCTCACCCAATCACAGTCCCAGACCCCGTGTTAATCTCCCCACACACCAACTCACAGTCCCAGACCCCGGGTTAATCTCCCCACACACAGTCTCAGAGTCCCAGACCCCGGGTTAATCTCCCCACACACCGAATCACAGTCCCAGACACCCGGGTAAATCTGCCCACACACCAACTCACAGTCCCAGACCCCGGGTTAATCTCCCCACACAGAGTCTCACACTCCCAGATCCCAGGTTAATCTCCCCACACACCGAGTCACAGTCCCAGACCCCGGGATAATCTCCCCACATACCAACTCACAGTCCCAGACCCCGGGTTCATCTCCCACCTCACCCACTCACAGTCCCAGACACCGGGTTAATCACCCCATACACCTACACACAGTCCCAGACCCCGGGTTAAACTCCCGACACACTGACTCAATGTGCCAGAGCCCGGGTTAATCTTCCACACACCGACTCTCAGTCCCAGACCCTGGGATAATTTCCCCACACACCGACTCACACTCCTAGACCCCAGGTTAATCTCCCCACACACCGAGTCACAGTCCCAGACCTTGGGTTAATCTCCCCACACATCAACTCACAATCCCAGAACCCGGGTTCATCTCACACCTCACCCACTCACAGTCCCAGACCCCGGGTTAATCTCCCCACACACCGACTCACATTCCCAGATCCCGGGTTAATCTCCCCACACACCGACTCACAGTCCCAGGCCCCGGGTTAATCTACCCACAAAAGACCTCACAATCCCAGACCCCGGGTTAATCACCCACACACAGACTTAAAGTTCCAGACCCCGGGTTAATCTCCCCACACACCGACTCACAGTCCCAGACCCCGGTTTAATCTCCCCACACATCAACTCACAGTCCCAGACCCCGGGTTAATCTCCCCACACATCAACTCACAGTACCAGACCCCGGGTTAATCTCCCCACATACCGACTCACAGTCCCAGACCCCGGTTTAATCTCCCAGACACAGACTCACAGTCCCAGACCCCGGGTTAATCTCCCCACACACAGACTCACAGTCCCAGACCCCGAGTTAATCTCCCCACACACCAACTCACAGTCCCAGACCACGGGTTAATCTCCCCACACACCGAATCTCAGTCCCAGACCCCGGTTAATCTCCCCACACATCGAGTCACAGTCCCAGACCCTGGGATAATCTCCCCACACACCAACTCACAGTCCCAGACCCCTGGTTAATCTCCCCACACACCGACTCACAGTCCCAGACCCCTGGTTAATCTCCCCACATACCAACTCACAGTCCCAGACCCCGGGTTAATCTCCCCACACACCAACTCACAGTCCCAGACCCCGGGTTAATCTCCCCACACACCAACTCACAGTCCCAGACTCTGGGTTAATCTCCCCACACACCAACTCACAGTCCCAGACCCCGGGTTAATCTCCCCACACACAGACTCACAGTCCCAGACCCCGAGTTCATCTCACACCTCACCCACTCACAGTCCCAGACCCTGGGTTAATCTCACCACACACCAACTCACAGTCCTGGACCTCGGGTTCATCTCACACCTCATCCACTCACAGTCCCAGACCACGGGTTAATCTCCCCACATACCGACTCACAGTCCCAGACCCCAGATTAATCTCCCAGACACAGACTCACAGTCCCAGACCCCGGGTTAATATCCCACACACCAACTCACAGTCCCAGACCCCGGTTAATCTCCCCACACACAGACTCACAGTCCCAGACCCCATGTTAATCTCCCAACACACCGACAGACAGTCCCAGACACCGGGTTAATCTCCCACACACCAACTCACAGTCCCAGACCCCGGTTATTCTCCCCACATTCCAACTCACAGCCCCAGAGCCCGGGTTCATCTCCCCACACACAGACTCACAGTCCCAGACTCCAGGTTAATCTCCCAACACACCGACAGACAGTCCCAGACCACGGGTTAATGTCCCACACACCAACTCACAGTCCCAGACCCCGGTTATTCTCCCCACATTCCAACTCACACTCCCAGATCCCGGGTTAATCTCCTCACAAACCGAGTCACAGTCCCAGACCCCGGGTTAAACTCCCCACATACCAACTCACAGCCCCAGAGCCCGGGTTCATCTGCCACCTCACCCACTCACAGTCCCAGACCCCGGGTTAAACACCCACACACAAACTCACGGTACCAGACCCCGGGTTAATCTCCCCACACACCAACTCACAGTCCCAGACCCCGGGTTAATCTCCCCACACTCCAACTCACAGTCCCAGACGCCGGGTTAACTTCCCCACACAGCGACTCACATTCCCAGATCCCGGGTTAATCTCCCCACACTCCAACTCACAGTCCCAGACGCCGGGTTAATCTCCGCACACACTGACTCACAGACCCAGACCCCGGGTTAATCTCCCCACAAAAGACCTCACAGTCACAGACCCCGTGTTAATCTTCCCACACATGACCTCACAGTCCCAGACCCCGGGTTAATCTCCCACACACAGACTCACAGTCCCAGACGCCAGGTTAATATCCCCACACACCGACTCACAGTCCCAGATCCCGGGTTAATCTCCCCACACACCGACTCAAAGTCCCAGACCACGGGTTAATCTCCCCACACACCGACTCAAAGTCCCAGGCCACGGGTTAATCCCCCCACACACCAACTCACAGTCCCAGACCCCGGGTTAATCTCCCACACACCAACTCACATTCCCAGACCCCGTGTTCATGTCCCACCTCACCCAATCACAGTCCCAGACCCCGTGTTAATCTCCCCACACACCAACTCACAGTCCCAGACCCCGGGTTAATCTCCCCACACATAGTCTCAGAGTCCCAGACCCCGGGTTAATCTCCCCACACACCGAATCACAGTCCCAGACACCCGGGTAAATCTGTCCACACACCAACTCACAGTCCCAGACCTGGGATTAATCTCGCCACACACCAACTCATAGTCCCAGACCCCGGGTTAATCTCCCCACACACCGACACACAGTCCCAGACCCCGGGTTAATCTCCCCACACACCAACTCACAGTCCCAGACCCCGGGTTAATCTCCCCACACACAGTCTCACACTCCCAGATCCCAGGTTAATCTCCCCACACACCGAGTCACAGTCCCAGACCCCGGGATAAACTCCCCACATACCAACTCACAGTCCCAGACACCGGGTTCATCTCCCACCTCACCCACTCACAGTCCCAGACACCGGGTTAATCTCCTCATAAACCTACACACAGTCCCAGACCCCGGGTTAAACTCCCGACACACTGACTCACAGTCCCAGGCCCCGGGTTAATCTACCCACAAAAGACCTCACAGTCCCAGACCCCGGGTTAATCACCCACACACAGACTTAAAGTTCCGGACCCCGGGTTAATCTCCCCACACATCAACTCACAGTACCAGACCCCGGGTTAATCTCCCAACATACCGACTCACAGTCCCAGACCCCGGTTTAATCTCCCAGACACAGACTCACAGTCCCAGACCCCGGGTTAATCTCCCCACACACAGACTCACAGTCACAGACCCCGAGTTAATCTCCCCACACACCAACTCACAGTCCCAGACCACGGGTTAATCTCCCCACACACCGAATCTCAGTCCCAGACCCCGGTTAATCTCCCCACACATCGAGTCACAGTATCAGACCCTGGGTTAATCTCCCCACACACCAACTCACAGTCCCAGACCCCTGGTTAATCTCCCCACACACCGACTCACAGTCCCAGACCCCTGGTTAATCTCCCCACATACCAACAGACAGTCCCAGACCCCGGGTTAATCTCCCCACACACCGACTCACAATCCCAGAACCCGGGTTCATCTGCCACCTCACCCACTCACAGTCCCAGACCCCGGGCTAAACACCCACACACAAACTCACGGTCCCAGACCCCGGGTTAATCTCCCACACACCAACTCACAGTCCCAGACCCCGTGTTCATCTCCCACCTCACCCAATCACAGTCCCAGACCCCGTGTTAATCTCCCCACACACCAACTCACAGTCCCAGACCCCGGGTTAATCTCCCCACACACAGTCTCAGAGTCCCAGACCCCGAGTTAATCTCCCCACACACCAACTCACAGTCCCAGACCCCGGGTTAATCTCCCCACACACAGTCTCAGAGTCCCAGACCCCGAGTTAATCTCCCCACACACCGAATCACAGACCCAGACACCCGGGTAAATCTGCCCACACACCAACTCACAGTCCCAGACCTGGGATTAATCTCGCCACAAACCAACTCATAGTCCCAGACCCCGGGTTAATCTCCCCACACACCGACACACAGTCCCAGACCCCGGGTTAATCTCCCCACACACCAACTCACAGTCCCAGACCCCGGGTTAATCTCCCCACACACAGTCTCACACTCCCAGATCCCAGGTTAATCTCCTCACACACCGAGTCACAGTCCCAGACCCCGGGATAAACTCCCCACATAACAACTCACAGTCCCAGACCCCGGGTTAAACTCCCGACACACTGACTCACAGTCCCAGGCCCCGGGTTAATCTACCCACAAAAGACCTCACAGTCCCAGACCCCGGGTTAATCACCCACACACAGACTTAAAGTTCCAGACCCCGGGTTAATCTCCCCACACATCAACTCACAGTACCAGACCCCGGGTTAATCTCCCAACATACCGACTCACAGTCCCAGACCCCGGTTTAATCTCCCAGACACAGACTCACAGTCCCAGACCCCGGTTAATCTCCCCACACATCGAGTCACAGTATCAGACCCTCGGTTAATCTCCCCACACACCAACTCACAGTCCCAGACCCCTGGTTAATCTCCCCACACACCGACTCACAGTCCCAGACCCCTGGTTAATCTCCCCACATACCAACTCACAGTCCCAGACCCCGGGTTAATCTACCCACACACCGACTCACAATCCCAGAACCCGGGTTCATCTGCCACCTCACCCACTCACAGTCCCAGACCCCGGGTTAAACACCCACACACAAACTCACGGTCCCAGACCCCGGGTTAATCTCCCCACACACCAACTCACAGTCCCAGACCACGGGTTAATCTCCCCACACTCCAACTCACAGTCCCAGACGCCGGGTTAATCTCCCCACACACTGACTCACAGACCCAGACCCCGGGTTAATCTCCCCACAAAAGACCTCACAGTCCCAGACCCCGTGTTAATCTTCCCACACAAGACCTCACAGTCCCAGACCCCGGGTTAATCTCCCACACACAGACTCACAGTCCCAGACGCCAGGTTAATATCCCCACACACCGACTCACAGTCCCAGATCCCGGGTTAATCTCACCACACACCGACTCAAAGTCCCAGACCACGGGTTAATCTCCCCACACACCGACTCAAAGTCCCAGACCACGGGTTAATCCCCCCACACACCAACTCACAGTCCCAGACCCCGGGTTAATCTCCCACACACCAACTCACATTCCCAGACCCCGTGTTCATCTCCCACCTCACCCAATCACAGTCCCAGACCCCGTGTTAATCTCCCCACACACCAACTCACAGTCCCAGACCCCGGGTTAATCTTCCCACACACAGTCTCAGAGTCCCAGACCCCGAGTTAATCTCCCCACACACCGAATCACAGACCCAGACACCCGGGTAAATCTGCCCACACACCAACTCACAGTCCCAGACCTGGGATTAATCTCGCCACAAACCAACTCATAGTCCCAGACCCCAGGTTAATCTCCCCACACACCCACACACAGTCCCAGACCCCGGGTTAATCTCCCCACACACCAACTCACAGTCCCAGACCCCGGGTTAATCTCCTCACACACAGTCTCACACTCCCAGATCCCAGGTTAATCTCCCCACACACCGAGTCACAGTCCCAGACCCCGGGATAAACTCCCCACATAACAACTCACAGTCCCAGACCCCGGGTTCATCTCCCACCTCACCCACTCACAGTCCCAGACACCGGGTTAATCTCCCCATACACCTACACACAGTCCCAGAACCCGGGTTAAACTCCCGACACACTGACTCAATGTGCCAGAGCCCGGGTTAATCTCCCACACACCGACTCTCAGTCACAGACCCTGGGTTAATTTCCCCACACACCGACTCACACTCCCAGACCCCAGGTTAATCTCCCCACACACCGAGTCACAGTCCCAGACCCCGGGTTAATCTCCCCACACACCGACTCACAGTCCCAAGCCCCGGGTTAATCACCCACACACAGACTTAAAGTTCCAGACCCCGGGTTAATCTCCCCACACATCAACTCACAGTACCAGACCCCGGGTTAATCTCCCCACACACCAACTCACAGTCCCAGACCGCGGGTTAATCTCCCCACACACCAACTCACAGTCCCATACCACGGGCTAATCTCCCCACACATCAACTCACAGTCCCAGACCCCGGGTTAATCTCCCCACATACCGACTCACAGTCCCAGACCCCGGTTTAATCACCCAGACACAGACTCATAGTCCCAGACCCCGGGTTAATCTCCCACACACAGACTCGCAGTCCCAGACCCCGGGTTATTCTCCCCACACACAGACTCACAGTCGTAGACCCCGGATTAATCTCCCACACACCCACTCACTGTCCCAGACCCCGGTTAATCTCCCCACATACCAACTCACAGTCCCAGACCCCGGGTTAATCTCCCCACAAACAGACTCACAGTCCCAGACTCCAGGTTAATCTCCCAACACACTGACTCACAGACCTAGACCCCGGGTTAATCTCCCCACAAAAGACCTCACAGTCCCAGACCCCGTGTTAATCTTCCCACACACAGACTCACAGTCCCAGACGCCAGGTTAATATCCCCACACACCGACTCACAGTCCCAGATCCCGGGTTAATCTCCCCACACACCGACTCAAAGTCCCAGACCACGGGTTAATCTCCCCACACACCGACTCAAAGTCCCAGACCACGGGTTGATCCCCCCACACACCAACTCACAGTCCCAGACCCCGGGTTAATCTCCCACACACCAACTCACATTCCCAGACCCCGTGTTCATCTCCCACCTCACCCAATCACAGTCCCAGACCCCGTGTTAATCTCCCCACACACCAACTCACAGTCCCAGACCCCGGGTTAATCTCCCCACACACAGTCTCACACTCCCAGATCCCAGGTTAATCTCCCCACACACCGAGTCACAGTCCCAGACCCCGGGATAATCTCCCCACATACCAACTCACAGTCCCAGACCCCGGGTTCATCTCCCACCTCACCCACTCACAGTCCCAGACACCGGGTTAATCTCCCCATAAACCTACACACAGTCCCAGACCCCGGGTTAAACTCCCGACACACTTACTCACAGTCCCAGGCCCCGGGTTAATCTACCCACAAAAGACCTCACAGTCCCAGACCCCGGGTTAATCACCCACACACAGACTTAAAGTTCCAGACCCCGGGTTAATCTCCCCACACATCAACTCACAGTACCAGACCCCGGGTTAATCTCCCAACATACCGACTCACAGTCCCAGACCCCGGTTTAATCTCCCAGACACAGACTCACAGTCCCGGACCCCGGGTTAATCTCCCCACACACAGACTCACAGTCCCAGACCCCGAGTTAATCTCCCCACACACCAACTCGCAGTCCCAGACCACGTGTTAATCTCCCCACACACCGAATCTCAGTCCCAGACCCCGGTTAATCTCCCCACACATCGAGTCACAGTATCAGACCCTCGGTTAATCTCCCCACACACCAACTCACAGTCCCAGACCCCTGGTTAATCTCCCCACACACCGACTCACAGACCCAGACCCCTGGTTAATCTCCCCACATACCAACTCACAATCCCAGAACCCGGGTTCATCTGCCACCTCACCCACTCACAGTCCCAGACCCCGGGTTAAACACCCACACACAAACTCACGGTCCCAGACCCCGGGTTAATCTCCCCACACACCAACTCACAGTCCCAGACCCCGGGTTAATCTCCCCACACTCCAACTCACAGTCCCAGACGCCGGGTTAATCTCCCCACACACCGACTCACATTCCCAGATCCCGGGTTAATCTCCCCACACTCCAACTCACAGTCCCAGACGCCGGGTTAATCTCCCCACACACTGACTCACAGACCCAGACCCCGGGTTAATCTCCCCACAAAAGACCTCACAGTCCCAGACCCCATGTTAATCTTCCCACACAAGACCTCACAGTCCCAGACCCCGGGTTAATCTCCCACACACCGACTCACAGTCCCAGATCCCGGGTTAATCTCCCCACACACCGACTCAAAGTCCCAGACCACGGGTTAATCTCCCCACACACCGACTCAAAGTCCCAGACCACGGGTTAATCCCCCCACACACCAACTCACAGTCCCAGACCCCGGGTTAATCTCCCACACACCAACTCACATTCCCAGACCCCGTGTTCATCTCCCACCTCACCCAATCACAGTCCCAGACCCCGTGTTAATCTCCCCACACACCAACTCACAGTCCCAGACCCCGGGTTAATCTCCCCACACACAGTCTCAGAGTCCCAGACCCCGAGTTAATCTCCCCACACACCGAATCACAGACCCAGACACCCGGGTAAATCTGCCCACACACCAACTCACAGTCCCAGACCTGGGATTAATCTTGCCACAAACCAACTCATAGTCCCAGACCCCAGGTTAATCTCCCCACACACCGACACACAGTCCCAGACCCCGGGTTAATCTCCCCACACACCAACTCACAGTCCCAGACCCCGGGTTAATCTCCCCACACACAGTCTCACACTCCCAGATCCCAGGTTAATCTCCCCACACACCGAGTCACAGTCCCAGACCCCGGGATAAACTCCCCACATAACAACTCACAGTCCCAGACCCCGGGTTCATCTCCCACCTCACCTACTCACAGTCCCAGACACCGGGTTAATCTCCCCATACACCTACACACAGTCCCAGAACCCGGGTTAAACTCCCGACACACTGACTCAATGTGCCAGAGCCGGGGTTAATCTCCCACACACCGACTCTCAGTCACAGACCCTGGGTTAATTTCCCCACACACCGACTCACACTCCCAGACCCCAGGTTAATCTCCCCACACACCGAGTCACAGTCCCAGACCCCGGGTTAATCTCCCCACACATCAACTCACAATCCCAGAACCCGGGTTCATCTCACACCTCACCCACTCACAGTCCCAGACCCCGGGTTAATCTCCCCACACACCGACTCACATTTCCAGATCCCGGGTTAATCTCCCCACACACCGACTCACAGTCCCAAGCCCCGGGTTAATCTACCCACAAAAGACCTCACAGTCCCAGACCCCGGGTTAATCACCCACACACAGACTTAAAGTTCCAGACCCCGGGTTAATCTCCCCACACATCAACTCACAGTACCAGACCCCGGGTTAATCTCCCCACACACCAACTCACAGTCCCAGACCGCGGGTTAATCTCCCCACACACCAACTCACAGTCCCATACCACGGGCTAATCTCCCCACACATCAACTCACAGTCCCAGACCCCGGGTTAATCTCCCCACATACCGACTCACAGTCCCAGACCCCGGTTTAATCACCCAGACACAGACTCATAGTCCCAGACCCCGGGTTAATCTCCCACACACAGACTCGCAGTCCCAGACTCCAGGTTAATCTCCCAACACACCGACAGACAGTCGCAGACCACGGGTTAATCTCCCACACACCAACTCACAGTCCCAGACCCCGGTTATTCTCCCCACATTCCAACTCACACTCCCAGATCCCGGGTTAATCTCCTCACAAACCGAGTCACAGTCCCAGACCCCGGGTTAATCTCCCCACATACCAACTCACAGCCCCAGAGCTCGGGTTCATCTGCCACCTCACCCACTCACAGTCCCAGACCCCGGGTTAAACACCCACACACAAACTCACGGTACCAGACCCCGGGTTAATCTCCCCACACACCAACTCACAGTCCCAGACCCCGGGTTAATCTCCCCACACTCCAACTCACAGTCCCAGACGCCGGGTTAATCTCCCCACACACCGACTCACATTCCCAGATCCCGGGTTAATCTCCCCACATTCCAACTCACAGTCCCAGACGCCGGGTTAATCTCCCCACAAAAGACCTCACAGTCCCAGACCCCGTGTTAATCTTCCCACACAAGACCTCACAGTCCCAGACCCCGGGTTAATCTCCCACACACAGACTCACAGTCCCAGACGCCAGGTTAATATCCCCACACACCGACTCACAGTCCCAGACCTCGGGTTAATCCCCCCACACACCAACTCACAGTCCCAGATCCCGGGTTAATCTCCCCACACACCGACTCAAAGTCCCAGACCACGGGTTAATCTCCCCACACACCGACTCAAAGTCCCAGACCACGGGTTAATCCCCCCACACACCAACTCACAGTCCCAGACCCCGGGTTAAACTCCCACACACCAACTCACATTCCCAGACCCCGTGTTCATCTCCCACCTCACCCAATCACAGTCCCAGACCCCGTGTTAATCTCCCCACACACCAACTCACAGTCCCAGACCCCGGGTTAATCTCCCCACACACAGTCTCAGAGTCTCAGACCCCGAGTTAATCTCCCCACACACCGAATCACAGTCCCAGACACACGGGTAAATCTGTCCACACACCAACTCACAGTCCCAGACGCCGGGTTAATCTCCCCACACACCGACACAAAGTCCCAGACCCCGGGTTAATCTCCCCACACACCAACTCACAGTCCCAGACCCCGGGTTAATCTCCCCACACACAGTCTCACACTCCCAGATCCCAGGTTAATCTCCCCACACACCGAGTCACAGTCCCAGACACCGGGTTAATCTCCCCATAAACCTGCACACAGTCCCAGACCCCGGGTTAAACTCCCGACACACTGACTCACAGTCCCAGGCCCCGGGTTAATCTACCCACAAAAGACCTCACAGTCCCAGACCCCGGGTTAATCACCCACACACAGACTTAAAGTTCCAGACCCCGGGTTAATCTCCCCACACATCAACTCACAGTACCAGACCCCGGGTTAATCTCCCCACATACCGACTCACAGTCCCAGACCCCGGTTTAATCACCCAGACACAGACTCATAGTCCCAGACCCCGGGTTAATCTCCCACACACAGACTCGCAGTCCCAGACCCCGGGTTATTCTCCCCACACACAGACTCACAGTCGTAGACACCGGATTAATCACCCACACACCCACTCACTGTCCCAGACCCCGGTTAATCTCCCCACATACCAACTCACAGTCCCAGACCCCGGGTTAATCTCCCCACACACAGACTCACAGTCCCAGACTCCAGGTTAATCTCCCAACACACCGACAGACAGTCCCAGACCACGGGTTAATCTCCCACACACCAACTCACAGTCCCAGACCCCGGTTATTCTCCCCACATTCCAACTCACACTCCCAGATCCCGGGTTAATCTCCTCACAAACCGAGTCACAGTCCCAGACCCCGGGTTAATCTCCCCACATACCAACTCACAGCCCCAGAGCCCGGGTTCATCTGCCACCTCACCCACTCACAGTCCCAGACCCCGGGTTAAACACCCACACACAAACTCACGGTACCAGACCCCGGGTTAATCTCCCCACACACCAACTCACAGTCCCAGACCCCGGGTTAATCTCCCCACACTCCAACTCACAGTCCCAGACGCCGGGTTAATCTCCCCACACACCGACTCACATTCCCAGATCCCGGGTTAATCTCCCCACATTCCAACTCACAGTCCCAGACGCCGGGTTAATCTCCCCACAAAAGACCTCACAGTCCCAGACCCCGTGTTAATCTTCCCACACAAGACCTCACAGTCCCAGACCCCGGGTTAATCTCCCACACACAGACTCACAGTCCCAGACGCCAGGTTAATATCCCCACACACCGACTCACAGTCCCAGATCCCGGGTTAATCTCCCCACACACCGACTCAAAGACCCAGACCACGGGTTAATCTCCCCACACACCGACTCAAAGTCCCAGACCACGGGTTAATCCCCCCACACACCAACTCACAGTCCCAGACCCCGGGTTAAACTCCCACACACCAACTCACATTCCCAGACCCCGTGTTCATCTCCCACCTCACCCAATCACAGTCCCAGACCCCGTGTTAATCTCCCCACACACCAACTCACAGTCCCAGACCCCGGGTTAATCTCCCCACACACAGTCTCAGAGTCCCAGACCCCGAGTTAATCTCCCCACACACCGAATCACAGTCCCAGACACCCGGGTAAATCTGTCCACACACCAACTCACAGTCCCAGACCCCGGGTTAATCTCCCCACACACAGTCTCACACTCCCAGATCCCAGGTTAATCTCCCCACACACCGAGTCACAGTCCCAGACACCGGGTTAATCTCCCCATAAACCTACACACAGTCCCAGACCCCGGGTTAAACTCCCGACACACTGACTCACAGTCCCAGGCCCCGGGTTAATCACCCACACACAGACTTAAAGTTCCAGACCCCGGGTTAATCTCCCCACACATCAACTCACAGTACCAGACCCCGGGTTAATCTCCCCACATACCGACTCACAGTCCCAGACCCCGGTTTAATCTCCCAGACACAGACTCACAGTCCCAGACCCCGGGTTAATCTCCCCACACACAGACTCACAGTCCGAGACCCCGAGTTAATCTCCCCACACACCAACTCACAGTCCCAGACCACGGGTTAATCTCCCCACACACCGAATCTCAGTCCCAGACCCCGGTTAATCTCCCCACACATCGAGTCACAGTATCAGACCCTGGGTTAATCTCCCCACACACCAACTCACAGTCCCAGACCCCTGGTTAATCTCCCCACACACCGACTCACAGTCCCAGACCCCTGGTTAATCTCCCCACATACCAACTCACAGTCCCAGACCCCGGGTTAATCTCCCCACACACCAACTCACAGTCCCAGACCCCGGGTTAATCTCCCCACACACCAACTCACAGTCCCAGACCCTTGGTTAATCTCCCCACACACCAACTCACAGTCCCAGACCCCGGGTTCATCTCACACCTCACCCACTCACAGTCCCAGACCGTGGGTTAATCTCCCCACACACAGATTCACAGTCCCAGACCCCGGGTTAATATCCCACACACCAACTCACAGTCCCAGACCTCGGTTAATCTCCCCACACACAGACTCACAGTCCCAGACCCCATGTTAATCTCCCAACACACCGACAGACAGTCCCAGAACCCGGGTTAATCTCCCACACACCAACTCACAGTCCCAGACCCCAGTTAATCTCTCCACATACCAACTCACACTCCCAGATCCCGGGTTAATCTCCTCACAAACCAAGTCACAGTCCCAGACCCAGGTTTATCTCCCCACATACCAACTCACACTCCCAGAACCCGGGTTACTCTCCCCACACACCGACTCAGAGTCCCAGACCTCGGGTTAATCTCCCCACACACAAACTCACAGTCCCAGACCCCGGGTTAATCTCCCCACACACCAACTCACAGTCCCAGACCGCGGGTTAATCTGCCCACACACCGACTCACAGTCCCATACCACGGGTTAATCTCCCCACACATCAACTCACAGTCCCAGACCCCGGGTTAATCTCCCCACATACCGACTCACAATCCCAGACTCCGGTTTAATCACCCAGACACAGACTCATAGTCCCAGACCCCGGGTTAATCTCCCACACACAGACTCGCAGTCCCAGACCCCGGATTAATCTCCCAGACACAGACTCACAGTCCCAGACCCCGGGTTAATCTCCCCACACACAGACTCACAGTCCCAGACCCCGGGTTAATATCCCACACGCCAACTCACAGTCCCAGAGCCGGGGTTCATCTGCCACCTCACCCACTCACAGTCCCAGACCCCGGGTTAATTTCCCCACACATCAACTCATGGTCCCAGCCCCTGGGTTAATCTCCCCACACACCGACTCACAGTCCCAGACCCCGACTTAATCTGCCCACACACCGACTCACATTCCCAGACCCTGGGTTAATCTCCCAGACACAGACTCATATTCGCAGACCCCGGGTTAATCTCCCCACACACCGACTCACAGTCCCAGATCAAGGGTTAATCTCCTCACACACCGATCACAGTCCAAGACGCCGGGATAATCTCCCCACCCACCAACTCACAGTCCCTGCCACCGGGTTAATTTCGCCACACACCGACTCACAGTCCCAGATCCCGGGTTAATCTTGCCACACACCAACTCACCATCCCAGACCCCGGGTTAATCTCCCCACACACAGACTCACAGTCCCAGATCCCGGGTTAATCTCCCCACAGACCGACTCACAGTCCCAGACCCCGGGTTAATCTCGCCACACACCGACTCACAGTCCCAGACACCGGGTTAATCTCACCACACACCGACTCACATTCCCAGATCCCCGGTTAATCTCACCACACATCGACTCACAGTCCCAGACCCCGGGTTAATCACCCCACAAAAGACCTCACAGTCCCAGACCCCGGGTTAATCTTCACACACAAGACCTCACAGTCCCAGACCTCGGGATAATCTCCCACACACAGACTCACAGTCCCAGACGCCGGGTTAATCTCCCCACACACCAACACTCAGTCCCAGACCCCGTGTTAATCTTCCCACACACAGACTCACAGTCCCAGATCCCGGGTTAATCTCCCCACAGACCGACTCACAGTCCCAGACCCCGGGTTAATCTCCCCACACACCGACTCACAGTCTCAGACCCCGGGTTAATCTTCCCACATACCGACTCACACTCCCAGACCCCGGGTTAAACTCGCCACACACCAACTCACAGTCCCAGACCCCGGGTTAATCTCCCCACACACCGACTCACAGTACCAGACCCCGGGTTAATTTCCCCACACACCATCTCACAGTCCCAGACAGCGGGTTAATCTCCTCACACATCGACTCACAGTCCCAGACCCCGGGTTAATTTCCCCACACATCAACTCACAGTCGCATACCCCGGGTTAATCTCCCCACACACCAACTCACAGTCCCAGCCCCCTGGTTAATCTCCCCACACACCGACTCACAGTCCCAGACCCCGGGTTAATCTGCCCACACACCAACTCACATTCCCAGACACTGGGTTAATCTCCCAGACACAGACTCACATTCGCAGACCCCGGGTTAATCACACCACACACCGACACACAGTCCCAGACCCCGGGTTAATCTCCCCACACACCGACTCACAGTCCCAGACCCCGGGTAATCTCCCCACACACCGACACACTGTCCCAGACCCCGGGTTAATCTCCCCATACACCGACTCACAATCCCAGACCTCGGGTTAATCTCCCCACACACCGACTCACAGTCCCAGACGCCGGGTTAATCTCCCCACACACCAACTCACATTCCCAGACCCAGGGTTAATCTCCCCACACACAAACACACAATCCCAGACCCTGGGTTAATCTCCCAACACACAGTCTCACAGTCCCAGACCCCGGGTTAATCTCCCCACATAACGACTCACAGTCCCAGACCCGGTGTTAATCTCCCCACACACCAACTCACAGTCCCCGAGCCCAGGTTAAACACCCCACACACAAACTCACAGTCCCAGACTCCGGGTTATTCTCCCCACACACCAACTCACAGTCCCAGACCCGGGGTTAATCTCCCCACACACCGACTCACAGTCCGAGACCCTGGGTTAATCTCCCAGACACAGACTCACATTCGCAGTCCCCGGGTTAATCACCCCACACACCGACTCAGAGTCCCAGACCCGGGGTTAATCTCCCCACACACCAACTCACAGTCCCCGACCCCGGGTTAAACACCCCACACACAAACTCACAGTCCCAGACCCCGGGTTATTCTCCCCAAACACCGACTCACAGTCCCAGACCCTGGGTTAATCTCCCAGACACAGACTCATATTCGCAGACCCCGGGTTAATCTCCCCACACACCGACTCACAGTCCCAGATCAAGGGTTAATCTCCTCACACACCGATCACAGTCCAAGACGCCGGGATAATCTCCCCACCCACCAACTCACAGTCCCTGCCACCGGGTTAATTTCGCAACACCCCGATTCACAGTCCCAGATCCCGGGTTAATCTTGCCACACACCAACTCACCGTCCCAGACCCCGGGTTAATCTCCCCACACACAGACTCACAGTCCCAGATCCCGGGTTAATCTCCCCACAGACCGACTCACAGTCCCAGACCCCGGGTTAATCTCGCCACACACCGACTCACAGTACCAGACACCGGGTTAATCTCACCACACACCGACTCACATTCCCAGATCCCCGGTTAATCTCACCACACATCGACTCACAGTCCCAGACCCCGGGTTAATCACCCCACAAAAGACCTCACAGTCCCAGACCCCGGGTTAATCTTCACACACAAGACCTCACAGTCCCAGACCTCGGGATAATCTCCCACACACAGACTCACAGTCCCAGACGCCGGGTTAATCTCCCCACACACTGACACACTATCCCAGATCCCGGGTTAATCGCCCACACATCGACTCACAGTCCCTGACCCCGGGTTAATCTCCCCACACACCGACTCACAGTCCCAGACCCCGGGTTAATCTCCCCACACACCGACCCGCAGTCGCAGACCACGGGTTAATCTCCCCACACACCAACTCACAGTCCCAGACCCCGGGTTAATCTCCCCATATACCGACTCACAATCCCAGACCTCGGGTTAATCTCCCCACACACCAACTCACAGTCCAAGACTCCGGGTTAATCTCCCACACACCATCTCACAGTCCCAGACACCCGGTTAATCTCCCCACACACAGACTCACAGTCCCAGACCCCGGGTTAATCTCCCCACACACAGACTCACAGTCCCAGACCCCGGGTTAATCTCCCACACACCAACTCACCGTCTCAGACCCCGGGTTAATCTCCCCACACACCAACACTCAGTCCCAGACCCCGTGTTAATCTTCCCACACACAGACTCACAGTCCCAGATCCCGGGTTAATCTCCCCACAGACCGACTCACAGTCCCAGACCCCGGGTTAATCTCCCCACACACCGACTCACAGTCTCAGACCCCGGGTTAATCTTCCCACATACCGACTCACACTCCCAGACCCCGGGTTAAACTCGCCACACACCAACTCACAGTCCCAGACCCCGGGTTAATCTCCCCACACACCGACTCACAGTACCAGACCCCGGGTTAATTTCCCCACACATCAACTCACAGTCGCATACCCCGGGTTAATCTCCCCACACACCAACTCACAGTCCCAGCCCCCTGTTTAATCTCCCCACACACCGACTCACAGTCCCAGACCCCGGGTTAATCTGCCCACACACCAACACACATTCCCAGACACTGGGTTAATCTCCCAGACACAGACTCACATTCGCAGACCCCGGGTTAATCACACCACACACCGACACACAGTCCCAGACCCCGGGTTAATCTCCCCACACACCGACTCACAGTCCCAGACCCCGGGTAATCTCCCCACACACCGACACACTGTCCCAGACCCCGGGTTAATCTCCCCATACACCGACTCACAATCCCAGACCTCGGGTTAATCTCCCCACACACCGACTCACAGTCCCAGACGCCGGGTTAATCTCCCCACACACCAACTCACAGTCCCCGAGCCCAGGTTAAACACCCCACACACAAACTCACAGTCCCAGACTCCGGGTTATTCTCCCCACACACCAACTCACAGTCCCAGACCCGGGGTTAATCTCCCCACACACCGACTCACAGTCCGAGACCCTGGGTTAATCTCCCAGACACAGACTCACATTCGCAGTCCCCGGGTTAATCACCCCACACACCGACTCAGAGTCCCAGACCCGGGGTTAATCTCCCCACACACCAACTCACAGTCCCCGACCCCGGGTTAAACACCCCACACACAAACTCACAGTCCCAGACCCCGGGTTATTCTCCCCAAACACCGACTCACAGTCCCAGACCCTGGGTTAATCTCCCAGACACAGACTCATATTCGCAGACCCCGGGTTAATCTCCCCACACACCGACTCACAGTCCCAGATCAAGGGTTAATCTCCTCACACACCGATCACAGTCCAAGACACCGGGATAATCTCCCCACACACCGACTCACATTCCCAGATCCCGGGTTAATCTTGCCACACACCAACTCACAGTCCCTGCCACCGGGTTAATTTCGCCACACACCGACTCACAGTCCCAGATCCCGGGTTAATCTTGCCACACACCAACTCACCGTCCCAGACCCCGGGTTAATCTCCCCACACACAGACTCACAGTCCCAGATCCCGGGTTAATCTCCCCACAGACCGACTCACAGTCCCAGACCCCGGGTTAATCTCGCCACACACCGACTCACAGTCCCAGACACCGGGTTAATCTCACCACACACCGACTCACATTCCCAGATCCCCGGTTAATCTCACCACACATCGACTCACAGTCCCAGACCCCGGGTTAATCACCCCACAAAAGACCTCACAGTCCCAGACCCCGGGTTAATCTTCACACACAAGACCTCACAGTCCCAGACCTCGGGATAATCTCCCACACACAGACTCACAGTCCCAGACGCCGGGTTAATCTCCCCACACACTGACACACTATCCCAGATCCCGGGTTAATCGCCCACACATCGACTCACAGTCCCTGACCCCGGGTTAATCTCCCCATATACCGACTCACAATCCCAGACCTCGGGTTAATCTCCCCACACACCAACTCACAGTCCCAGACGTCGGGTTAATCTCCCCACACAACAACTCACAGTCCCAGACCCAGGGTTAATCTCCCCACACACAAACACACAATCCCAGACCCTGGGTTAATCTCCCAACACACAGTCTCACAGTCCCAGACCTCAGGTTAATCTCCCCACATACCGACTCACAGTCCCAGACCCTGGGTTAATCTCCCCACACACCAACTCACAGTCCCAGATCCGGGGTTAATCTCCTCACACACCAACACACAGTCCCAGACCCGGGGTTAATCTCCCCACACACCAAGTCACAGTCCCAGACCCTGGGTTAATCTCCCAGACACAGACTCACATTCGCAGTCCCCGGGTTAATCTCCCCACACACCAACTCACAGTCCCAGACCCCGGGTTAATCTCCCCACACACCGACTCACAGTCCCAGAGCCCCTGGGTTAATCTCTCAACACACCAACTCACCGTCCCAGAACCCGGGTTAATTTCCCCACACACCATCTCACAGTCCCAGACTCCGGGTTAATCTCCCCACACAGCGACTCACAGTCTCAGACCCCGGGTTAATCTCCCCACACACCGACTCACAGTCCCAGACCCCGGGTTCATCTCCCAGACACAGACTCACAGTCCAAGACTCCGGGTTAATCTCCCACACACCAACTCACAGTCCCAGACACCCGGTTAATCTCCCCACACACAGACTCACAGTCCCAGACCCGGGTTAATCTCCCCACACACAGACTCACAGTCCCAGACCCCGGGTTAATCTCCCACACACCAACTCACCGTCTCAGACCCCGGGTTAATCTCCCCACACACCAACACTCAGTCCCAGACCCCGTGTTAATCTTCCCACACACAGACTCACAGTCCCAGATCCCGGGTTAATCTCCCCACAGACCGACTCACAGTCCCAGACCCCGGGTTAATCTCCCCACACACCGACTCACAGTCCCAGACCCCGGGTTAATCTTCCCACATACCGACTCACACTCCCAGACCCCGGGTTAACCTCTCAACACACCAACTCACAGTCCCAGACCCCGGGTTAATTTCCCCACACACCATCTCACAGTCCCAGACCGCGGGTTAATCTCCTCACACATCGACTCACAGTCCCAGACCCCGGGTTAATTTCCCCACACATCAACTCACAGTCGCATACCCCGGGTTAATCTCCCCACACACCAACTCACAGTCCCAGCCCCCGGGTTAATCTCCCCACACACAAACACACAATCCCAGACCCTGGGTTAATCTCCCAACACACAGTCTCACAGTCCCAGACCTCGGGTTAATCTCCCCACATACCGACTCACAGTCCCAGACCCTGGGTTAATCTCCCCACACACCAACTCACAGTCCCAGACCCGGGGTTATTCTCCCCACACACCAACACACAGTCCCAGACCCCGGGTTAAACACCCCACACACAAACTCACAGTCCCAGACCCCGGGTTATTCTCCCCACACACCAACTCACAGTCCCAGACCCGGGGTTAATCTCCCCACACACCGAGTCACAGTCCCAGACCCTGGGTTAATCTCCCAGACACAGACTCACATTCGCAGTCCCCGGGTTAATCTCCCCACACACCGACTCACAGTACCAGACCCCGGGTTAATTTCCCCACACACCATCTCACAGTCCCAGACCGCGGGTTAATCTCCTCACACATCGACTCACAGTCCCAGACCCCGGGTTAATTTCCCCACACATCAACTCACAGTCGCATACCCCGGGTTAATCTCCCCACACACCAACTCACAGTCCCAGCCCCCGGGTTAATCTCCCCACACACCGACTCACAGTCCCAGACCCCGGGTTAATCTGCCCACACACCAACTCACATTCCCAGACACTGGGTTAATCTCCCAGACACAGACTCACATTCGCAGACCCCGGGTTAATCACACCACACACCGACACACAGTCCCAGACCCCGGGTTAATCTCCCCACACACCGACTCACAGTCCCAGACCCCGGGTAATCTTCCCACACACCGACTCACAATCCCAGACCTCGGGTTAATCTCCCCACACACCGAGTCACAGTCCCAGACCCTGGGTTAATCTCCCAGACACAGACTCACATTCGCAGTCCCCGGGTTAATCTCCCCACACACCAACTCACAGTCCCAGACCCCGGGTTAATCTCCCCACACACCGACTCACAGTCCCAGAGCCCCTGGGTTAATCTCTCAACACACCAACTCACCGTCCCAGACCCCGGGTTAATTTCCCCACACACCATCTCACAGTCCCAGACCCCGGGTTAATCTCCCCACACACCGACTCACAGTCTCAGACCCCGGGTTAATCTCCCCACACACCGACTCACAGTCCCAGACCCCGGGTTCATCTCCCAGACACAGACTCACAATCCAAGACTCCGGGTTAATCTCCCACACACCATCTCACAGTCCCAGACACCCGGTTAATCTCCCCACACACAGACTCACAGTCCCAGACCCCGGGTTAATCTCCCCACACACAGACTCACAGTCCCAGACCCCGGGTTAGTCTCCCACACACCAACTCACCGTCTCAGACCCCGGGTTAATCTCCCCACACACCAACACTCAGTCCCAGACCCCGTGTTAATCTTCCCACACACAGACTCACAGTCCCAGATCCCGGGTTAATCTCCCCACAGACCGACTCACAGTCCCAGACCCCGGGTTAATCTCCCCACACACCGACTCACAGTCTCAGACCCCGGGTTAATCTTCCCACATACCGACTCACACTCCCAGACCCCGGGTTAAACTCGCCACACACCAACTCACAGTCCCAGACCCCGGGTTCATCTCCCCACACACCGACTCACAGTACCAGACCCCGGGTTAATTTCCCCACACACCATCTCACAGTCCCAGACCGCGGGTTAATCTCCTCACACATCGACTCACAGTCCCAGACCCCGGGTTAATTTCCCCACACATCAACTCACAGTCGCATACCCCGGGTTAATCTCCCCACACACCAACTCACAGTCCCAGCCCCCGGGTTAATCTCCCCACACACCGACTCACAGTCCCAGACCCCGGGTTAATCTGCCCACACACCAACTCACATTCCCAGACACTGGGTTAATCTCCCAGACACAGACTGACATTCGCAGACCCCGGGTTAATCACACCACACACCGACACACAGTCCCAGACCCCGGGTTAATCTCCCCACACACCGACTCACAGTCCCAGACCCCGGGTAATCTTCCCACACACCGACACACTGTCCCAGACCCCGGGTTAATCTCCCCATACACCGACTCACAATCCCAGACCTCGGGTTAATCTCCCCACACACCGACTCACAGTCCCAGACGCCGGGTTAATCTCCCCACACACCAACTCACATTCCCAGACCCAGGGTTAATCTCCCCACACACAAACACACAATCCCAGACCCTGGGTTAATCTCCCAACACACAGTCTCACAGTCCCAGACCCCGGGTTAATCTCCCCACATAACGACTCACAGTCCCAGACCCTGGGTTAATCTCCCCACACACCAACTCACAGTCCCAGACTCCGGGTTATTCTCCCCACACACCAACTCACAGTCCCAGACCCGGGGTTAATCTCCCCACACACCGACTCACAGTCCGAGACCCTGGGTTAATCTCCCAGACACAGACTCACATTCGCAGTCCCCGGGTTAATCACCCCACACACCGACTCAGAGTCCCAGACCCGGGGTTAATCTCCCCACACACCAACTCACAGTCCCCGACCCCGGGTTAAACACCCCACACACAAACTCACAGTCCCAGACCCCGGGTTATTCTCCCCAAACACCGACTCACAGTCCCAGACCCTGGGTTAATCTCCCAGACACAGACTCATATTCGCAGACCCCGGGTTAATCTCCCCACACACCGACTCACAGTCCCAGATCAAGGGTTAATCTCCTCACACACCGATCACAGTCCAAGACACCGGGATAATCTCCCCACACACCGACTCACATTCCCAGATCCCGGGTTAATCTTGCCACACACCAACTCACAGTCCCTGCCACCGGGTTAATTTCGCCACACACCGACTCACAGTCCCAGATCCCGGGTTAATCTTGCCACACACCAACTCACCGTCCCAGACCCCGGGTTAATCTCCCCACACACAGACTCACAGTCCCAGATCCCGGGTTAATCTCCCCACAGACCGACTCACAGTCCCAGACCCCGGGTTAATCTCGCCACACACCGACTCACAGTCCCAGACACCGGGTTAATCTCACCACACACCGACTCACATTCCCAGATCCCCGGTTAATCTCACCACACATCGACTCACAGTCCCAGACCCCGGGTTAATCACCCCACAAAAGACCTCACAGTCCCAGACCCCGGGTTAATCTTCACACACAAGACCTCACAGTCCCAGACCTCGGGATAATCTCCCACACACAGACTCACAGTCCCAGACGCCGGGTTAATCTCCCCACACACTGACACACTATCCCAGATCCCGGGTTAATCGCCCACACATCGACTCACAGTCCCTGACCCCGGGTTAATCTCCCCATATACCGACTCACAATCCCAGACCTCGGGTTAATCTCCCCACACACCAACTCACAGTCCCAGACGTCGGGTTAATCTCCCCACACAACAACTCACAGTCCCAGACCCAGGGTTAATCTCCCCACACACAAACACACAATCCCAGACCCTGGGTTAATCTCCCAACACACAGTCTCACAGTCCCAGACCTCAGGTTAATCTCCCCACATACCGACTCACAGTCCCAGACCCTGGGTTAATCTCCCCACACACCAACTCACAGTCCCAGATCCGGGGTTAATCTCCTCACACACCAACACACAGTCCCAGACCCGGGGTTAATCTCCCCACACACCAAGTCACAGTCCCAGACCCTGGGTTAATCTCCCAGACACAGACTCACATTCGCAGTCCCCGGGTTAATCTCCCCACACACCAACTCACAGTCCCAGACCCCGGGTTAATCTCCCCACACACCGACTCACAGTCCCAGAGCCCCTGGGTTAATCTCTCAACACACCAACTCACCGTCCCAGAACCCGGGTTAATTTCCCCACACACCATCTCACAGTCCCAGACTCCGGGTTAATCTCCCCACACAGCGACTCACAGTCTCAGACCCCGGGTTAATCTCCCCACACACCGACTCACAGTCCCAGACCCCGGGTTCATCTCCCAGACACAGACTCACAGTCCAAGACTCCGGGTTAATCTCCCACACACCAACTCACAGTCCCAGACACCCGGTTAATCTCCCCACACACAGACTCACAGTCCCAGACCCGGGTTAATCTCCCCACACACAGACTCACAGTCCCAGACCCCGGGTTAATCTCCCACACACCAACTCACCGTCTCAGACCCCGGGTTAATCTCCCCACACACCAACACTCAGTCCCAGACCCCGTGTTAATCTTCCCACACACAGACTCACAGTCCCAGATCCCGGGTTAATCTCCCCACAGACCGACTCACAGTCCCAGACCCCGGGTTAATCTCCCCACACACCGACTCACAGTCCCAGACCCCGGGTTAATCTTCCCACATACCGACTCACACTCCCAGACCCCGGGTTAACCTCTCAACACACCAACTCACAGTCCCAGACCCCGGGTTAATTTCCCCACACACCATCTCACAGTCCCAGACCGCGGGTTAATCTCCTCACACATCGACTCACAGTCCCAGACCCCGGGTTAATTTCCCCACACATCAACTCACAGTCGCATACCCCGGGTTAATCTCCCCACACACCAACTCACAGTCCCAGCCCCCGGGTTAATCTCCCCACACACAAACACACAATCCCAGACCCTGGGTTAATCTCCCAACACACAGTCTCACAGTCCCAGACCTCGGGTTAATCTCCCCACATACCGACTCACAGTCCCAGACCCTGGGTTAATCTCCCCACACACCAACTCACAGTCCCAGACCCGGGGTTATTCTCCCCACACACCAACACACAGTCCCAGACCCCGGGTTAAACACCCCACACACAAACTCACAGTCCCAGACCCCGGGTTATTCTCCCCACACACCAACTCACAGTCCCAGACCCGGGGTTAATCTCCCCACACACCGAGTCACAGTCCCAGACCCTGGGTTAATCTCCCAGACACAGACTCACATTCGCAGTCCCCGGGTTAATCTCCCCACACACCGACTCACAGTACCAGACCCCGGGTTAATTTCCCCACACACCATCTCACAGTCCCAGACCGCGGGTTAATCTCCTCACACATCGACTCACAGTCCCAGACCCCGGGTTAATTTCCCCACACATCAACTCACAGTCGCATACCCCGGGTTAATCTCCCCACACACCAACTCACAGTCCCAGCCCCCGGGTTAATCTCCCCACACACCGACTCACAGTCCCAGACCCCGGGTTAATCTGCCCACACACCAACTCACATTCCCAGACACTGGGTTAATCTCCCAGACACAGACTCACATTCGCAGACCCCGGGTTAATCACACCACACACCGACACACAGTCCCAGACCCCGGGTTAATCTCCCCACACACCGACTCACAGTCCCAGACCCCGGGTAATCTTCCCACACACCGACTCACAATCCCAGACCTCGGGTTAATCTCCCCACACACCGAGTCACAGTCCCAGACCCTGGGTTAATCTCCCAGACACAGACTCACATTCGCAGTCCCCGGGTTAATCTCCCCACACACCAACTCACAGTCCCAGACCCCGGGTTAATCTCCCCACACACCGACTCACAGTCCCAGAGCCCCTGGGTTAATCTCTCAACACACCAACTCACCGTCCCAGACCCCGGGTTAATTTCCCCACACACCATCTCACAGTCCCAGACCCCGGGTTAATCTCCCCACACACCGACTCACAGTCTCAGACCCCGGGTTAATCTCCCCACACACCGACTCACAGTCCCAGACCCCGGGTTCATCTCCCAGACACAGACTCACAATCCAAGACTCCGGGTTAATCTCCCACACACCATCTCACAGTCCCAGACACCCGGTTAATCTCCCCACACACAGACTCACAGTCCCAGACCCCGGGTTAATCTCCCCACACACAGACTCACAGTCCCAGACCCCGGGTTAGTCTCCCACACACCAACTCACCGTCTCAGACCCCGGGTTAATCTCCCCACACACCAACACTCAGTCCCAGACCCCGTGTTAATCTTCCCACACACAGACTCACAGTCCCAGATCCCGGGTTAATCTCCCCACAGACCGACTCACAGTCCCAGACCCCGGGTTAATCTCCCCACACACCGACTCACAGTCTCAGACCCCGGGTTAATCTTCCCACATACCGACTCACACTCCCAGACCCCGGGTTAAACTCGCCACACACCAACTCACAGTCCCAGACCCCGGGTTCATCTCCCCACACACCGACTCACAGTACCAGACCCCGGGTTAATTTCCCCACACACCATCTCACAGTCCCAGACCGCGGGTTAATCTCCTCACACATCGACTCACAGTCCCAGACCCCGGGTTAATTTCCCCACACATCAACTCACAGTCGCATACCCCGGGTTAATCTCCCCACACACCAACTCACAGTCCCAGCCCCCGGGTTAATCTCCCCACACACCGACTCACAGTCCCAGACCCCGGGTTAATCTGCCCACACACCAACTCACATTCCCAGACACTGGGTTAATCTCCCAGACACAGACTGACATTCGCAGACCCCGGGTTAATCACACCACACACCGACACACAGTCCCAGACCCCGGGTTAATCTCCCCACACACCGACTCACAGTCCCAGACCCCGGGTAATCTTCCCACACACCGACACACTGTCCCAGACCCCGGGTTAATCTCCCCATACACCGACTCACAATCCCAGACCTCGGGTTAATCTCCCCACACACCGACTCACAGTCCCAGACGCCGGGTTAATCTCCCCACACACCAACTCACATTCCCAGACCCAGGGTTAATCTCCCCACACACAAACACACAATCCCAGACCCTGGGTTAATCTCCCAACACACAGTCTCACAGTCCCAGACCCCGGGTTAATCTCCCCACATAACGACTCACAGTCCCAGACCCTGGGTTAATCTCCCCACACACCAACTCACAGTCCCAGACTCCGGGTTATTCTCCCCACACACCAACTCACAGTCCCAGACCCGGGGTTAATCTCCCCACACACCGACTCACAGTCCGAGACCCTGGGTTAATCTCCCAGACACAGACTCACATTCGCAGTCCCCGGGTTAATCACCCCACACACCGACTCAGAGTCCCAGACCCGGGGTTAATCTCCCCACACACCAACTCACAGTCCCCGACCCCGGGTTAAACACTCCACACACAAACTCACAGTCCCAGACCCCGTGTTATTCTCCCCAAACACCGACTCACAGTCCCAGACCCCGGGTTAATCTCCCCACACACCGACTCACAGTCCCAGACCCTGGGTTAATCTCCCCTCACACCAACTCACAGTCCCAGACCCGGGGTTAATCTCCCAGAAACAGACTCACATTCGCAGTCCCCGGGTTAATCTCCCCACACACCGACTCAGAGTCCCAGATCCCGGGTTAATCTTGCCACACACCAACTCACAGTCCCAGACTCCGGGTTAATCTCCCCTCACATCGACTCACAGTCCCAGACCAAGGGTTAATCTCCCCACACACCAACTCACAGTCCCAGACCCCGGGTTAATCTCGCCACACACCAACTCACAGTCCCAGACCCCGGGTTAATCTCCCCACACACCGACTCACAGTCCCAGAGCCCCTGGGTTAATCTCTCCACACACCAACTCACAGTCCCAGACCCCGGGTTAATTTCCCCACACACCATCTCACAGTCGCAGACCCCGGGTTAATCTCCCCACACACCGACTCACAGTCCCAGACCCCGGGTTAATCTCACCAAAGACCGACTCACAGTCCCAGACCCCGGGTTAATCTCCCCACACACCGACTCACAGTCCCAGACCCCGGGTTAATCTCCCCGCACACCGATTCACAGTCACAGACCCCGGGTTAATCTCCCCACACACCGACTCACAGTCCCAGACCCCGGGTTAATCTCGCCACACAACAACTCACAGTCCCAGACACCGGATTAATCTTCCCACACACCAAATTCCAGTTCCAGGCCCCGGGTTAATATCCCCACACATCAACTCACAGTCCCAGCCCCCGGGTTAATCTCCTCACACATCGACTCACAGTCCCAGACCCCGGGTTAATTTCCCCACACACCGACTCACAGTCCCAGACTCCGGGTTAATCTCCCCGCACACAGACTCACAGTCCCAGACCCCGGGTTAATCTCCCACACACCAACTCACAGTCCCAGACCCGGGGTTAATCTCCCCACACACCAACACACAGTCCCAGACCCCGGGTTAAACACCCCACACACAAACTCACAGTCCCAGACCCCGGGTTATTCTCCCCACACACCAACTCACAGTCCCAGACCCGGGGTTACTCTCCCCACACACCGAGTCACAGTCCCAGACCCCGGGTTAATTTCCCCACACACCGACTCACAGTCCCAGACTCCGGGTTAATCTCCCCGCACACAGACTCACAGTCCCAGACCCCGGGTTAATCTCCCACACACCAACTCACAGTCCCAGACCCGGGGTTAATCTCCCCACACACCAACACACAGTCCCAGATCCCGGGTTAAACACCCCACACACAAACTCACAGTCCCAGACCCCGGGTTATTCTCCCCACACACCAACTCACAGTCCCAGACCCGGGGTTACTCTCCCCACACACCGAGTCACAGTCCCAGACCCTGGGTTAATCTCCCAGACACAGACTCACATTCGCAGTCCCCGGGTTAATCTCCCCACACACCAACTCACAGTCCCAGACCCCGGGTTAATTTCCCCACACACCATCTCACAGTCCCAGACCCCGTGTTAATCTTCCCACACACAGACTCACAGTCCCAGATCCCGGGTTCATCTCCCAGACACAGACTCACAGTCCAAGACTCCGGGTTAATCTCCCACACACCAACTCACAGTCCCAGACACCCGGTTAATCTCCCCACACACAGACTCACAGTCCAAGACTCCGGGTTAATCTCCCACACACCAACTCACAGTCCCAGACACCCGGTTAATCTCCCCACACACAGACTCACAGTCCCAGACCCGGGTTAATCTCCCCACACACAGACTCACCGTCTCAGACCCCGGGTTAATCTCCCCACACACCAACACTCAGTCCCAGACCCCGTGTTAATCTTCCCACACACAGACTCACAGTCCCAGAGCCCGGGTTAATCTCCCCACAGACCGACTCACAGTCCCAGACCCCGGGTTAATCTCCCCACACACAAACACACAATCCCAGACCCTGGGTTAATCTCCCAACACACAGTCTCACAGTCCCAGACCCCGGGTTAATCTCCCCACATAACGACTCACAGTCCCAGACCCGGTGTTAATCTCCCCACACACCAACTCACAGTCCCCGAGCCCAGGTTAAACACCCCACACACAAACTCACAGTCCCAGACTCCGGGTTATTCTCCCCACACACCAACTCACAGTCCCAGACCCGGGGTTAATCTCCCCACACACCGACTCACAGTCCGAGACCCTGGGTTAATCTCCCAGACACAGACTCACATTCGCAGTCCCCGGGTTAATCACCCCACACACCGACTCAGAGTCCCAGACCCGGGGTTAATCTCCCCACACACCAACTCACAGTCCCCGACCCCGGGTTAAACACCCCACACACAAACTCACAGTCCCAGACCCCGGGTTATTCTCCCCAAACACCGACTCACAGTCCCAGACCCTGGGTTAATCTCCCAGACACAGACTCATATTCGCAGACCCCGGGTTAATCTCCCCACACACCGACTCACAGTCCCAGATCAAGGGTTAATCTCCTCACACACCGATCACAGTCCAAGACGCCGGGATAATCTCCCCACCCACCAACTCACAGTCCCTGCCACCGGGTTAATTTCGCAACACCCCGATTCACAGTCCCAGATCCCGGGTTAATCTTGCCACACACCAACTCACCGTCCCAGACCCCGGGTTAATCTCCCCACACACAGACTCACAGTCCCAGATCCCGGGTTAATCTCCCCACAGACCGACTCACAGTCCCAGACCCCGGGTTAATCTCGCCACACACCGACTCACAGTACCAGACACCGGGTTAATCTCACCACACACCGACTCACATTCCCAGATCCCCGGTTAATCTCACCACACATCGACTCACAGTCCCAGACCCCGGGTTAATCACCCCACAAAAGACCTCACAGTCCCAGACCCCGGGTTAATCTTCACACACAAGACCTCACAGTCCCAGACCTCGGGATAATCTCCCACACACAGACTCACAGTCCCAGACGCCGGGTTAATCTCCCCACACACTGACACACTATCCCAGATCCCGGGTTAATCGCCCACACATCGACTCACAGTCCCTGACCCCGGGTTAATCTCCCCACACACCGACTCACAGTCCCAGACCCCGGGTTAATCTCCCCACACACCGACCCGCAGTCGCAGACCACGGGTTAATCTCCCCACACACCAACTCACAGTCCCAGACCCCGGGTTAATCTCCCCATATACCGACTCACAATCCCAGACCTCGGGTTAATCTCCCCACACACCAACTCACAGTCCAAGACTCCGGGTTAATCTCCCACACACCATCTCACAGTCCCAGACACCCGGTTAATCTCCCCACACACAGACTCACAGTCCCAGACCCCGGGTTAATCTCCCCACACACAGACTCACAGTCCCAGACCCCGGGTTAATCTCCCACACACCAACTCACCGTCTCAGACCCCGGGTTAATCTCCCCACACACCAACACTCAGTCCCAGACCCCGTGTTAATCTTCCCACACACAGACTCACAGTCCCAGATCCCGGGTTAATCTCCCCACAGACCGACTCACAGTCCCAGACCCCGGGTTAATCTCCCCACACACCGACTCACAGTCTCAGACCCCGGGTTAATCTTACCACATACCGACTCACACTCCCAGACCCCGGGTTAAACTCGCCACACACCAACTCACAGTCCCAGACCCCGGGTTAATCTCCCCACACACCGACTCACAGTACCAGACCCCGGGTTAATTTCCCCACACATCAACTCACAGTCGCATACCCCGGGTTAATCTCCCCACACACCAACTCACAGTCCCAGCCCCCTGTTTAATCTCCCCACACACCGACTCACAGTCCCAGACCCCGGGTTAATCTGCCCACACACCAACACACATTCCCAGACACTGGGTTAATCTCCCAGACACAGACTCACATTCGCAGACCCCGGGTTAATCACACCACACACCGACACACAGTCCCAGACCCCGGGTTAATCTCCCCACACACCGACTCACAGTCCCAGACCCCGGGTAATCTCCCCACACACCGACACACTGTCCCAGACCCCGGGTTAATCTCCCCATACACCGACTCACAATCCCAGACCTCGGGTTAATCTCCCCACACACCGACTCACAGTCCCAGACGCCGGGTTAATCTCCCCACACACCAACTCACAGTCCCCGAGCCCAGGTTAAACACCCCACACACAAACTCACAGTCCCAGACTCCGGGTTATTCTCCCCACACACCAACTCACAGTCCCAGACCCGGGGTTAATCTCCCCACACACCGACTCACAGTCCGAGACCCTGGGTTAATCTCCCAGACACAGACTCACATTCGCAGTCCCCGGGTTAATCACCCCACACACCGACTCAGAGTCCCAGACCCGGGGTTAATCTCCCCACACACCAACTCACAGTCCCCGACCCCGGGTTAAACACCCCACACACAAACTCACAGTCCCAGACCCCGGGTTATTCTCCCCAAACACCGACTCACAGTCCCAGACCCTGGGTTAATCTCCCAGACACAGACTCATATTCGCAGACCCCGGGTTAATCTCCCCACACACCGACTCACAGTCCCAGATCAAGGGTTAATCTCCTCACACACCGATCACAGTCCAAGACACCGGGATAATCTCCCCACACACCGACTCACATTCCCAGATCCCGGGTTAATCTTGCCACACACCAACTCACAGTCCCTGCCACCGGGTTAATTTCGCCACACACCGACTCACAGTCCCAGATCCCGGGTTAATCTTGCCACACACCAACTCACCGTCCCAGACCCCGGGTTAATCTCCCCACACACAGACTCACAGTCCCAGATCCCGGGTTAATCTCCCCACAGACCGACTCACAGTCCCAGACCCCGGGTTAATCTCGCCACACACCGACTCACAGTCCCAGACACCGGGTTAATCTCACCACACACCGACTCACATTCCCAGATCCCCGGTTAATCTCACCACACATCGACTCACAGTCCCAGACCCCGGGTTAATCACCCCACAAAAGACCTCACAGTCCCAGACCCCGGGTTAATCTTCACACACAAGACCTCACAGTCCCAGACCTCGGGATAATCTCCCACACACAGACTCACAGTCCCAGACGCCGGGTTAATCTCCCCACACACTGACACACTATCCCAGATCCCGGGTTAATCGCCCACACATCGACTCACAGTCCCTGACCCCGGGTTAATCTCCCCATATACCGACTCACAATCCCAGACCTCGGGTTAATCTCCCCACACACCAACTCACAGTCCCAGACGTCGGGTTAATCTCCCCACACAACAACTCACAGTCCCAGACCCAGGGTTAATCTCCCCACACACAAACACACAATCCCAGACCCTGGGTTAATCTCCCAACACACAGTCTCACAGTCCCAGACCTCAGGTTAATCTCCCCACATACCGACTCACAGTCCCAGACCCTGGGTTAATCTCCCCACACACCAACTCACAGTCCCAGATCCGGGGTTAATCTCCTCACACACCAACACACAGTCCCAGACCCGGGGTTAATCTCCCCACACACCAAGTCACAGTCCCAGACCCTGGGTTAATCTCCCAGACACAGACTCACATTCGCAGTCCCCGGGTTAATCTCCCCACACACCAACTCACAGTCCCAGACCCCGGGTTAATCTCCCCACACACCGACTCACAGTCCCAGAGCCCCTGGGTTAATCTCTCAACACACCAACTCACCGTCCCAGAACCCGGGTTAATTTCCCCACACACCATCTCACAGTCCCAGACTCCGGGTTAATCTCCCCACACAGCGACTCACAGTCTCAGACCCCGGGTTAATCTCCCCACACACCGACTCACAGTCCCAGACCCCGGGTTCATCTCCCAGACACAGACTCACAGTCCAAGACTCCGGGTTAATCTCCCACACACCAACTCACAGTCCCAGACACCCGGTTAATCTCCCCACACACAGACTCACAGTCCCAGACCCGGGTTAATCTCCCCACACACAGACTCACAGTCCCAGACCCCGGGTTAATCTCCCACACACCAACTCACCGTCTCAGACCCCGGGTTAATCTCCCCACACACCAACACTCAGTCCCAGACCCCGTGTTAATCTTCCCACACACAGACTCACAGTCCCAGATCCCGGGTTAATCTCCCCACAGACCGACTCACAGTCCCAGACCCCGGGTTAATCTCCCCACACACCGACTCACAGTCCCAGACCCCGGGTTAATCTTCCCACATACCGACTCACACTCCCAGACCCCGGGTTAACCTCTCAACACACCAACTCACAGTCCCAGACCCCGGGTTAATTTCCCCACACACCATCTCACAGTCCCAGACCGCGGGTTAATCTCCTCACACATCGACTCACAGTCCCAGACCCCGGGTTAATTTCCCCACACATCAACTCACAGTCGCATACCCCGGGTTAATCTCCCCACACACCAACTCACAGTCCCAGCCCCCGGGTTAATCTCCCCACACACAAACACACAATCCCAGACCCTGGGTTAATCTCCCAACACACAGTCTCACAGTCCCAGACCTCGGGTTAATCTCCCCACATACCGACTCACAGTCCCAGACCCTGGGTTAATCTCCCCACACACCAACTCACAGTCCCAGACCCGGGGTTATTCTCCCCACACACCAACACACAGTCCCAGACCCCGGGTTAAACACCCCACACACAAACTCACAGTCCCAGACCCCGGGTTATTCTCCCCACACACCAACTCACAGTCCCAGACCCGGGGTTAATCTCCCCACACACCGAGTCACAGTCCCAGACCCTGGGTTAATCTCCCAGACACAGACTCACATTCGCAGTCCCCGGGTTAATCTCCCCACACACCGACTCACAGTACCAGACCCCGGGTTAATTTCCCCACACACCATCTCACAGTCCCAGACCGCGGGTTAATCTCCTCACACATCGACTCACAGTCCCAGACCCCGGGTTAATTTCCCCACACATCAACTCACAGTCGCATACCCCGGGTTAATCTCCCCACACACCAACTCACAGTCCCAGCCCCCGGGTTAATCTCCCCACACACCGACTCACAGTCCCAGACCCCGGGTTAATCTGCCCACACACCAACTCACATTCCCAGACACTGGGTTAATCTCCCAGACACAGACTCACATTCGCAGACCCCGGGTTAATCACACCACACACCGACACACAGTCCCAGACCCCGGGTTAATCTCCCCACACACCGACTCACAGTCCCAGACCCCGGGTAATCTTCCCACACACCGACTCACAATCCCAGACCTCGGGTTAATCTCCCCACACACCGAGTCACAGTCCCAGACCCTGGGTTAATCTCCCAGACACAGACTCACATTCGCAGTCCCCGGGTTAATCTCCCCACACACCAACTCACAGTCCCAGACCCCGGGTTAATCTCCCCACACACCGACTCACAGTCCCAGAGCCCCTGGGTTAATCTCTCAACACACCAACTCACCGTCCCAGACCCCGGGTTAATTTCCCCACACACCATCTCACAGTCCCAGACCCCGGGTTAATCTCCCCACACACCGACTCACAGTCTCAGACCCCGGGTTAATCTCCCCACACACCGACTCACAGTCCCAGACCCCGGGTTCATCTCCCAGACACAGACTCACAATCCAAGACTCCGGGTTAATCTCCCACACACCATCTCACAGTCCCAGACACCCGGTTAATCTCCCCACACACAGACTCACAGTCCCAGACCCCGGGTTAATCTCCCCACACACAGACTCACAGTCCCAGACCCCGGGTTAGTCTCCCACACACCAACTCACCGTCTCAGACCCCGGGTTAATCTCCCCACACACCAACACTCAGTCCCAGACCCCGTGTTAATCTTCCCACACACAGACTCACAGTCCCAGATCCCGGGTTAATCTCCCCACAGACCGACTCACAGTCCCAGACCCCGGGTTAATCTCCCCACACACCGACTCACAGTCTCAGACCCCGGGTTAATCTTCCCACATACCGACTCACACTCCCAGACCCCGGGTTAAACTCGCCACACACCAACTCACAGTCCCAGACTCCGGGTTCATCTCCCCACACACCGACTCACAGTACCAGACCCCGGGTTAATTTCCCCACACACCATCTCACAGTCCCAGACCGCGGGTTAATCTCCTCACACATCGACTCACAGTCCCAGACCCCGGGTTAATTTCCCCACACATCAACTCACAGTCGCATACCCCGGGTTAATCTCCCCACACACCAACTCACAGTCCCAGCCCCCGGGTTAATCTCCCCACACACCGACTCACAGTCCCAGACCCCGGGTTAATCTGCCCACACACCAACTCACATTCCCAGACACTGGGTTAATCTCCCAGACACAGACTGACATTCGCAGACCCCGGGTTAATCACACCACACACCGACACACAGTCCCAGACCCCGGGTTAATCTCCCCACACACCGACTCACAGTCCCAGACCCCGGGTAATCTTCCCACACACCGACACACTGTCCCAGACCCCGGGTTAATCTCCCCATACACCGACTCACAATCCCAGACCTCGGGTTAATCTCCCCACACACCGACTCACAGTCCCAGACGCCGGGTTAATCTCCCCACACACCAACTCACATTCCCAGACCCAGGGTTAATCTCCCCACACACAAACACACAATCCCAGACCCTGGGTTAATCTCCCAACACACAGTCTCACAGTCCCAGACCCCGGGTTAATCTCCCCACATAACGACTCACAGTCCCAGACCCTGGGTTAATCTCCCCACACACCAACTCACAGTCCCAGACTCCGGGTTATTCTCCCCACACACCAACTCACAGTCCCAGACCCGGGGTTAATCTCCCCACACACCGACTCACAGTCCGAGACCCTGGGTTAATCTCCCAGACACAGACTCACATTCGCAGTCCCCGGGTTAATCACCCCACACACCGACTCAGAGTCCCAGACCCGGGGTTAATCTCCCCACACACCAACTCACAGTCCCCGACCCCGGGTTAAACACTCCACACACAAACTCACATTCCCAGACCCCGTGTTATTCTCCCCAAACACCGACTCACAGTCCCAGACCCCGGGTTAATCTCCCCACACACCGACTCACAGTCCCAGACCCTGGGTTAATCTCCCCTCACACCAACTCACAGTCCCAGACCCGGGGTTAATCTCCCAGAAACAGACTCACATTCGCAGTCCCCGGGTTAATCTCCCCACACACCGACTCAGAGTCCCAGATCCCGGGTTAATCTTGCCACACACCAACTCACAGTCCCAGACTCCGGGTTAATCTCCCCTCACATCGACTCACAGTCCCAGACCAAGGGTTAATCTCCCCACACACCAACTCACAGTCCCAGACCCCGGGTTAATCTCGCCACACACCAACTCACAGTCCCAGACCCCGGGTTAATCTCCCCACACACCGACTCACAGTCCCAGAGCCCCTGGGTTAATCTCTCCACACACCAACTCACAGTCCCAGACCCCGGGTTAATTTCCCCACACACCATCTCACAGTCGCAGACCCCGGGTTAATCTCCCCACACACCGACTCACAGTCCCAGACCCCGGGTTAATCTCACCAAAGACCGACTCACAGTCCCAGACCCCGGGTTAATCTCCCCACACACCGACTCACAGTCCCAGACCCCGGGTTAATCTCCCCGCACACCGATTCACAGTCACAGACCCCGGGTTAATCTCCCCACACACCGACTCACAGTCCCAGACCCCGGGTTAATCTCGCCACACAACAACTCACAGTCCCAGACACCGGATTAATCTTCCCACACACCAAATTCCAGTTCCAGGCCCCGGGTTAATATCCCCACACATCAACTCACAGTCCCAGCCCCCGGGTTAATCTCCTCACACATCGACTCACAGTCCCAGACCCCGGGTTAATTTCCCCACACACCGACTCACAGTCCCAGACTCCGGGTTAATCTCCCCGCACACAGACTCACAGTCCCAGACCCCGGGTTAATCTCCCACACACCAACTCACAGTCCCAGACCCGGGGTTAATCTCCCCACACACCAACACACAGTCCCAGACCCCGGGTTAAACACCCCACACACAAACTCACAGTCCCAGACCCCGGGTTATTCTCCCCACACACCAACTCACAGTCCCAGACCCGGGGTTACTCTCCCCACACACCGAGTCACAGTCCCAGACCCCGGGTTAATTTCCCCACACACCGACTCACAGTCCCAGACTCCGGGTTAATCTCCCCGCACACAGACTCACAGTCCCAGACCAAGGGTTAATCTCCCCACACACCAACTCACAGTCCCAGACCCGGGGTTAATCTCCCCACACACCAACACACAGTCCCAGATCCCGGGTTAAACACCCCACACACAAACTCACAGTCCCAGACCCCGGGTTATTCTCCCCACACACCAACTCACAGTCCCAGACCCCGGGTTAATTTCCCCACACACCATCTCACAGTCCCAGACCCCGTGTTAATCTTCCCACACACAGACTCACAGTCCCAGATCCCGGGTTCATCTCCCAGACACAGACTCACAGTCCAAGACTCCGGGTTAATCTCCCACACACCAACTCACAGTCCCAGACACCCGGTTAATCTCCCCACACACAGACTCACAGTCCAAGACTCCGGGTTAATCTCCCACACACCAACTCACAGTCCCAGACACCCGGTTAATCTCCCCACACACAGACTCACAGTCCCAGACCCGGGTTAATCTCCCCACACACAGACTCACCGTCTCAGACCCCGGGTTAATCTCCCCACACACCAACACTCAGTCCCAGACCCCGTGTTAATCTTCCCACACACAGACTCACAGTCCCAGAGCCCGGGTTAATCTCCCCACAGACCGACTCACAGTCCCAGACCCCGGGTTAATCTCCCCACACACCGACTCACAGTCCCAGACCCCGGGTTAATCTTCCCACATACCGACTCACACTCCCAGACCCCGGGTTAACCTCTCAACACACCAACTCACAGTCCCAGACCCCGGGTTAATCTCCCCACACACCGACTCACAGTCCCAGACCCCGGGTTAATCTCCCCACACACCGACTCACAGTCTCAGACCCCGGGTTAATCTCCCCACACACCGACTCACAGTCCCAGACCCCGGGTTCATCTCCCAGACACAGACTCACAGTCCAAGACTCCGGGTTAATCTCCCACACACCAACTCACAGTCCCAGACACCCGGTTAATCTCCCCACACACAGACTCACAGTCCCAGACCCCGGGTTAATCTCCCCACACACAGACTCACAGTCCCAGACCCCGGGTTAATCTCCCACACACCAACTCACCGTCTCAGCTCCCGGGTTAATCTCCCCACACACCAACACTCAGTCCCAGACCCCGTGTTAATCTTCCCACACACAGACTCACAGTCCCAGATCCCGGGTTAATCTCCCCACAGACCGACTCACAGTCCCAGACCCCGGGTTAATCTCCCCACACACCGACTCACAGTCTCAGACCCCGGGTTAATCTTCCCACATACCGACTCACACTCCCAAACCCCGGGTTAAACTCGCCACACACCAACTCACAGTCCCAGACCCCGGGTTAATCTCCCCACACACCGACTCACAGTACCAGACCCCGGGTTAATTTCCCCACACACCATCTCACAGTCCCAGACCGCGGGTTAATCTCCTCACACATCGACTCACAGTCCCAGACCCCGGGTTAATTTCCCCACACATCAACTCACAGTCGCATACCCCGGGTTAATCTCCCCACACACCAACTCACAGTCCCAGCCCCCGGGTTAATCTCCCCACACACCGACTCACAGTCCCAGACCCCGGGTTAATCTGCCCACACACCAACTCACATTCCCAGACACTGGGTTAATCTCCCAGACACAGACTCACATTCGCAGACCCCGGGTTAATCACACCACACACCGACACACAGTCTCTGCCCCCGGGTTAATTTCGCCACACACCGACTCACATTCCCAGATCCCGGGTTAATCTTGCCACACACCAACTCACCGTCCCAGATACCGGGTTAATCTCCCCACACACAAACTCGCATTCCCAGACCCCGGGTTAATCTCCCCACACACCGACTCACAGTCCCAGAGACCCGTGTTAATCTCCCCACACACCATCTCACAGTCCCAGAGCCGGGGTTAATCTCCCCACACACCAACTCACAGTCCCTGACCCCGGGTTAATCTCCCCACACACCGAGTCACAGTGCCAGACCCCAGGTTCATCTTCCACCTCACCCACTCACAGTCCCAGACCCCGGGTTAATCTCGCCACACACCGACTCACATTCCCAGATCCCCGGTTAATCTCACCACACATCGACTCACAGTCCCAGACCGCAGGTTAATCATCCCACAAAAGACCTCACAGTCCCAGACCCCGGGTTAATCTTCACACACAAGACCTCACAGTCCCAGACCCCGGGTTAATCTCCCACACACAGACTCACAGTCCCAGACGCCGGGTTAATCTCCCCACACACTGACGCACTATCCCAGATCCCGGGTTAATCACCCACACATCGACTCATAGTCCCAGACTCCGGGTTAATCTCCCCACACACCAACTCACATTCCCAGACCCAGGGTTAAGCTCCCCACACACCGACTCAAAGTCCCAAACCTCGGGTTAATCTCCCCACACAACAAATCACAGTCCCAGACCTTGGGTTAATCTCCCCACACACCAACTCACAGTCCCAGACGTCGGGTTAATTTCCAAACCCACCGACTCAAAGTCCCAGACCCCGGGTTAATCTATCCACACACCGACTCAAAGTCTCAGACCCCGGGTTAATCTCCCACACACCAACTCACAGTCCCAGACCCCGGGATAATCTCCGACCTCACAAACTCACTGTCCCGGAACCCGAGTTCATCTCCCACACACCGACTCACAGTCACAGACCACGGGTTCATCTAGCCACACACCAACTCACAGTGCCAGACCCCGGGATAATCTCCCCACACACCGACTCACAGTCCCAGACCCCGGGTTAATCTCCCCACACACCGACTCACAGTCCCAGACCCCGGGTAATCTCCCCACACACCGACACACTGTCCCAGACCCCAGGTTAATCTCCCCATACACCGACTCACAATCCCAGACCTCGGGTTAATCTCCCCACACACCGACTCACAGTCCCAGACGCCGGGTTAATCTCCCCACACACCAACTCACATTCCCAGACCCAGGGTTAATCTCCCCACACACAAACACACAATCCCAGACCCTGGGTTAATCTCCCAACACACAGTCTCACAGTCCCAGACCCCGGGTTAATCACCCCACATACCGACTCACAGTCCCAGACCCTGGGTTAATCTCCCCACACACCAACTCACAGTCCCAGACCCGGTGTTAATCTCCCCACACACCAACTCACAGTCCCCGAGCCCAGGTTAAACACCCCACACACAAACTCACAGTCCCAGACTCCGGGTTATTCTCCCCACACACCAACTCACAGTCCCAGACCCGGGGTTAATCTCCCCACACACCGACTCACAGTCCGAGACCCTGGGTTAATCTCCCAGACACAGACTCACATTCGCAGTCCCCGGGTTAATCACCCCACACACCAACTCACAGTCCCCGACCCCGGGTTAAACACCCCACACACAAACTCACAGTCCCAGACCCCGGGTTATTCTCCCCAAACACCGACTCACAGTCCCAGACCACGGGTTAATCTCCCCACACACCGACTCACAGTCCCAGAGCCCCTGGGTTAATCTCTCAACACACCAACTCACCGTCCCAGACCCCGGGTTAATTTCCCCACACACCATCTCATAGTCCCAGACCCCGGGTTAATCTCCCCACACACCGACTCACAGTCCCAGACCCCGGGTTCATCTCCCAGACACAGACTCACAGTCCAAGACTCCGGGTTAATCTCCCACACACCAACTCACAGTCCCAGACACCCGGTTAACCTCCCCACACACAGACTCACAGTCCCAGACCCCGGGTTAATCTCCCCACACACAGACTCACAGTCCCAGACCCCGGGTTAATCTCCCACACACCAACTCACCGTCTCAGACCCCGGGTTAATCTCCCCACACACCAACACTCAGTCCCAGACCCCGTGTTAATCTTCCCACACACAGACTCACAGTCCCAGATCCCGGGTTAATCTCCCCACAGACCGACTCACAGTCCCAGACCCCGGGTTAATCTCCCCACACACCGACTCACAGTCTCAGACCCCGGGTTAATCTTCCCACATACCGACTCACACTCCCAGACCCCGGGCTAAACTCGCCACACACCAACTCACAGTCCCAGACCCCGGGTTAATCTCCCCACACACCGACTCACAATACCAGACCCCGGGTTAATTTCCCCACACACCATCTCACAGTCCCAGACCGCGGGTTAATCTCCTCACACATCGACTCACAGTCCCAGACCCCGGGTTAATTTCCCCACACATCAACTCACAGTCGCATACCCCGGGTTAATCTCCCCACACACCAACTCACAGTCCCAGCCCCCGGGTTAATCTCCCCACACACCGACTCACAGTCCCAGACCCCGGGTTAATCTGCCCACACACCAACTCACATTCCCAGACACTGGGTTAATCTCCCAGACACAGACTCACATTCGCAGACCCCGGGTTAATCACACCACACACCGACACACAGTCTCTGCCCCCGGGTTAATTTCGCCACACACCGACTCACATTCCCAGATCCCGGGTTAATCTTGCCACACACCAACTCACCGTCCCAGATACCGGGTTAATCTCCCCACACACAAACTCGCATTCCCAGACCCCGGGTTAATCTCCCCACACACCGACTCACAGTCCCAGAGACCCGTGTTAATCTCCCCACACACCATCTCACAGTCCCAGAGCCGGGGTTAATCTCCCCACACACCAACTCACAGTCCCTGACCCCGGGTTAATCTCCCCACACACCGAGTCACAGTGCCAGACCCCAGGTTCATCTTCCACCTCACCCACTCACAGTCCCAGACCCCGGGTTAATCTCGCCACACACCGACTCACATTCCCAGATCCCCGGTTAATCTCACCACACATCGACTCACAGTCCCAGACCGCAGGTTAATCATCCCACAAAAGACCTCACAGTCCCAGACCCCGGGTTAATCTTCACACACAAGACCTCACAGTCCCAGACCCCGGGTTAATCTCCCACACACAGACTCACAGTCCCAGACGCCGGGTTAATCTTCCCACACACTGACGCACTATCCCAGATCCCGGGTTAATCACCCACACATCGACTCATAGTCCCAGACTCCGGGTTAATCTCCCCACACACCAACTCACATTCCCAGACCCAGGGTTAAGCTCCCCACACACCGACTCAAAGTCCCAAACCTCGGGTTAATCTCCCCACACAACAAATCACAGTCCCAGACCTTGGGTTAATCTCCCCACACACCAACTCACAGTCCCAGACGTCGGGTTAATTTCCAAACCCACCGACTCAAAGTCCCAGACCCCGGGTTAATCTATCCACACACCGACTCAAAGTCTCAGACCCCGGGTTAATCTCCCACACACCAACTCACAGTCCCAGACCCCGGGATAATCTCCGACCTCACAAACTCACTGTCCCGGAACCCGAGTTCATCTCCCACACACCGACTCACAGTCACAGACCACGGGTTCATCTAGCCACACACCAACTCACAGTGCCAGACCCCGGGATAATCTCCCCACACACCGACTCACAGTCCCAGACCCCGGGTTAATCTCCCCACACACCGACTCACAGTCCCAGACCCCGGGTAATCTCCCCACACACCGACACACTGTCCCAGACCCCAGGTTAATCTCCCCATACACCGACTCACAATCCCAGACCTCGGGTTAATCTCCCCACACACCGACTCACAGTCCCAGACGCCGGGTTAATCTCCCCACACACCAACTCACATTCCCAGACCCAGGGTTAATCTCCCCACACACAAACACACAATCCCAGACCCTGGGTTAATCTCCCAACACACAGTCTCACAGTCCCAGACCCCGGGTTAATCACCCCACATACCGACTCACAGTCCCAGACCCTGGGTTAATCTCCCCACACACCAACTCACAGTCCCAGACCCGGTGTTAATCTCCCCACACACCAACTCACAGTCCCCGAGCCCAGGTTAAACACCCCACACACAAACTCACAGTCCCAGACTCCGGGTTATTCTCCCCACACACCAACTCACAGTCCCAGACCCGGGGTTAATCTCCCCACACACCGACTCACAGTCCGAGACCCTGGGTTAATCTCCCAGACACAGACTCACATTCGCAGTCCCCGGGTTAATCACCCCACACACCGACTCAGAGTCCCAGACCCGGGGTTAATCTCCCCACACACCAACTCACAGTCCCCGACCCCGGGTTAAACACCCCACACACAAACTCACAGTCCCAGACCCCGGGTTATTCTCCCCAAACACCGACTCACAGTCCCAGACCACGGGTTAATCTCCCCACACACCGACTCACAGTCCCAGACCCTGGGTTAATCTCCCCTCACACCAACTCACAGTCCCAGACCCCGGGTTAAACATCCCACACACAAACTCACAGTCCCAGACCCCGGGTTATTCTCCCCACACACCAACTCACAGTCCCAGACCCGGGGTTAATCTCCCCACACACCGACTCACAGTCCTAGACCCTGGGTTAATCTCCAAGACACAGACTCACATTCGCAGTCCCCGGGTTAATCTCCCCACACACCGACTCAGAGTCCCAGATCCCGGGTTAATCTTGCCACACACCAACTCACAGTCCCAGACTCCGGGTTAATCTCCCCTCACATCGACTCACAGTCCCAGACCAAGGGTTAATCTCCCCACACACCAACTCACAGTCCCAGACCCCGGGTTAATCTCGCCACACACCAACTCACAGTCCCAGACCCCGGGTTAATCTCCCCACACACCGACTCACAGTCCCAGAGCCCCTGGGTTAATCTCTCCACACACCAACTCACAGTCCCAGACCCCGGGTTAATTTCCCCACACACCATCTCACAGTCGCAGACCCCGGGTTAATCTCCCCACACACCGACTCACAGTCCCAGACCCCGGGTTAATCTCCCCACAGACCGACTCACAGTCCCAGACCCCGGGTTAATCTCCCCACACAGCGACTCACAGTCCCAGACCCCGGGTTAATCTCCCCACACACCGATTCACAGTCACAGACCCCGGGTTAATCTCCCCACACACCGACTCACAGTCCCAGACCCCGGGTTAATCTCGCCACACAACAACTCACAGTCCCAGACCCCGGATTAATCTTCCCACACACCAAATTCCAGTTCCAGTCCCCGGGTTAATATCCCCACACATCAACTCACAGTCCCAGCACCCGGGTTAATCTCCTCACACATCGACTCACAGTCCCAGACCCCGGGTTAATTTCCCCACACATCAACTCACAGTCGCAGACCCCGGGTTAATCTCCCCACACATCAACTCACAGTCCCAGCCCCCGGGTTAATCTCCCCACACACCGACTCACAGTCCCAGACCCCGGGTTAAGCTGCACACACACCAACTCACTGTCCCAGACCCTGGGTTAATCTCCCAGACACAGACTCACATTCGCTGACCCCGGGTTAATCTCCCCACACACCGACTCACAGTCACAGACCACGGGTTCATCTAGCCACACACCAACTCACAGTGCCAGACCCCGGGATAATCTCCCCACACACCGACTCACAGTCCCAGACCCCGGGTTAATCTCCCCACACACCGACTCACAGTCCCAGACCCCGGGTAATCTCCCCACACACCGACACACTGTCCCAGACCCCAGGTTAATCTCCCCATACACCGACTCACAATCCCAGACCTCGGGTTAATCTCCCCACACACCGACTCACAGTCCCAGACGCCGGGTTAATCTCCCCACACACCAACTCACATTCCCAGACCCAGGGTTAATCTCCCCACACACAAACACACAATCCCAGACCCTGGGTTAATCTCCCAACACACAGTCTCACAGTCCCAGATCGGGTTAATCTCCCCACATACCGACTCACAGTCCCAGACCCTGGGTTAATCTCCCCACACACCAACTCACAGTCCCAGACCCGGTGTTAATCTCCCCACACACCAACTCACAGTCCCCGAGCCCAGGTTAAACACCCCACACACAAACTCACAGTCCCAGACTCCGGGTTATTCTCCCCACACACCAACTCACAGTCCCAGACCCGGGGTTAATCTCCCCACACACCGACTCACAGTCCGAGACCCTGGGTTAATCTCCCAGACACAGACTCACATTCGCAGTCCCCGGGTTAATCACCCCACACACCGACTCAGAGTCCCAGACCCGGGGTTAATCTCCCCACACACCAACTCACAGTCCCCGACCCCGGGTTAAACACCCCACACACAAACTCACAGTCCCAGACCCCGGGTTATTCTCCCCAAACACCGACTCACAGTCCCAGACCCCGGGTTAATCTCCCCACACACCGACTCACAGTCCCAGACCCTGGGTTAATCTCCCCTCACACCAACTCACAGTCCCAGACCCGGGGTTAATCTCCCCACACACCAACTCACAGTCCCAGACCCCGGGTTAAACATCCCACACACAAACTCACAATCCCAGACCCCGGGTTATTCTCCCCATACACCAACTCACAGTCCCAGACCCGGGGTTAATCTCCCCACACACCGACTCACAGTCCTAGACCCTGGGTTAATCTCCCAGACACAGACTCACATTCGCAGTCCCCGAGTTAATCTCCCCACACACCGACTCAGAGTCCCAGATCCCGGGTTAATCTTGCCACACACCAACTCACAGTCCCAGACTCCGGGTTAATCTCCCCTCACATCGACTCACAGTCCCAGACCAAGGGTTAATCTCCCCACACACCAACTCACAGTCCCAGACCCCGGGTTAATCTCGCCACACACCAACTCACAGTCCCAGACCCCGGGTTAATCTCCCCACACACCGACTCACAGTCCCAGAGTCCCTGGGTTAATCTCTCCACACACCAACTCACAGTCCCAGACCCCGGGTTAATTTCCCCACACACCATCTCACAGTCGCAGACCCCGGGTTAATCTCCCCACACACCAACTCACAGTCCCAGACCCCGGGTTAATCTCCCCACACACCGACTCACAGTCTCAGACCCCGGGTTAATCTCCCCACACACCGACTCACAGTCCCAGACCTCGGGTTCATCTCCCAGACACAGACTCACAGTCCAAGACTCCGGGTTAATCTCCCACACACCAACACTCAGTCCCAGACCCCGTGTTAATCTTCCCACACACAGACTCACAGTCCCAGATCCCGGGTTAATCTCCCCACAGACCGACTCACAGTCCCAGACCCCGGGTTAATCTCCCCACACACCGACTCACAGTCTCAGACCCCGGGTTAATCTTCCCACATACCGACTCACACTCCCAAACCCCGGGTTAAACTCGCCACACACCAACTCACAGTCCCAGACCCCGGGTTAATCTCCCCACACACCGACTCACAGTACCAGACCCCGGGTTAATTTCCCCACACACCATCTCACAGTCCCAGACCGCGGGTTAATCTCCTCACACATCGACTCACAGTCCCAGACCCCGGGTTAATTTCCCCACACATCAACTCACAGTCGCATACCCCGGGTTAATCTCCCCACACACCAACTCACAGTCCCAGCCCCCGGGTTAATCTCCCCACACACCGACTCACAGTCCCAGACCCCGGGTTAATCTGCCCACACACCAACTCACATTCCCAGACACTGGGTTAATCTCCCAGACACAGACTCACATTCGCAGACCCCGGGTTAATCACACCACACACCGACACACAGTCTCTGCCCCCGGGTTAATTTCGCCACACACCGACTCACATTCCCAGATCCCGGGTTAATCTTGCCACACACCAACTCACCGTCCCAGATACCGGGTTAATCTCCCCACACACAAACTCGCATTCCCAGACCCCGGGTTAATCTCCCCACACACCGACTCACAGTCCCAGAGACCCGTGTTAATCTCCCCACACACCATCTCACAGTCCCAGAGCCGGGGTTAATCTCCCCACACACCAACTCACAGTCCCTGACCCCGGGTTAATCTCCCCACACACCGAGTCACAGTGCCAGACCCCAGGTTCATCTTCCACCTCACCCACTCACAGTCCCAGACCCCGGGTTAATCTCGCCACACACCGACTCACATTCCCAGATCCCCGATTAATCTCACCACACATCGACTCACAGTCCCAGACCGCAGGTTAATCATCCCACAAAAGACCTCACAGTCCCAGACCCCGGGTTAATCTTCACACACAAGACCTCACAGTCCCAGACCCCGGGTTAATCTCCCACACACAGACTCACAGTCCCAGACGCCGGGTTAATCTCCCCACACACTGACGCACTATCCCAGATCCCGGGTTAATCACCCACACATCGACTCATAGTCCCAGACTCCGGGTTAATCTCCCCACACACCAACTCACATTCCCAGACCCAGGGTTAAGCTCCCCACACACCGACTCAAAGTCCCAAACCTCGGGTTAATCTCCCCACACAACAAATCACAGTCCCAGACCTTGGGTTAATCTCCCCACACACCAACTCACAGTCCCAGACGTCGGGTTAATTTCCAAACCCACCGACTCAAAGTCCCAGACCCCGGGTTAATCTATCCACACACCGACTCAAAGTCTCAGACCCCGGGTTAATCTCCCACACACCAACTCACAGTCCCAGACCCCGGGATAATCTCCGACCTCACAAACTCACTGTCCCGGAACCCGAGTTCATCTCCCACACACCGACTCACAGTCACAGACCACGGGTTCATCTAGCCACACACCAACTCACAGTGCCAGACCCCGGGATAATCTCCCCACACACCGACTCACAGTCCCAGACCCCGGGTTAATCTCCCCACACACCGACTCACAGTCCCAGACCCCGGGTAATCTCCCCACACACCGACACACTGTCCCAGACCCCAGGTTAATCTCCCCATACACCGACTCACAATCCCAGACCTCGGGTTAATCTCCCCACACACCGACTCACAGTCCCAGACGCCGGGTTAATCTCCCCACACACCAACTCACATTCCCAGACCCAGGGTTAATCTCCCCACACACAAACACACAATCCCAGACCCTGGGTTAATCTCCCAACACACAGTCTCACAGTCCCAGACCCCGGGTTAATCACCCCACATACCGACTCACAGTCCCAGACCCTGGGTTAATCTCCCCACACACCAACTCACAGTCCCAGACCCGGTGTTAATCTCCCCACACACCAACTCACAGTCCCCGAGCCCAGGTTAAACACCCCACACACAAACTCACAGTCCCAGACTCCGGGTTAATCTCCCCACACACCGACTCACAGTCCCAGAGACCCGTGTTAATCTCCCCACACACCATCTCACAGTCCCAGAGCCGGGGTTAATCTCCCCACACACCAACTCACAGTCCCTGACCCCGGGTTAATCTCCCCACACACCGAGTCACAGTGCCAGACCCCAGGTTCATCTTCCACCTCACCCACTCACAGTCCCAGACCCCGGGTTAATCTCGCCACACACCGACTCACATTCCCAGATCCCCGGTTAATCTCACCACACATCGACTCACAGTCCCAGACCGCAGGTTAATCATCCCACAAAAGACCTCACAGTCCCAGACCCCGGGTTAATCTTCACACACAAGACCTCACAGTCCCAGACCCCGGGTTAATCTCCCACACACAGACTCACAGTCCCAGACGCCGGGTTAATCTCCCCACACACCAACTCACATTCCCAGACCCAGGGTTAAGCTCCCCACACACCGACTCAAAGTCCCAAACCTCGGGTTAATCTCCCCACACAACAAATCACAGTCCCAGACCTTGGGTTAATCTCCCCACACACCAACTCACAGTCCCAGACGTCGGGTTAATTTCCAAACCCACCGACTCAAAGTCCCAGACCCCGGGTTAATCTATCCACACACCGACTCAAAGTCTCAGACCCCGGGTTAATCTCCCACACACCAACTCACAGTCCCAGACCCCGGGATAATCTCCGACCTCACAAACTCACTGTCCCGGAACCCGAGTTCATCTCCCACACACCGACTCACAGTCACAGACCACGGGTTCATCTAGCCACACACCAACTCACAGTGCCAGACCCCGGGATAATCTCCCCACACACCGACTCACAGTCCCAGACCCCGGGTTAATCTCCCCACACACCGACTCACAGTCCCAGACCCCGGGTAATCTCCCCACACACCGACACACTGTCCCAGACCCCAGGTTAATCTCCCCATACACCGACTCACAATCCCAGACCTCGGGTTAATCTCCCCACACACCGACTCACAGTCCCAGACGCCGGGTTAATCTCCCCACACACCAACTCACATTCCCAGACCCAGGGTTAATCTCCCCACATACAAACACACAATCCCAGACCCTGGGTTAATCTCCCAACACACAGTCTCACAGTCCCAGACCCCGGGTTAATCACCCCACATACCGACTCACAGTCCCAGACCCTGGGTTAATCTCCCCACACACCAACTCACAGTCCCAGACCCGGTGTTAATCTCCCCACACACCAACTCACAGTCCCTGAGCCCAGGTTAAACACCCCACACACAAACTCACAGTCCCAGACTCCGGGTTATTCTCCCCACACACCAACTCACAGTCCCAGACCCGGGGTTAATCTCCCCACACACCGACTCACAGTCCGAGACCCTGGGTTAATCTCCCAGACACAGACTCACATTCGCAGTCCCCGGGTTAATCACCCCACACACCGACTCAGAGTCCCAGACCCGGGGTTAATCTCCCCACACACCAACTCACAGTCCCCGACCCCGGGTTAAACACCCCACACACAAACTCACAGTCCCAGACCCCGGGTTTTTCTCCCCAAACACCGACTCACAGTCCCAGACCACGGGTTAATCTCCCCACACACCGACTCACAGTCCCAGACCCTGGGTTAATCTCCCCTCACACCAACTCACAGTCCCAGACCCCGGGTTAAACATCCCACACACAAACTCACAGTCCCAGACCCCGGGTTATTCTCCCCACACACCAACTCACAGTCCCAGACCCGGGGTTAATCTCCCCACACACCGACTCACAGTCCTAGACCCTGGGTTAATCTCCAAGACACAGACTCACATTCGCAGTCCCCGGGTTAATCTCCCCACACACCGACTCAGAGTCCCAGATCCCGGGTTAATCTTGCCACACACCAACTCACAGTCCCAGACTCCGGGTTAATCTCCCCTCACATCGACTCACAGTCCCAGACCAAGGGTTAATCTCCCCACACACCAACTCACAGTCCCAGACCCCGGGTTAATCTCGCCACACACCAACTCACAGTCCCAGACCCCGGGTTAATCTACCCACACACCGACTCACAGTCCCAGAGCCCCTGGGTTAATCTCTCCACACACCAACTCACAGTCCCAGACCCCGGGTTAATTTCCCCACACACCATCTCACAGTCGCAGACCCCGGGTTAATCTCCCCACACACCGACTCACAGTCCCAGACCCCGGGTTAATCTCCCCACAGACCGACTCACAGTCCCAGACCCCGGGTTAATCTCCCCACACAGCGACTCACAGTCCCAGACCCCGGGTTAATCTCCCCACACACCGATTCACAGTCACAGACCCCGGGTTAATCTCCCCACACACCGACTCACAGTCCCAGACCCCGGGTTAATCTCGCCACACAACAACTCACAGTCCCAGACCCCGGATTAATCTTCCCACACACCAAATTCCAGTTCCAGTCCCCGGGTTAATATCCCCACACATCAACTCACAGTCCCAGCACCCGGGTTAATCTCCTCACACATCGACTCACAGTCCCAGACCCCGGGTTAATTTCCCCACACATCAACTCACAGTCGCAGACCCCGGGTTAATCTCCCCACACATCAACTCACAGTCCCAGCCCCCGGGTTAATCTCCCCACACACCGACTCACAGTCCCAGACCCCGGGTTAAGCTGCACACACACCAACTCACTGTCCCAGACCCTGGGTTAATCTCCCAGACACAGACTCACATTCGCTGACCCCGGGTTAATCTCCCCACACACCGACTCACAGTCACAGACCACGGGTTCATCTAGCCACACACCAACTCACAGTGCCAGACCCCGGGATAATCTCCCCACACACCGACTCACAGTCCCAGACCCCGGGTTAATCTCCCCACACACCGACTCACAGTCCCAGACCCCGGGTAATCTCCCCACACACCGACACACTGTCCCAGACCCCAGGTTAATCTCCCCATACACCGACTCACAATCCCAGACCTCGGGTTAATCTCCCCACACACCGACTCACAGTCCCAGACGCCGGGTTAATCTCCCCACACACCAACTCACATTCCCAGACCCAGGGTTAATCTCCCCACACACAAACACACAATCCCAGACCCTGGGTTAATCTCCCAACACACAGTCTCACAGTCCCAGATCGGGTTAATCTCCCCACATACCGACTCACAGTCCCAGACCCTGGGTTAATCTCCCCACACACCAACTCACAGTCCCAGACCCGGTGTTAATCTCCCCACACACCAACTCACAGTCCCCGAGCCCAGGTTAAACACCCCACACACAAACTCACAGTCCCAGACTCCGGGTTATTCTCCCCACACACAAACTCACAGTCCCAGACCCGGGGTTAATCTCCCCACACACCGACTCACAGTCCGAGCCCCTGGGTTAATCTCCCAGACACAGACTCACATTCGCAGTCCCCGGGTTAATCACCCCACACACCGACTCAGAGTCCCAGACCCGGGGTTAATCTCCCCACACACCAACTCACAGTCCCCGACCCCGGGTTAAACACCCCACACACAAACTCACAGTCCCAGACCCCGGGTTATTCTCCCCAAACACCGACTCACAGTCCCAGACCCCGGGTTAATCTCCCCACACACCGACTCACAGTCCCAGACCCTGGGTTAATCTCCCCTCACACCAACTCACAGTCCCAGACCCGGGGTTAATCTCCCCACACACCAACTCACAGTCCCAGACCCCGGGTTAAACATCCCACACACAAACTCACAATCCCAGACCCCGGGTTATTCTCCCCATACACCAACTCACAGTCCCAGACCCGGGGTTAATCTCCCCACACACCGACTCACAGTCCTAGACCCTGGGTTAATCTCCCAGACACAGACTCACATTCGCAGTCCCCGAGTTAATCTCCCCACACACCGACTCAGAGTCCCAGATCCCGGGTTAATCTTGCCACACACCAACTCACAGTCCCAGACTCCGGGTTAATCTCCCCTCACATCGACTCACAGTCCCAGACCAAGGGTTAATCTCCCCACACACCAACTCACAGTCCCAGACCCCGGGTTAATCTCGCCACACACCAACTCACAGTCCCAGACCCCGGGTTAATCTCCCCACACACCGACTCACAGTCCCAGAGCCCCTGGGTTAATCTCCCCACACACCGACTCACAGTCTCAGACCCCGGGTTAATCTCGCCACACACCAACTCACAGTCCCAGACCCCGGGTTAATCTCCCCACACACCGACTCACAGTCCCAGAGCCCCTGGGTTAATCTCCCCACACACCGACTCACAGTCCCAGACCCCGGGTTAATCTCCCCACACACCAACTCACAGTCCCAGACACCGGGTTAATCTCCCCACACACAAACTCGCATTCCCAGACCCCGGGTTAATCTCCCCACACACCGACTCACAGTCCCAGAGACCCGTGTTAATCTCCCCACACACCATCTCACAGTCCCAGAGCCGGGGTTAATCTCCCCACACACCAACTCACAGTCCCTGACCCCGGGTTAATCTCCCCACACACCGAGTCACAGTGCCAGACCCCAGGTTCATCTTCCACCTCACCCACTCACAGTCCCAGACCCCGGGTTAATCTCGCCACATACCGACTCACATTCCCAGATCCCCGGTTAATCTCACCACACATCGACTCACAGTCCCAGACCGCAGGTTAATCATCCCACAAAAGACCTCACAGTCCCAGACCCCGGGTTAATCTTCACACACAAGACCTCACAGTCCCAGACCCCGGGTTAATCTCCCACACACAGACTCACAGTCCCAGACGCCGGGTTAATCTCCCCACACACTGACGCACTATCCCAGATCCCGGGTTAATCACCCACACATCGACTCATAGTCCCAGACTCCGGGTTAATCTCCCCACACACCAACTCACATTCCCAGACCCAGGGTTAAGCTCCCCACACACCGACTCAAAGTCCCAAACCTCGGGTTAATCTCCCCACACAACAAATCACAGTCCCAGACCTTGGGTTAATCTCCCCACACACCAACTCACAGTCCCAGACGTCGGGTTAATTTCCAAACCCACCGACTCAAAGTCCCAGACCCCGGGTTAATCTATCCACACACCGACTCAAAGTCTCAGACCCCGGGTTAATCTCCCACACACCAACTCACAGTCCCAGACCCCGGGATAATCTCCGACCTCACAAACTCACTGTCCCGGAACCCGAGTTCATCTCCCACACACCGACTCACAGTCACAGACCACGGGTTCATCTAGCCACACACCAACTCACAGTGCCAGACCCCGGGATAATCTCCCCACACACCGACTCACAGTCCCAGACCCCGGGTTAATCTCCCCACACACCGACTCACAGTCCCAGACCCCGGGTAATCTCCCCACACACCGAAACACTGTCCCAGACCCCAGGTTAATCTCCCCATACACCGACTCACAATCCCAGACCTCGGGTTAATCTCCCCACACACCGACTCACAGTCCCAGACGCCGGGTTAATCTCCCCACACACCAACTCACATTCCCAGACCCAGGGTTAATCTCCCCACACACAAACACACAATCCCAGACCCTGGGTTAATCTCCCAACACACAGTCTCACAGTCCCAGATCGGGTTAATCTCCCCACATACCGACTCACAGTCCCAGACCCTGGGTTAATCTCCCCACACACCGAATCACAGTCCCAGACCCGGTGTTAATCTCCCCACACACCGACTCACAGTCCGAGACCCTGGGTTAATCTCCCAGACACAGACTCACATTCGCAGTCCCCGGGTTAATCACCCCACACACCGACTCAGAGTCCCAGACCCGGGGTTAATCTCCCCACACACCAAGTCACAGTCCCCGACCCCGGGTTAAACACCCCACACACAAACTCACAGTCCCAGACCCCGGGTTATTCTCCCCAAACACCGACTCACAGTCCCAGACCCCGGGTTAATCTCCCCACACACCGACTCACAGTCCCAGACCCTGGGTTAATCTCCCCTCACACCAACTCACAGTCCCAGACCCGGGGTTAATCTCCCCACACACCAACTCACAGTCCCAGACCCCGGGTTAAACATCCCACACACAAACTCACAATCCCAGACCCCGGGTTATTCTCCCCATACACCAACTCACAGTCCCAGACCCGGGGTTAATCTCCCCACACACCGACTCACAGTCCTAGACCCTGGGTTAATCTCCCAGACACAGACTCACATTCGCAGTCCCCGGGTTAATCTCCCCACACACCGACTCAGAGTCCCAGATCCCGGGTTAATCTTGCCACACACCAACTCACAGTCCCAGACTCCGGGTTAATCTCCCCTCACATCGACTCACAGTCCCAGACCAAGGGTTAATCTCCCCACACACCAACTCACAGTCCCAGACCCCGGGTTAATCTCGCCACACACCAACTCACAGTCCCAGACCCCGGGTTAATCTCCCCACACACCGACTCACAGTCCCAGAGCCCCTGGGTTAATCTCTCCACACACCAACTCACAGTCCCAGACCCCGGGTTAATTTCCCCACACACCATCTCACAGTCGCAGACCCCGGGTTAATCTCCCCAAACACCGACTCACAGTCCCAGACCCCGGGTTAATCTCCCCACAGACCGACTCACAGTCCCAGACCCCGGGTTAATCTCCCCACACAGCGACTCACAGTCCCAGACCCCGGGTTAATCTCCCCACACACCGATTCACAGTCACAGACCCCGGGTTAATCTCCCCACACACCGACTCACATTCCCAGATCCCCGGTTAATCTCACCACACATCGACTCACAGTCCCAGACCGCAGGTTAATCATCCCACAAAAGACCTCACAGTCCCAGACCCCGGGTTAATCTTCACACACAAGACCTCACAGTCCCAGACCCCGGGTTAATCTCCCACACACAGACTCACAGTCCCAGACGCCGGGTTAATCTCCCCACACACTGACGCACTATCCCAGATCCCGGGTTAATCACCCACACATCGACTCATAGTCCCAGACTCCGGGTTAATCTCCCCACACACCAACTCACATTCCCAGACCCAGGGTTAAGCTCCCCACACACCGACTCAAAGTCCCAAACCTCGGGTTAATCTCCCCACACAACAAATCACAGTCCCAGACCTTGGGTTAATCTCCCCACACACCAACTCACAGTCCCAGACGTCGGGTTAATTTCCAAACCCACCGACTCAAAGTCCCAGACCCCGGGTTAATCTATCCACACACCGACTCAAAGTCTCAGACCCCGGGTTAATCTCCCACACACCAACTCACAGTCCCAGACCCCGGGATAATCTCCGACCTCACAAACTCACTGTCCCGGAACCCGAGTTCATCTCCCACACACCGACTCACAGTCACAGACCACGGGTTCATCTAGCCACACACCAACTCACAGTGCCAGACCCCGGGATAATCTCCCCACACACCGACTCACAGTCCCAGACCCCGGGTTAATCTCCCCACACACCGACTCACAGTCCCAGACCCCGGGTAATCTCCCCACACACCGACACACTGTCCCAGACCCCAGGTTAATCTCCCCATACACCGACTCACAATCCCAGACCTCGGGTTAATCTCCCCACACACCGACTCACAGTCCCAGACGCCGGGTTAATCTCCCCACACACCAACTCACATTCCCAGACCCAGGGTTAATCTCCCCACATACAAACACACAATCCCAGACCCTGGGTTAATCTCCCAACACACAGTCTCACAGTCCCAGACCCCGGGTTAATCACCCCACATACCGACTCACAGTCCCAGACCCTGGGTTAATCTCCCCACACACCAACTCACAGTCCCAGACCCGGTGTTAATCTCCCCACACACCAACTCACAGTCCCTGAGCCCAGGTTAAACACCCCACACACAAACTCACAGTCCCAGACTCCGGGTTATTCTCCCCACACACCAACTCACAGTCCCAGACCCGGGGTTAATCTCCCCACACACCGACTCACAGTCCGAGACCCTGGGTTAATCTCCCAGACACAGACTCACATTCGCAGTCCCCGGGTTAATCACCCCACACACCGACTCAGAGTCCCAGACCCGGGGTTAATCTCCCCACACACCAACTCACAGTCCCCGACCCCGGGTTAAACACCCCACACACAAACTCACAGTCCCAGACCCCGGGTTATTCTCCCCAAACACCGACTCACAGTCCCAGACCACGGGTTAATCTCCCCACACACCGACTCACAGTCCCAGACCCTGGGTTAATCTCCCCTCACACCAACTCACAGTCCCAGACCCCGGGTTAAACATCCCACACACAAACTCACAGTCCCAGACCCCGGGTTATTCTCCCCACACACCAACTCACAGTCCCAGACCCGGGGTTAATCTCCCCACACACCGACTCACAGTCCTAGACCCTGGGTTAATCTCCAAGACACAGACTCACATTCGCAGTCCCCGGGTTAATCTCCCCACACACCGACTCAGAGTCCCAGATCCCGGGTTAATCTTGCCACACACCAACTCACAGTCCCAGACTCCGGGTTAATCTCCCCTCACATCGACTCACAGTCCCAGACCAAGGGTTAATCTCCCCACACACCGACTCAGAGTCCCAGATCCCGGGTTAATCTCCCCACACACCAACTCACAGTCCCAGACCCCGGGTTAATCTCGCCACACACCAACTCACAGTCCCAGACCCCGGGTTAATCTACCCACACACCGACTCACAGTCCCAGAGCCCCTGGGTTAATCTCTCCACACACCAACTCACAGTCCCAGACCCCGGGTTAATTTCCCCACACACCATCTCACAGTCGCAGACCCCGGGTTAATCTCCCCACACACCGACTCACAGTCCCAGACCCCGGGTTAATCTCCCCACAGACCGACTCACAGTCCCAGACCCCGGGTTAATCTCCCCACACAGCGACTCACAGTCCCAGACCCCGGGTTAATCTCCCCACACACCGATTCACAGTCACAGACCCCGGGTTAATCTCCCCACACACCGACTCACAGTCCCAGACCCCGGGTTAATCTCGCCACACAACAACTCACAGTCCCAGACCCCGGATTAATCTTCCCACACACCAAATTCCAGTTCCAGTCCCCGGGTTAATATCCCCACACATCAACTCACAGTCCCAGCACCCGGGTTAATCTCCTCACACATCGACTCACAGTCCCAGACCCCGGGTTAATTTCCCCACACATCAACTCACAGTCGCAGACCCCGGGTTAATCTCCCCACACATCAACTCACAGTCCCAGCCCCCGGGTTAATCTCCCCACACACCGACTCACAGTCCCAGACCCCGGGTTAAGCTGCACACACACCAACTCACTGTCCCAGACCCTGGGTTAATCTCCCAGACACAGACTCACATTCGCTGACCCCGGGTTAATCTCCCCACACACCGACTCACAGTCACAGACCACGGGTTCATCTAGCCACACACCAACTCACAGTGCCAGACCCCGGGATAATCTCCCCACACACCGACTCACAGTCCCAGACCCCGGGTTAATCTCCCCACACACCGACTCACAGTCCCAGACCCCGGGTAATCTCCCCACACACCGACACACTGTCCCAGACCCCAGGTTAATCTCCCCATACACCGACTCACAATCCCAGACCTCGGGTTAATCTCCCCACACACCGACTCACAGTCCCAGACGCCGGGTTAATCTCCCCACACACCAACTCACATTCCCAGACCCAGGGTTAATCTCCCCACACACAAACACACAATCCCAGACCCTGGGTTAATCTCCCAACACACAGTCTCACAGTCCCAGATCGGGTTAATCTCCCCACATACCGACTCACAGTCCCAGACCCTGGGTTAATCTCCCCACACACCAACTCACAGTCCCAGACCCGGTGTTAATCTCCCCACACACCAACTCACAGTCCCCGAGCCCAGGTTAAACACCCCACACACAAACTCACAGTCCCAGACTCCGGGTTATTCTCCCCACACACCAACTCACAGTCCCAGACCCGGGGTTAATCTCCCCACACACCGACTCACAGTCCGAGACCCTGGGTTAATCTCCCAGACACAGACTCACATTCGCAGTCCCCGGGTTAATCACCCCACACACCGACTCAGAGTCCCAGACCCGGGGTTAATCTCCCCACACACCAACTCACAGTCCCCGACCCCGGGTTAAACACCCCACACACAAACTCACAGTCCCAGACCCCGGGTTATTCTCCCCAAACACCGACTCACAGTCCCAGACCCCGGGTTAATCTCCCCACACACCGACTCACAGTCCCAGACCCTGGGTTAATCTCCCCTCACACCAACTCACAGTCCCAGACCCGGGGTTAATCTCCCCACACACCAACTCACAGTCCCAGACCCCGGGTTAAACATCCCACACACAAACTCACAATCCCAGACCCCGGGTTATTCTCCCCATACACCAACTCACAGTCCCAGACCCGGGGTTAATCTCCCCACACACCGACTCACAGTCCTAGACCCTGGGTTAATCTCCCAGACACAGACTCACATTCGCAGTCCCCGAGTTAATCTCCCCACACACCGACTCAGAGTCCCAGATCCCGGGTTAATCTTGCCACACACCAACTCACAGTCCCAGACTCCGGGTTAATCTCCCCTCACATCGACTCACAGTCCCAGACCAAGGGTTAATCTCCCCACACACCAACTCACAGTCCCAGACCCCGGGTTAATCTCGCCACACACCAACTCACAGTCCCAGACCCCGGGTTAATCTCCCCACACACCGACTCACAGTCCCAGAGCCCCTGGGTTAATCTCCCCACACACCGACTCACAGTCTCAGACCCCGGGTTAATCTCGCCACACACCAACTCACAGTCCCAGACCCCGGGTTAATCTCCCCACACACCGACTCACAGTCCCAGAGCCCCTGGGTTAATCTCCCCACACACCGACTCACAGTCCCAGACCCCGGGTTAATCTCCCCACACACCAACTCACAGTCCCAGACACCGGGTTAATCTCCCCACACACAAACTCGCATTCCCAGACCCCGGGTTAATCTCCCCACACACCGACTCACAGTCCCAGAGACCCGTGTTAATCTCCCCACACACCATCTCACAGTCCCAGAGCCGGGGTTAATCTCCCCACACACCAACTCACAGTCCCTGACCCCGGGTTAATCTCCCCACACACCGAGTCACAGTGCCAGACCCCAGGTTCATCTTCCACCTCACCCACTCACAGTCCCAGACCCCGGGTTAATCTCGCCACATACCGACTCACATTCCCAGATCCCCGGTTAATCTCACCACACATCGACTCACAGTCCCAGACCGCAGGTTAATCATCCCACAAAAGACCTCACAGTCCCAGACCCCGGGTTAATCTTCACACACAAGACCTCACAGTCCCAGACCCCGGGTTAATCTCCCACACACAGACTCACAGTCCCAGACGCCGGGTTAATCTCCCCACACACTGACGCACTATCCCAGATCCCGGGTTAATCACCCACACATCGACTCATAGTCCCAGACTCCGGGTTAATCTCCCCACACACCAACTCACATTCCCAGACCCAGGGTTAAGCTCCCCACACACCGACTCAAAGTCCCAAACCTCGGGTTAATCTCCCCACACAACAAATCACAGTCCCAGACCTTGGGTTAATCTCCCCACACACCAACTCACAGTCCCAGACGTCGGGTTAATTTCCAAACCCACCGACTCAAAGTCCCAGACCCCGGGTTAATCTATCCACACACCGACTCAAAGTCTCAGACCCCGGGTTAATCTCCCACACACCAACTCACAGTCCCAGACCCCGGGATAATCTCCGACCTCACAAACTCACTGTCCCGGAACCCGAGTTCATCTCCCACACACCGACTCACAGTCACAGACCACGGGTTCATCTAGCCACACACCAACTCACAGTGCCAGACCCCGGGATAATCTCCCCACACACCGACTCACAGTCCCAGACCCCGGGTTAATCTCCCCACACACCGACTCACAGTCCCAGACCCCGGGTAATCTCCCCACACACCGAAACACTGTCCCAGACCCCAGGTTAATCTCCCCATACACCGACTCACAATCCCAGACCTCGGGTTAATCTCCCCACACACCGACTCACAGTCCCAGACGCCGGGTTAATCTCCCCACACACCAACTCACATTCCCAGACCCAGGGTTAATCTCCCCACACACAAACACACAATCCCAGACCCTGGGTTAATCTCCCAACACACAGTCTCACAGTCCCAGATCGGGTTAATCTCCCCACATACCGACTCACAGTCCCAGACCCTGGGTTAATCTCCCCACACACCGAATCACAGTCCCAGACCCGGTGTTAATCTCCCCACACACCGACTCACAGTCCGAGACCCTGGGTTAATCTCCCAGACACAGACTCACATTCGCAGTCCCCGGGTTAATCACCCCACACACCGACTCAGAGTCCCAGACCCGGGGTTAATCTCCCCACACACCAACTCACAGTCCCCGACCCCGGGTTAAACACCCCACACACAAACTCACAGTCCCAGACCCCGGGTTATTCTCCCCAAACACCGACTCACAGTCCCAGACCCCGGGTTAATCTCCCCACACACCGACTCACAGTCCCAGACCCTGGGTTAATCTCCCCTCACACCAACTCACAGTCCCAGACCCGGGGTTAATCTCCCCACACACCAACTCACAGTCCCAGACCCCGGGTTAAACATCCCACACACAAACTCACAATCCCAGACCCCGGGTTATTCTCCCCATACACCAACTCACAGTCCCAGACCCGGGGTTAATCTCCCCACACACCGACTCACAGTCCTAGACCCTGGGTTAATCTCCCAGACACAGACTCACATTCGCAGTCCCCGGGTTAATCTCCCCACACACCGACTCAGAGTCCCAGATCCCGGGTTAATCTTGCCACACACCAACTCACAGTCCCAGACTCCGGGTTAATCTCCCCTCACATCGACTCACAGTCCCAGACCAAGGGTTAATCTCCCCACACACCAACTCACAGTCCCAGACCCCGGGTTAATCTCGCCACACACCAACTCACAGTCCCAGACCCCGGGTTAATCTCCCCACACACCGACTCACAGTCCCAGAGCCCCTGGGTTAATCTCTCCACACACCAACTCACAGTCCCAGACCCCGGGTTAATTTCCCCACACACCATCTCACAGTCGCAGACCCCGGGTTAATCTCCCCAAACACCGACTCACAGTCCCAGACCCCGGGTTAATCTCCCCACAGACCGACTCACAGTCCCAGACCCCGGGTTAATCTCCCCACACAGCGACTCACAGTCCCAGACCCCGGGTTAATCTCCCCACACATCAACTCACAGTCGCATACCCCGGGTTAATCTCCCCACACACCAACTCACAGTCCCAGCCCCCGGGTTAATCTCCCCACACACCGACTCACAGTCCCAGACCCCGGGTTAATCTGCCCACACACCAACTCACATTCCCAGACACTGGGTTAATCTCCCAGACACAGACTCACATTCGCAGACCCCGGGTTAATCACACCACACACCGACACACAGTCTCTGCCCCCGGGTTAATTTCGCCACACACCGACTCACATTCCCAGATCCCGGGTTAATCTTGCCACACACCAACTCACCGTCCCAGATACCGGGTTAATCTCCCCACACACAAACTCGCATTCCCAGACCCCGGGTTAATCTCCCCACACATCGACTCACAGTCCCAGAGACCCGTGTTAATCTCCCCACACACCATCTCACAGTCCCAGAGCCGGGGTTAATCTCCCCACACACCAACTCACAGTCCCTGACCCCGGGTTAATCTCCCCACACACCGAGTCACAGTGCCAGACCCCAGGTTCATCTTCCACCTCACCCACTCACAGTCCCAGACCCCGGGTTAATCTCGCCACACACCGACTCACATTCCCAGATCCCCGGTTAATCTCACCACACATCGACTCACAGTCCCAGACCGCAGGTTAATCATCCCACAAAAGACCTCACAGTCCCAGACCCCGGGTTAATCTTCACACACAAGACCTCACAGTCCCAGACCCCGGGTTAATCTCCCACACACAGACTCACAGTCCCAGACGCCGGGTTAATCTCCCCACACACTGACGCACTATCCCAGATCCCGGGTTAATCACCCACACATCGACTCATAGTCCCAGACTCCGGGTTAATCTCCCCACACACCAACTCACATTCCCAGACCCAGGGTTAAGCTCCCCACACACCGACTCAAAGTCCCAAACCTCGGGTTAATCTCCCCACACAACAAATCACAGTCCCAGACCTTGGGTTAATCTCCCCACACACCAACTCACAGTCCCAGACGTCGGGTTAATTTCCAAACCCACCGACTCAAAGTCCCAGACCCCGGGTTAATCTATCCACACACCGACTCAAAGTCTCAGACCCCGGGTTAATCTCCCACACACCAACTCACAGTCCCAGACCCCGGGATAATCTCCGACCTCACAAACTCACTGTCCCGGAACCCGAGTTCATCTCCCACACACCGACTCACAGTCACAGACCACGGGTTCATCTAGCCACACACCAACTCACAGTGCCAGACCCCGGGATAATCTCCCCACACACCGACTCACAGTCCCAGACCCCGGGTTAATCTCCCCACACACCGACTCACAGTCCCAGACCCCGGGTAATCTCCCCACACACCGACACACTGTCCCAGACCCCAGGTTAATCTCCCCATACACCGACTCACAATCCCAGACCTCGGGTTAATCTCCCCACACACCGACTCACAGTCCCAGACGCCGGGTTAATCTCCCCACACACCAACTCACATTCCCAGACCCAGGGTTAATCTCCCCACACACAAACACACAATCCCAGACCCTGGGTTAATCTCCCAACACACAGTCTCACAGTCCCAGACCCCGGGTTAATCACCCCACATACCGACTCACAGTCCCAGACCCTGGGTTAATCTCCCCACACACCAACTCACAGTCCCAGACCCGGTGTTAATCTCCCCACACACCAACTCACAGTCCCCGAGCCCAGGTTAAACACCCCACACACAAACTCACAGTCCCAGACTCCGGGTTATTCTCCCCACACACCAACTCACAGTCCCAGACCCGGGGTTAATCTCCCCACACACCGACTCACAGTCCGAGACCCTGGGTTAATCTCCCAGACACAGACTCACATTCGCAGTCCCCGGGTTAATCACCCCACACACCAACTCACAGTCCCCGACCCCGGGTTAAACACCCCACACACAAACTCACAGTCCCAGACCCCGGGTTATTCTCCCCAAACACCGACTCACAGTCCCAGACCACGGGTTAATCTCCCCACACACCGACTCACAGTCCCAGAGCCCCTGGGTTAATCTCTCAACACACCAACTCACCGTCCCAGACCCCGGGTTAATTTCCCCACACACCATCTCATAGTCCCAGACCCCGGGTTAATCTCCCCACACACCGACTCACAGTCCCAGACCCCGGGTTCATCTCCCAGACACAGACTCACAGTCCAAGACTCCGGGTTAATCTCCCACACACCAACTCACAGTCCCAGACACCCGGTTAACCTCCCCACACACAGACTCACAGTCCCAGACCCCGGGTTAATCTCCCCACACACAGACTCACAGTCCCAGACCCCGGGTTAATCTCCCACACACCAACTCACCGTCTCAGACCCCGGGTTAATCTCCCCACACACCAACACTCAGTCCCAGACCCCGTGTTAATCTTCCCACACACAGACTCACAGTCCCAGATCCCGGGTTAATCTCCCCACAGACCGACTCACAGTCCCAGACCCCGGGTTAATCTCCCCACACACCGACTCACAGTCTCAGACCCCGGGTTAATCTTCCCACATACCGACTCACACTCCCAGACCCCGGGCCAAACTCGCCACACACCAACTCACAGTCCCAGACCCCGGGTTAATCTCCCCACACACCGACTCACAATACCAGACCCCGGGTTAATTTCCCCACACACCATCTCACAGTCCCAGACCGCGGGTTAATCTCCTCACACATCGACTCACAGTCCCAGACCCCGGGTTAATTTCCCCACACATCAACTCACAGTCGCATACCCCGGGTTAATCTCCCCACACACCAACTCACAGTCCCAGCCCCCGGGTTAATCTCCCCACACACCGACTCACAGTCCCAGACCCCGGGTTAATCTGCCCACACACCAACTCACAGTCCCAGACCCTGGGTTAATCTCCCCACACACCAACTCACAGTCCCAGACCCGGTGTTAATCTCCCCACACACCAACTCACAGTCCCCGAGCCCAGGTTAAACACCCCACACACAAACTCACAGTCCCAGACTCCGGGTTAATCTCCCCACACACCGACTCACAGTCCCAGAGACCCGTGTTAATCTCCCCACACACCATCTCACAGTCCCAGAGCCGGGGTTAATCTCCCCACACACCAACTCACAGTCCCTGACCCCGGGTTAATCTCCCCACACACCGAGTCACAGTGCCAGACCCCAGGTTCATCTTCCACCTCACCCACTCACAGTCCCAGACCCCGGGTTAATCTCGCCACACACCGACTCACATTCCCAGATCCCCGGTTAATCTCACCACACATCGACTCACAGTCCCAGACCGCAGGTTAATCATCCCACAAAAGACCTCACAGTCCCAGACCCCGGGTTAATCTTCACACACAAGACCTCACAGTCCCAGACCCCGGGTTAATCTCCCACACACAGACTCACAGTCCCAGACGCCGGGTTAATCTCCCCACACACTGACGCACTATCCCAGATCCCGGGTTAATCACCCACACATCGACTCATAGTCCCAGACTCCGGGTTAATCTCCCCACACACCAACTCACATTCCCAGACCCAGGGTTAAGCTCCCCACACACCGACTCAAAGTCCCAAACCTCGGGTTAATCTCCCCACACAACAAATCACAGTCCCAGACCTTGGGTTAATCTCCCCACACACCAACTCACAGTCCCAGACGTCGGGTTAATTTCCAAACCCACCGACTCAAAGTCCCAGACCCCGGGTTAATCTATCCACACACCGACTCAAAGTCTCAGACCCCGGGTTAATCTCCCACACACCAACTCACAGTCCCAGACCCCGGGATAATCTCCGACCTCACAAACTCACTGTCCCGGAACCCGAGTTCATCTCCCACACACCGACTCACAGTCACAGACCACGGGTTCATCTAGCCACACACCAACTCACAGTGCCAGACCCCGGGATAATCTCCCCACACACCGACTCACAGTCCCAGACCCCGGGTTAATCTCCCCACACACCGACTCACAGTCCCAGACCCCGGGTAATCTCCCCACACACCGACACACTGTCCCAGACCCCAGGTTAATCTCCCCATACACCGACTCACAATCCCAGACCTCGGGTTAATCTCCCCACACACCGACTCACAGTCCCAGACGCCGGGTTAATCTCCCCACACACCAACTCACATTCCCAGACCCAGGGTTAATCTCCCCACACACAAACACACAATCCCAGACCCTGGGTTAATCTCCCAACACACAGTCTCACAGTCCCAGACCCCGGGTTAATCACCCCACATACCGACTCACAGTCCCAGACCCTGGGTTAATCTCCCCACACACCAACTCACAGTCCCAGACCCGGTGTTAATCTCCCCACACACCAACTCACAGTCCCCGAGCCCAGGTTAAACACCCCACACACAAACTCACAGTCCCAGACTCCGGGTTATTCTCCCCACACACCAACTCACAGTCCCAGACCCGGGGTTAATCTCCCCACACACCGACTCACAGTCCGAGACCCTGGGTTAATCTCCCAGACACAGACTCACATTCGCAGTCCCCGGGTTAATCACCCCACACACCGACTCAGAGTCCCAGACCCGGGGTTAATCTCCCCACACACCAACTCACAGTCCCCGACCCCGGGTTAAACACCCCACACACAAACTCACAGTCCCAGACCCCGGGTTATTCTCCCCAAACACCGACTCACAGTCCCAGACCACGGGTTAATCTCCCCACACACCGACTCACAGTCCCAGACCCTGGGTTAATCTCCCCTCACACCAACTCACAGTCCCAGACCCCGGGTTAAACATCCCACACACAAACTCACAGTCCCAGACCCCGGGTTATTCTCCCCACACACCAACTCACAGTCCCAGACCCGGGGTTAATCTCCCCACACACCGACTCACAGTCCTAGACCCTGGGTTAATCTCCAAGACACAGACTCACATTCGCAGTCCCCGGGTTAATCTCCCCACACACCGACTCAGAGTCCCAGATCCCGGGTTAATCTTGCCACACACCAACTCACAGTCCCAGACTCCGGGTTAATCTCCCCTCACATCGACTCACAGTCCCAGACCAAGGGTTAATCTCCCCACACACCAACTCACAGTCCCAGACCCCGGGTTAATCTCGCCACACACCAACTCACAGTCCCAGACCCCGGGTTAATCTCCCCACACACCGACTCACAGTCCCAGAGCCCCTGGGTTAATCTCTCCACACACCAACTCACAGTCCCAGACCCCGGGTTAATTTCCCCACACACCATCTCACAGTCGCAGACCCCGGGTTAATCTCCCCACACACCGACTCACAGTCCCAGACCCCGGGTTAATCTCCCCACAGACCGACTCACAGTCCCAGACCCCGGGTTAATCTCCCCACACAGCGACTCACAGTCCCAGACCCCGGGTTAATCTCCCCACACACCGATTCACAGTCACAGACCCCGGGTTAATCTCCCCACACACCGACTCACAGTCCCAGACCCCGGGTTAATCTCGCCACACAACAACTCACAGTCCCAGACCCCGGATTAATCTTCCCACACACCAAATTCCAGTTCCAGTCCCCGGGTTAATATCCCCACACATCAACTCACAGTCCCAGCACCCGGGTTAATCTCCTCACACATCGACTCACAGTCCCAGACCCCGGGTTAATTTCCCCACACATCAACTCACAGTCGCAGACCCCGGGTTAATCTCCCCACACATCAACTCACAGTCCCAGCCCCCGGGTTAATCTCCCCACACACCGACTCACAGTCCCAGACCCCGGGTTAAGCTGCACACACACCAACTCACTGTCCCAGACCCTGGGTTAATCTCCCAGACACAGACTCACATTCGCTGACCCCGGGTTAATCTCCCCACACACCGACTCACAGTCACAGACCACGGGTTCATCTAGCCACACACCAACTCACAGTGCCAGACCCCGGGATAATCTCCCCACACACCGACTCACAGTCCCAGACCCCGGGTTAATCTCCCCACACACCGACTCACAGTCCCAGACCCCGGGTAATCTCCCCACACACCGACACACTGTCCCAGACCCCAGGTTAATCTCCCCATACACCGACTCACAATCCCAGACCTCGGGTTAATCTCCCCACACACCGACTCACAGTCCCAGACGCCGGGTTAATCTCCCCACACACCAACTCACATTCCCAGACCCAGGGTTAATCTCCCCACACACAAACACACAATCCCAGACCCTGGGTTAATCTCCCAACACACAGTCTCACAGTCCCAGATCGGGTTAATCTCCCCACATACCGACTCACAGTCCCAGACCCGGGGTTAATCTCCCCACACACCAACTCACAGTCCCCGACCCCGGGTTAAACACCCCACACACAAACTCACAGTCCCAGACCCCGGGTTATTCTCCCCAAACACCGACTCACAGTCCCAGACCCCGGGTTAATCTCCCCACACACCGACTCACAGTCCCAGACCCTGGGTTAATCTCCCCTCACACCAACTCACAGTCCCAGACCCGGGGTTAATCTCCCCACACACCAACTCACAGTCCCAGACCCCGGGTTAAACATCCCACACACAAACTCACAATCCCAGACCCCGGGTTATTCTCCCCATACACCAACTCACAGTCCCAGACCCGGGGTTAATCTCCCCACACACCGACTCACAGTCCTAGACCCTGGGTTAATCTCCCAGACACAGACTCACATTCGCAGTCCCCGAGTTAATCTCCCCACACACCGACTCAGAGTCCCAGATCCCGGGTTAATCTTGCCACACACCAACTCACAGTCCCAGACTCCGGGTTAATCTCCCCTCACATCGACTCACAGTCCCAGACCAAGGGTTAATCTCCCCACACACCAACTCACAGTCCCAGACCCCGGGTTAATCTCGCCACACACCAACTCACAGTCCCAGACCCCGGGTTAATCTCCCCACACACCGACTCACAGTCCCAGAGTCCCTGGGTTAATCTCTCCACACACCAACTCACAGTCCCAGACCCCGGGTTAATTTCCCCACACACCATCTCACAGTCGCAGACCCCGGGTTAATCTCCCCACACACCAACTCACAGTCCCAGACCCCGGGTTAATCTCCCCACACACCGACTCACAGTCTCAGACCCCGGGTTAATCTCCCCACACACCGACTCACAGTCCCAGACCTCGGGTTCATCTCCCAGACACAGACTCACAGTCCAAGACTCCGGGTTAATCTCCCACACACCAACACTCAGTCCCAGACCCCGTGTTAATCTTCCCACACACAGACTCACAGTCCCAGATCCCGGGTTAATCTCCCCACAGACCGACTCACAGTCCCAGACCCCGGGTTAATCTCCCCACACACCGACTCACAGTCTCAGACCCCGGGTTAATCTTCCCACATACCGACTCACACTCCCAAACCCCGGGTTAAACTCGCCACACACCAACTCACAGTCCCAGACCCCGGGTTAATCTCCCCACACACCGACTCACAGTACCAGACCCCGGGTTAATTTCCCCACACACCATCTCACAGTCCCAGACCGCGGGTTAATCTCCTCACACATCGACTCACAGTCCCAGACCCCGGGTTAATTTCCCCACACATCAACTCACAGTCGCATACCCCGGGTTGATCTCCCCACACACCAACTCACAGTCCCAGCCCCCGGGTTAATCTCCCCACACACCGACTCACAGTCCCAGACCCCGGGTTAATCTGCCCACACACCAACTCACATTCCCAGACACTGGGTTAATCTCCCAGACACAGACTCACATTCGCAGACCCCGGGTTAATCACACCACACACCGACACACAGTCTCTGCCCCCGGGTTAATTTCGCCACACACCGACTCACATTCCCAGATCCCGGGTTAATCTTGCCACACACCAACTCACCGTCCCAGATACCGGGTTAATCTCCCCACACACAAACTCGCATTCCCAGACCCCGGGTTAATCTCCCCACACACCGACTCACAGTCCCAGAGACCCGTGTTAATCTCCCCACACACCATCTCACAGTCCCAGAGCCGGGGTTAATCTCCCCACACACCAACTCACAGTCCCTGACCCCGGGTTAATCTCCCCACACACCGAGTCACAGTGCCAGACCCCAGGTTCATCTTCCACCTCACCCACTCACAGTCCCAGACCCCGGGTTAATCTCGCCACACACCGACTCACATTCCCAGATCCCCGATTAATCTCACCACACATCGACTCACAGTCCCAGACCGCAGGTTAATCATCCCACAAAAGACCTCACAGTCCCAGACCCCGGGTTAATCTTCACACACAAGACCTCACAGTCCCAGACCCCGGGTTAATCTCCCACACACAGACTCACAGTCCCAGACGCCGGGTTAATCTCCCCACACACTGACGCACTATCCCAGATCCCGGGTTAATCACCCACACATCGACTCATAGTCCCAGACTCCGGGTTAATCTCCCCACACACCAACTCACATTCCCAGACCCAGGGTTAAGCTCCCCACACACCGACTCAAAGTCCCAAACCTCGGGTTAATCTCCCCACACAACAAATCACAGTCCCAGACCTTGGGTTAATCTCCCCACACACCAACTCACAGTCCCAGACGTCGGGTTAATTTCCAAACCCACCGACTCAAAGTCCCAGACCCCGGGTTAATCTATCCACACACCGACTCAAAGTCTCAGACCCCGGGTTAATCTCCCACACACCAACTCACAGTCCCAGACCCCGGGATAATCTCCGACCTCACAAACTCACTGTCCCGGAACCCGAGTTCATCTCCCACACACCGACTCACAGTCACAGACCACGGGTTCATCTAGCCACACACCAACTCACAGTGCCAGACCCCGGGATAATCTCCCCACACACCGACTCACAGTCCCAGACCCCGGGTTAATCTCCCCACACACCGACTCACAGTCCCAGACCCCGGGTAATCTCCCCACACACCGACACACTGTCCCAGACCCCAGGTTAATCTCCCCATACACCGACTCACAATCCCAGACCTCGGGTTAATCTCCCCACACACCGACTCACAGTCCCAGACGCCGGGTTAATCTCCCCACACACCAACTCACATTCCCAGACCCAGGGTTAATCTCCCCACACACAAACACACAATCCCAGACCCTGGGTTAATCTCCCAACACACAGTCTCACAGTCCCAGACCCCGGGTTAATCACCCCACATACCGACTCACAGTCCCAGACCCTGGGTTAATCTCCCCACACACCAACTCACAGTCCCAGACCCGGTGTTAATCTCCCCACACACCAACTCACAGTCCCCGAGCCCAGGTTAAACACCCCACACACAAACTCACAGTCCCAGACTCCGGGTTAATCTCCCCACACACCGACTCACAGTCCCAGAGACCCGTGTTAATCTCCCCACACACCATCTCACAGTCCCAGAGCCGGGGTTAATCTCCCCACACACCAACTCACAGTCCCTGACCCCGGGTTAATCTCCCCACACACCGAGTCACAGTGCCAGACCCCAGGTTCATCTTCCACCTCACCCACTCACAGTCCCAGACCCCGGGTTAATCTCGCCACACACCGACTCACATTCCCAGATCCCCGGTTAATCTCACCACACATCGACTCACAGTCCCAGACCGCAGGTTAATCATCCCACAAAAGACCTCACAGTCCCAGACCCCGGGTTAATCTTCACACACAAGACCTCACAGTCCCAGACCCCGGGTTAATCTCCCACACACAGACTCACAGTCCCAGACGCCGGGTTAATCTCCCCACACACTGACGCACTATCCCAGATCCCGGGTTAATCACCCACACATCGACTCATAGTCCCAGACTCCGGGTTAATCTCCCCACACACCAACTCACATTCCCAGACCCAGGGTTAAGCTCCCCACACACCGACTCAAAGTCCCAAACCTCGGGTTAATCTCCCCACACAACAAATCACAGTCCCAGACCTTGGGTTAATCTCCCCACACACCAACTCACAGTCCCAGACGTCGGGTTAATTTCCAAACCCACCGACTCAAAGTCCCAGACCCCGGGTTAATCTATCCACACACCGACTCAAAGTCTCAGACCCCGGGTTAATCTCCCACACACCAACTCACAGTCCCAGACCCCGGGATAATCTCCGACCTCACAAACTCACTGTCCCGGAACCCGAGTTCATCTCCCACACACCGACTCACAGTCACAGACCACGGGTTCATCTAGCCACACACCAACTCACAGTGCCAGACCCCGGGATAATCTCCCCACACACCGACTCACAGTCCCAGACCCCGGGTTAATCTCCCCACACACCGACTCACAGTCCCAGACCCCGGGTAATCTCCCCACACACCGACACACTGTCCCAGACCCCAGGTTAATCTCCCCATACACCGACTCACAATCCCAGACCTCGGGTTAATCTCCCCACACACCGACTCACAGTCCCAGACGCCGGGTTAATCTCCCCACACACCAACTCACATTCCCAGACCCAGGGTTAATCTCCCCACATACAAACACACAATCCCAGACCCTGGGTTAATCTCCCAACACACAGTCTCACAGTCCCAGACCCCGGGTTAATCACCCCACATACCGACTCACAGTCCCAGACCCTGGGTTAATCTCCCCACACACCAACTCACAGTCCCAGACCCGGTGTTAATCTCCCCACACACCAACTCACAGTCCCTGAGCCCAGGTTAAACACCCCACACACAAACTCACAGTCCCAGACTCCGGGTTATTCTCCCCACACACCAACTCACAGTCCCAGACCCGGGGTTAATCTCCCCACACACCGACTCACAGTCCGAGACCCTGGGTTAATCTCCCAGACACAGACTCACATTCGCAGTCCCCGGGTTAATCACCCCACACACCGACTCAGAGTCCCAGACCCGGGGTTAATCTCCCCACACACCAACTCACAGTCCCCGACCCCGGGTTAAACACCCCACACACAAACTCACAGTCCCAGACCCCGGGTTTTTCTCCCCAAACACCGACTCACAGTCCCAGACCACGGGTTAATCTCCCCACACACCGACTCACAGTCCCAGACCCTGGGTTAATCTCCCCTCACACCAACTCACAGTCCCAGACCCCGGGTTAAACATCCCACACACAAACTCACAGTCCCAGACCCCGGGTTATTCTCCCCACACACCAACTCACAGTCCCAGACCCGGGGTTAATCTCCCCACACACCGACTCACAGTCCTAGACCCTGGGTTAATCTCCAAGACACAGACTCACATTCGCAGTCCCCGGGTTAATCTCCCCACACACCGACTCAGAGTCCCAGATCCCGGGTTAATCTTGCCACACACCAACTCACAGTCCCAGACTCCGGGTTAATCTCCCCTCACATCGACTCACAGTCCCAGACCAAGGGTTAATCTCCCCACACACCAACTCACAGTCCCAGACCCCGGGTTAATCTCGCCACACACCAACTCACAGTCCCAGACCCCGGGTTAATCTACCCACACACCGACTCACAGTCCCAGAGCCCCTGGGTTAATCTCTCCACACACCAACTCACAGTCCCAGACCCCGGGTTAATTTCCCCACACACCATCTCACAGTCGCAGACCCCGGGTTAATCTCCCCACACACCGACTCACAGTCCCAGACCCCGGGTTAATCTCCCCACAGACCGACTCACAGTCCCAGACCCCGGGTTAATCTCCCCACACAGCGACTCACAGTCCCAGACCCCGGGTTAATCTCCCCACACACCGATTCACAGTCACAGACCCCGGGTTAATCTCCCCACACACCGACTCACAGTCCCAGACCCCGGGTTAATCTCGCCACACAACAACTCACAGTCCCAGACCCCGGATTAATCTTCCCACACACCAAATTCCAGTTCCAGTCCCCGGGTTAATATCCCCACACATCAACTCACAGTCCCAGCACCCGGGTTAATCTCCTCACACATCGACTCACAGTCCCAGACCCCGGGTTAATTTCCCCACACATCAACTCACAGTCGCAGACCCCGGGTTAATCTCCCCACACATCAACTCACAGTCCCAGCCCCCGGGTTAATCTCCCCACACACCGACTCACAGTCCCAGACCCCGGGTTAAGCTGCACACACACCAACTCACTGTCCCAGACCCTGGGTTAATCTCCCAGACACAGACTCACATTCGCTGACCCCGGGTTAATCTCCCCACACACCGACTCACAGTCACAGACCACGGGTTCATCTAGCCACACACCAACTCACAGTGCCAGACCCCGGGATAATCTCCCCACACACCGACTCACAGTCCCAGACCCCGGGTTAATCTCCCCACACACCGACTCACAGTCCCAGACCCCGGGTAATCTCCCCACACACCGACACACTGTCCCAGACCCCAGGTTAATCTCCCCATACACCGACTCACAATCCCAGACCTCGGGTTAATCTCCCCACACACCGACTCACAGTCCCAGACGCCGGGTTAATCTCCCCACACACCAACTCACATTCCCAGACCCAGGGTTAATCTCCCCACACACAAACACACAATCCCAGACCCTGGGTTAATCTCCCCACACACCAACTCACAGTCCCAGACCCGGTGTTAATCTCCCCACACACCAACTCACAGTCCCCGAGCCCAGGTTAAACACCCCACACACAAACTCACAGTCCCAGACTCCGGGTTATTCTCCCCACACACAAACTCACAGTCCCAGACCCGGGGTTAATCTCCCCACACACCGACTCACAGTCCGAGACCCTGGGTTAATCTCCCAGACACAGACTCACATTCGCAGTCCCCGGGTTAATCACCCCACACACCGACTCAGAGTCCCAGACCCGGGGTTAATCTCCCCACACACCAACTCACAGTCCCCGACCCCGGGTTAAACACCCCACACACAAACTCACAGTCCCAGACCCCGGGTTATTCTCCCCAAACACCGACTCACAGTCCCAGACCCCGGGTTAATCTCCCCACACACCGACTCACAGTCCCAGACCCTGGGTTAATCTCCCCTCACACCAACTCACAGTCCCAGACCCGGGGTTAATCTCCCCACACACCAACTCACAGTCCCAGACCCCGGGTTAAACATCCCACACACAAACTCACAATCCCAGACCCCGGGTTATTCTCCCCATACACCAACTCACAGTCCCAGACCCGGGGTTAATCTCCCCACACACCGACTCACAGTCCTAGACCCTGGGTTAATCTCCCAGACACAGACTCACATTCGCAGTCCCCGAGTTAATCTCCCCACACACCGACTCAGAGTCCCAGATCCCGGGTTAATCTTGCCACACACCAACTCACAGTCCCAGACTCCGGGTTAATCTCCCCTCACATCGACTCACAGTCCCAGACCAAGGGTTAATCTCCCCACACACCAACTCACAGTCCCAGACCCCGGGTTAATCTCGCCACACACCAACTCACAGTCCCAGACCCCGGGTTAATCTCCCCACACACCGACTCACAGTCCCAGAGCCCCTGGGTTAATCTCCCCACACACCGACTCACAGTCTCAGACCCCGGGTTAATCTCGCCACACACCAACTCACAGTCCCAGACCCCGGGTTAATCTCCCCACACACCGACTCACAGTCCCAGAGCCCCTGGGTTAATCTCCCCACACACCGACTCACAGTCCCAGACCCCGGGTTAATCTCCCCACACACCAACTCACAGTCCCAGACACCGGGTTAATCTCCCCACACACAAACTCGCATTCCCAGACCCCGGGTTAATCTCCCCACACACCGACTCACAGTCCCAGAGACCCGTGTTAATCTCCCCACACACCATTTCACAGTCCCAGAGCCGGGGTTAATCTCCCCACACACCAACTCACAGTCCCTGACCCCGGGTTAATCTCCCCACACACCGAGTCACAGTGCCAGACCCCAGGTTCATCTTCCACCTCACCCACTCACAGTCCCAGACCCCGGGTTAATCTCGCCACATACCGACTCACATTCCCAGATCCCCGGTTAATCTCACCACACATCGACTCACAGTCCCAGACCGCAGGTTAATCATCCCACAAAAGACCTCACAGTCCCAGACCCCGGGTTAATCTTCACACACAAGACCTCACAGTCCCAGACCCCGGGTTAATCTCCCACACACAGACTCACAGTCCCAGACGCCGGGTTAATCTCCCCACACACTGACGCACTATCCCAGATCCCGGGTTAATCACCCACACATCGACTCATAGTCCCAGACTCCGGGTTAATCTCCCCACACACCAACTCACATTCCCAGACCCAGGGTTAAGCTCCCCACACACCGACTCAAAGTCCCAAACCTCGGGTTAATCTCCCCACACAACAAATCACAGTCCCAGACCTTGGGTTAATCTCCCCACACACCAACTCACAGTCCCAGACGTCGGGTTAATTTCCAAACCCACCGACTCAAAGTCCCAGACCCCGGGTTAATCGATCCACACACCGACTCAAAGTCTCAGACCCCGGGTTAATCTCCCACACACCAACTCACAGTCCCAGACCCCGGGATAATCTCCGACCTCACAAACTCACTGTCCCGGAACCCGAGTTCATCTCCCACACACCGACTCACAGTCACAGACCACGGGTTCATCTAGCCACACACCAACTCACAGTGCCAGACCCCGGGATAATCTCCCCACACACCGACTCACAGTCCCAGACCCCGGGTTAATCTCCCCACACACCGACTCACAGTCCCAGACCCCGGGTAATCTCCCCACACACCGAAACACTGTCCCAGACCCCAGGTTAATCTCCCCATACACCGACTCACAATCCCAGACCTCGGGTTAATCTCCCCACACACCGACTCACAGTCCCAGACGCCGGGTTAATCTCCCCACACACCAACTCACATTCCCAGACCCAGGGTTAATCTCCCCACACACAAACACACAATCCCAGACCCTGGGTTAATCTCCCAACACACAGTCTCACAGTCCCAGATCGGGTTAATCTCCCCACATACCGACTCACAGTCCCAGACCCTGGGTTAATCTCCCCACACACCGAATCACAGTCCCAGACCCGGTGTTAATCTCCCCACACACCGACTCACAGTCCGAGACCCTGGGTTAATCTCCCAGACACAGACTCACATTCGCAGTCCCCGGGTTAATCACCCCACACACCGACTCAGAGTCCCAGACCCGGGGTTAATCTCCCCACACACCAACTCACAGTCCCCGACCCCGGGTTAAACACCCCACACACAAACTCACAGTCCCAGACCCCGGGTTATTCTCCCCAAACACCGACTCACAGTCCCAGACCCCGGGTTAATCTCCCCACACACCGACTCACAGTCCCAGACCCTGGGTTAATCTCCCCTCACACCAACTCACAGTCCCAGACCCGGGGTTAATCTCCCCACACACCAACTCACAGTCCCAGACCCCGGGTTAAACATCCCACACACAAACTCACAATCCCAGACCCCGGGTTATTCTCCCCATACACCAACTCACAGTCCCAGACCCGGGGTTAATCTCCCCACACACCGACTCACAGTCCTAGACCCTGGGTTAATCTCCCAGACACAGACTCACATTCGCAGTCCCCGGGTTAATCTCCCCACACACCGACTCAGAGTCCCAGATCCCGGGTTAATCTTGCCACACACCAACTCACAGTCCCAGACTCCGGGTTAATCTCCCCTCACATCGACTCACAGTCCCAGACCAAGGGTTAATCTCCCCACACACCAACTCACAGTCCCAGACCCCGGGTTAATCTCGCCACACACCAACTCACAGTCCCAGACCCCGGGTTAATCTCCCCACACACCGACTCACAGTCCCAGAGCCCCTGGGTTAATCTCTCCACACACCAACTCACAGTCCCAGACCCCGGGTTAATTTCCCCACACACCATCTCACAGTCGCAGACCCCGGGTTAATCTCCCCAAACACCGACTCACAGTCCCAGACCCCGGGTTAATCTCCCCACAGACCGACTCACAGTCCCAGACCCCGGGTTAATCTCCCCACACAGCGACTCACAGTCCCAGACCCCGGGTTAATCTCCCCACACACCGATTCACAGTCACAGACCCCGGGTTAATCTCCCCACACACCGACTCACATTCCCAGATCCCCGGTTAATCTCACCACACATCGACTCACAGTCCCAGACCGCAGGTTAATCATCCCACAAAAGACCTCACAGTCCCAGACCCCGGGTTAATCTTCACACACAAGACCTCACAGTCCCAGACCCCGGGTTAATCTCCCACACACAGACTCACAGTCCCAGACGCCGGGTTAATCTCCCCACACACTGACGCACTATCCCAGATCCCGGGTTAATCACCCACACATCGACTCATAGTCCCAGACTCCGGGTTAATCTCCCCACACACCAACTCACATTCCCAGACCCAGGGTTAAGCTCCCCACACACCGACTCAAAGTCCCAAACCTCGGGTTAATCTCCCCACACAACAAATCACAGTCCCAGACCTTGGGTTAATCTCCCCACACACCAACTCACAGTCCCAGACGTCGGGTTAATTTCCAAACCCACCGACTCAAAGTCCCAGACCCCGGGTTAATCTATCCACACACCGACTCAAAGTCTCAGACCCCGGGTTAATCTCCCACACACCAACTCACAGTCCCAGACCCCGGGATAATCTCCGACCTCACAAACTCACTGTCCCGGAACCCGAGTTCATCTCCCACACACCGACTCACAGTCACAGACCACGGGTTCATCTAGCCACACACCAACTCACAGTGCCAGACCCCGGGATAATCTCCCCACACACCGACTCACAGTCCCAGACCCCGGGTTAATCTCCCCACACACCGACTCACAGTCCCAGACCCCGGGTAATCTCCCCACACACCGACACACTGTCCCAGACCCCAGGTTAATCTCCCCATACACCGACTCACAATCCCAGACCTCGGGTTAATCTCCCCACACACCGACTCACAGTCCCAGACGCCGGGTTAATCTCCCCACACACCAACTCACATTCCCAGACCCAGGGTTAATCTCCCCACATACAAACACACAATCCCAGACCCTGGGTTAATCTCCCAACACACAGTCTCACAGTCCCAGACCCCGGGTTAATCACCCCACATACCGACTCACAGTCCCAGACCCTGGGTTAATCTCCCCACACACCAACTCACAGTCCCAGACCCGGTGTTAATCTCCCCACACACCAACTCACAGTCCCTGAGCCCAGGTTAAACACCCCACACACAAACTCACAGTCCCAGACTCCGGGTTATTCTCCCCACACACCAACTCACAGTCCCAGACCCGGGGTTAATCTCCCCACACACCGACTCACAGTCCGAGACCCTGGGTTAATCTCCCAGACACAGACTCACATTCGCAGTCCCCGGGTTAATCACCCCACACACCGACTCAGAGTCCCAGACCCGGGGTTAATCTCCCCACACACCAACTCACAGTCCCCGACCCCGGGTTAAACACCCCACACACAAACTCACAGTCCCAGACCCCGGGTTATTCTCCCCAAACACCGACTCACAGTCCCAGACCACGGGTTAATCTCCCCACACACCGACTCACAGTCCCAGACCCTGGGTTAATCTCCCCTCACACCAACTCACAGTCCCAGACCCCGGGTTAAACATCCCACACACAAACTCACAGTCCCAGACCCCGGGTTATTCTCCCCACACACCAACTCACAGTCCCAGACCCGGGGTTAATCTCCCCACACACCGACTCACAGTCCTAGACCCTGGGTTAATCTCCAAGACACAGACTCACATTCGCAGTCCCCGGGTTAATCTCCCCACACACCGACTCAGAGTCCCAGATCCCGGGTTAATCTTGCCACACACCAACTCACAGTCCCAGACTCCGGGTTAATCTCCCCTCACATCGACTCACAGTCCCAGACCAAGGGTTAATCTCCCCACACACCAACTCACAGTCCCAGACCCCGGGTTAATCTCGCCACACACCAACTCACAGTCCCAGACCCCGGGTTAATCTACCCACACACCGACTCACAGTCCCAGAGCCCCTGGGTTAATCTCTCCACACACCAACTCACAGTCCCAGACCCCGGGTTAATTTCCCCACACACCATCTCACAGTCGCAGACCCCGGGTTAATCTCCCCACACACCGACTCACAGTCCCAGACCCCGGGTTAATCTCCCCACAGACCGACTCACAGTCCCAGACCCCGGGTTAATCTCCCCACACAGCGACTCACAGTCCCAGACCCCGGGTTAATCTCCCCACACACCGATTCACAGTCACAGACCCCGGGTTAATCTCCCCACACACCGACTCACAGTCCCAGACCCCGGGTTAATCTCGCCACACAACAACTCACAGTCCCAGACCCCGGATTAATCTTCCCACACACCAAATTCCAGTTCCAGTCCCCGGGTTAATATCCCCACACATCAACTCACAGTCCCAGCACCCGGGTTAATCTCCTCACACATCGACTCACAGTCCCAGACCCCGGGTTAATTTCCCCACACATCAACTCACAGTCGCAGACCCCGGGTTAATCTCCCCACACATCAACTCACAGTCCCAGCCCCCGGGTTAATCTCCCCACACACCGACTCACAGTCCCAGACCCCGGGTTAAGCTGCACACACACCAACTCACTGTCCCAGACCCTGGGTTAATCTCCCAGACACAGACTCACATTCGCTGACCCCGGGTTAATCTCCCCACACACCGACTCACAGTCACAGACCACGGGTTCATCTAGCCACACACCAACTCACAGTGCCAGACCCCGGGATAATCTCCCCACACACCGACTCACAGTCCCAGACCCCGGGTTAATCTCCCCACACACCGACTCACAGTCCCAGACCCCGGGTAATCTCCCCACACACCGACACACTGTCCCAGACCCCAGGTTAATCTCCCCATACACCGACTCACAATCCCAGACCTCGGGTTAATCTCCCCACACACCGACTCACAGTCCCAGACGCCGGGTTAATCTCCCCACACACCAACTCACATTCCCAGACCCAGGGTTAATCTCCCCACACACAAACACACAATCCCAGACCCTGGGTTAATCTCCCAACACACAGTCTCACAGTCCCAGATCGGGTTAATCTCCCCACATACCGACTCACAGTCCCAGACCCTGGGTTAATCTCCCCACACACCAACTCACAGTCCCAGACCCGGTGTTAATCTCCCCACACACCAACTCACAGTCCCCGAGCCCAGGTTAAACACCCCACACACAAACTCACAGTCCCAGACTCCGGGTTATTCTCCCCACACACCAACTCACAGTCCCAGACCCGGGGTTAATCTCCCCACACACCGACTCACAGTCCGAGACCCTGGGTTAATCTCCCAGACACAGACTCACATTCGCAGTCCCCGGGTTAATCACCCCACACACCGACTCAGAGTCCCAGACCCGGGGTTAATCTCCCCACACACCAACTCACAGTCCCCGACCCCGGGTTAAACACCCCACACACAAACTCACAGTCCCAGACCCCGGGTTATTCTCCCCAAACACCGACTCACAGTCCCAGACCCCGGGTTAATCTCCCCACACACCGACTCACAGTCCCAGACCCTGGGTTAATCTCCCCTCACACCAACTCACAGTCCCAGACCCGGGGTTAATCTCCCCACACACCAACTCACAGTCCCAGACCCCGGGTTAAACATCCCACACACAAACTCACAATCCCAGACCCCGGGTTATTCTCCCCATACACCAACTCACAGTCCCAGACCCGGGGTTAATCTCCCCACACACCGACTCACAGTCCTAGACCCTGGGTTAATCTCCCAGACACAGACTCACATTCGCAGTCCCCGAGTTAATCTCCCCACACACCGACTCAGAGTCCCAGATCCCGGGTTAATCTTGCCACACACCAACTCACAGTCCCAGACTCCGGGTTAATCTCCCCTCACATCGACTCACAGTCCCAGACCAAGGGTTAATCTCCCCACACACCAACTCACAGTCCCAGACCCCGGGTTAATCTCGCCACACACCAACTCACAGTCCCAGACCCCGGGTTAATCTCCCCACACACCGACTCACAGTCCCAGAGCCCCTGGGTTAATCTCCCCACACACCGACTCACAGTCTCAGACCCCGGGTTAATCTCGCCACACACCAACTCACAGTCCCAGACCCCGGGTTAATCTCCCCACACACCGACTCACAGTCCCAGAGCCCCTGGGTTAATCTCCCCACACACCGACTCACAGTCCCAGACCCCGGGTTAATCTCCCCACACACCAACTCACAGTCCCAGACACCGGGTTAATCTCCCCACACACAAACTCGCATTCCCAGACCCCGGGTTAATCTCCCCACACACCGACTCACAGTCCCAGAGACCCGTGTTAATCTCCCCACACACCATCTCACAGTCCCAGAGCCGGGGTTAATCTCCCCACACACCAACTCACAGTCCCTGACCCCGGGTTAATCTCCCCACACACCGAGTCACAGTGCCAGACCCCAGGTTCATCTTCCACCTCACCCACTCACAGTCCCAGACCCCGGGTTAATCTCGCCACATACCGACTCACATTCCCAGATCCCCGGTTAATCTCACCACACATCGACTCACAGTCCCAGACCGCAGGTTAATCATCCCACAAAAGACCTCACAGTCCCAGACCCCGGGTTAATCTTCACACACAAGACCTCACAGTCCCAGACCCCGGGTTAATCTCCCACACACAGACTCACAGTCCCAGACGCCGGGTTAATCTCCCCACACACTGACGCACTATCCCAGATCCCGGGTTAATCACCCACACATCGACTCATAGTCCCAGACTCCGGGTTAATCTCCCCACACACCAACTCACATTCCCAGACCCAGGGTTAAGCTCCCCACACACCGACTCAAAGTCCCAAACCTCGGGTTAATCTCCCCACACAACAAATCACAGTCCCAGACCTTGGGTTAATCTCCCCACACACCAACTCACAGTCCCAGACGTCGGGTTAATTTCCAAACCCACCGACTCAAAGTCCCAGACCCCGGGTTAATCTATCCACACACCGACTCAAAGTCTCAGACCCCGGGTTAATCTCCCACACACCAACTCACAGTCCCAGACCCCGGGATAATCTCCGACCTCACAAACTCACTGTCCCGGAACCCGAGTTCATCTCCCACACACCGACTCACAGTCACAGACCACGGGTTCATCTAGCCACACACCAACTCACAGTGCCAGACCCCGGGATAATCTCCCCACACACCGACTCACAGTCCCAGACCCCGGGTTAATCTCCCCACACACCGACTCACAGTCCCAGACCCCGGGTAATCTCCCCACACACCGAAACACTGTCCCAGACCCCAGGTTAATCTCCCCATACACCGACTCACAATCCCAGACCTCGGGTTAATCTCCCCACACACCGACTCACAGTCCCAGACGCCGGGTTAATCTCCCCACACACCAACTCACATTCCCAGACCCAGGGTTAATCTCCCCACACACAAACACACAATCCCAGACCCTGGGTTAATCTCCCAACACACAGTCTCACAGTCCCAGATCGGGTTAATCTCCCCACATACCGACTCACAGTCCCAGACCCTGGGTTAATCTCCCCACACACCGAATCACAGTCCCAGACCCGGTGTTAATCTCCCCACACACCGACTCACAGTCCGAGACCCTGGGTTAATCTCCCAGACACAGACTCACATTCGCAGTCCCCGGGTTAATCACCCCACACACCGACTCAGAGTCCCAGACCCGGGGTTAATCTCCCCACACACCAACTCACAGTCCCCGACCCCGGGTTAAACACCCCACACACAAACTCACAGTCCCAGACCCCGGGTTATTCTCCCCAAACACCGACTCACAGTCCCAGACCCCGGGTTAATCTCCCCACACACCGACTCACAGTCCCAGACCCTGGGTTAATCTCCCCTCACACCAACTCACAGTCCCAGACCCGGGGTTAATCTCCCCACACACCAACTCACAGTCCCAGACCCCGGGTTAAACATCCCACACACAAACTCACAATCCCAGACCCCGGGTTATTCTCCCCATACACCAACTCACAGTCCCAGACCCGGGGTTAATCTCCCCACACACCGACTCACAGTCCTAGACCCTGGGTTAATCTCCCAGACACAGACTCACATTCGCAGTCCCCGGGTTAATCTCCCCACACACCGACTCAGAGTCCCAGATCCCGGGTTAATCTTGCCACACACCAACTCACAGTCCCAGACTCCGGGTTAATCTCCCCACACACCAACTCACAGTCCCAGACCCCGGGTTAATCTCGCCACACACCAACTCACAGTCCCAGACCCCGGGTTAATCTCCCCACACACCGACTCACAGTCCCAGAGCCCCTGGGTTAATCTCTCCACACACCAACTCACAGTCCCAGACCCCGGGTTAATTTCCCCACACACCATCTCACAGTCGCAGACCCCGGGTTAATCTCCCCAAACACCGACTCACAGTCCCAGACCCCGGGTTAATCTCCCCACAGACCGACTCACAGTCCCAGACCCCGGGTTAATCTCCCCACACAGCGACTCACAGTCCCAGACCCCGGGTTAATCTCCCCACACACCGATTCACAGTCACAGACCCCGGGTTAATCTCCCCACACACCGACTCACAGTCCCAGAGCCCGGGTTAATCTCGCCACACAACAACTCACAGTCCCAGACCCCGGATTAATCTTCCCACACACCAAATTCCAGTTCCAGTCCCCGGGTTAATATCCCCACACATCAACTCACAGTCCCAGCCCCCGGGTTAATCTCATCACACATCGACTCACAGTCCCAGACCCCGGGTTAATTTCCCCACACATCAACTCACAGTCGCAGACCCCGGGTTAATCTCCCCACACATCAACTCACAGTCCCAGCCCCCGGGTTAATCTCCCCACACACCGACTCACAGTCCCAGACCCCGGGTTAAGCTGCACACACACCAACTCACAGTCCCAGACCCTGGGTTAATCTCCCAGACACAGACTCACATTCGCTGACCCCGGGTTAATCTCCCCACACACCGACTCACAGTCCCAGACCCAGGGTTCAGCTGCCCACACACCAACTCATAGTCCCAGACCCTGGGTTAATCTCCCAGACACAGACTCACATTCGCTGACCCCGGGTTAACCTCCCCACACACCGACTCACAGTCCCAGTCCAAGGGTTATCTCCCCACACACCGACACACAGTCCCAGACCCCGTTTTAAGCTGCCCACACACCAACTCACAGTCCCAGCCCCCGGGTTAATTTCCCCACACACCGACTCACAGTCCCAGATCCCGAGTTCATCTCCCCACACACAAACTCACAGTCCCAGACCCCGGGTTCATCTCCCCCACACCGACTCACAGTCCCATAGACCCGTGTTAATCTCCCCACACACCAACTCACAGTCCCTGACCCCGGGTTAATCTCCCCACACACCGAGTCACAGTCCCAGACCCCAGGTTCATCTCCCACCTCACCCACTCACAGTCCCAGACCCCGGGTTAATCTCGCCACACACCGACTCACATTCCCAGATCCCCGATTAATCTCACCACACATCGACTCACAGTCCCAGACCCTGGGTTAATCTCCCCACAAAAGACCTCACAGTCCCAGACCCCGGGTTAATCTTCCCACACAAGACCTCACAGTCCCAGACCCCGGGTTAATCTTCCCACACAAGACCTCACAATGCCAGACCCCGGGTTAATCTCCCACACACAGACTCACAGTACCAGAGGCCGGGTTAATCTCCCCACACACTGACACACTATCCCCGATCCCGGGTTATTCGCCCACACATCGACTCACAGTCCCAGACCCCGGGTTAATCTCCCCACACACCAACTCACATTCCCAGACCCAGGGTTCATCTCCCCACACCCCGACTCAAAGTCCCAAACCTCGGGTTAATCTCCCCACACACCAAATCACAGTCCCAGACCTCGGGTTAATCTCCCCACACACCAACTCACAGTCCCAGACCCCGGGTAAATTTCCAAACCCACCTACTCAAAGTCCCAGACCCCGGGTTAATCTCCCCACACACCAACTCACAGTCCCAGACCCCGGGATAATCTCCCACCTCACAAACTCACTGTCTCGGAACCCGGGTTCATCTCCCACACACCGACTCACAGTCCCAGACCCCGGGTTAATCTCCCCACACACCGACTCAAAGTCCCAGACCCTGGGTTAATCTCCCCACACACCAACTCACAGTCCCAGACCCCGGGATAATCTCCCACCTCACAAACTCACTGTCCCGGAACCCGGGTTCATCTCCACACACCGACTCACAGTCACAGACCCCGGGTTAATCTCCTCACACACCAACTCACAGTCCCAGACCACGGGTTAATCTCCCCACACACCGACTCACAGTCCCAGACCCCGGGTTAATCTCCCCACACACCGACTCACAGTCCCAGACCCCGGGTTAATCTCCCCACACACCGACTCACAGTCCAAGACCCCGGGTTAATCTCCCCACACACCGACTCGCAGTGCCAGACCACGGGTTAATCTCCCCACACACCGACTCACAGTCCCAGACCCCGGGTTAATCTCCCCACACACCGACTCACAGTCCCAGACCCCGGGTAATCTCCCCACACACCGACACGCTGTCCCAGACCCCGGGTTAATCTCCCCATACACCGACTCACAATCCCAGACCTCGGGTTAATCTCCCCACACACCGAATCACAGTCCCAGACGCCGGGTGATTCTCCCCACACACCAACTCACAGTCCCAGACCCAGGGTTAATCTCCCCACAAACAAACACACAATCCCAGACCCTGGGTTAATCTCCCAACACACAGTCTCACAGTCCCAGACCCCGGGTTAATCTCCCCACACACCGACTCACAGTCCCAGACCCTGGGTTAATCTCCCCACACTCCAACTCACAGTCCCAGACCCGGGGTTAATCTCCCCACACCCCAACTCATAGTCCCAGACCCCGGGTTAAACACCCCATACACCAACTCACTGTCCCAGACCCCGGGTTAATATCCCACACACCGACTCACAGTCCCAGACCCCGGTTAATCTCCCCACACACCGACTCATAGTCCCAGACCCCTGGTTAATCTCCCCACACATCAACTCACAGTCCCATTCCCCGGGTTAATCTCCACACACACAGACTGATAGTCCCAGACCCCGGGTTAATCACCCCAGACACCGACTCACAGTCCCAGACCCCGGGTCGATCTCCCCACACACCAACTCACAATCCCAGACCCCGGGTTGATCTCCCCACACACCGACTCAAAGTCCCAGACCCCGGGTTAATCTCCCCACACACCAACTCACAGTCCCAGACCCCGGGTTAATCTCCCCACACACCGACTCAAAGTCCCAGACCCCGGGTTAGTCGCGCCCCACACCTACTCACAATCCACTCTCACTCTGACCTCTCTGTCCTCGGTCTTCTCCACTGTTCCAATGAAGCTCAACGCAAGCTTGAGGTACAGAACCTCATCCATAGTTTGGGCACTTTGTGGCCTTCTTAAGACAACATCGAGTTCGACAATTTTGCACCTTAACCTCTGCCTACATTTTTCCCTATCCCTTTTTTTTCAACCGCACCGTTTTATCTTTTTTTAAATCTTTCCAATGGCAGCTGGTGATGATACTGCCATTCGCACTCTATCTGCATTCATCTTTTGTTGCCTAACTCAGGCCATTACCATCTCAATTCGGCCCACCATCCTTTTGTCTCTCTAATCTCTCCTGCCTTCCACCCTCTGTGAACCCTTCATAGTGTTGTCCTGTATGTGGGAAGTTTAAGACATTTCAAGTTAGAAGCGCAGGTGTGGATTTATTCGGATGAGAGGTTACGGAGCTAGGAAATGCACAAAGGATCGGTTTGTTGAGACATGGTCCCGGTGGTTAAAAGTTGTAATGCTTTTTCTTTTAAAAAGCCTTTGTGGGTCTCTCGAGGTGCAGGCTGGGGGAGTACACTCTCATTGTCCTTGGTGTAAATTCTTGGTACAAAAGCTTCTAGCTCAGTAAGAGGATTTTTTTTTGATAAAGAGTGGCAGTAAAACAGTTGAATTGGGATTTTGAGATATTTCAGGTGATCTCTTGATCAACATTTTGGGTGTATTGGGAAAAAATCTTGGGTTTGGAAGCCTTTTAATAAAATTAGAAAACAAGTACTTTACATTCTGTGATCTGTGAATCACTATAAGCATAAATGAGAAGTCCGTGTAACACACAGATTTGTCCAGTTCAGAAGCCCACACAAATGGAGGTTTGTCCATGACCTACGAGCTGTGAATGAATCTACTATATTCTCACAATGCTTAAAGGATGTGGAATGAAGTATCCCGGAATGCTTTCCAGAACCTTAAGCAGTCCCTCACTTCAGCACCAGCCTTGGGATTACCAGATTACACTAAGCTATTCAACTTATTTGTGCATCACAAGTCGGGTTTTGCACAATCTGTTTTGACTCAGTTACATGGGGACAGGCATTTCAGTACCCAACTAGACCCAGTGGCACACGGACTATCGGGATGTCTTCCTTCGTTGGCAGCAGCTTATTATGCTATGCAACAGGCTCAGCCAATAACTCTAAATCATCAGACCATTTTGTATATCCCACACTCTGTCGAGATTTTACTTACTAAATGTGCCACCCAACACCTAACCTCCGCAAGAACCACTAAATACGAGGTCGAACTGTTATCAAATCCGAACCTTGTCATCAAAAGATGTACTACCTTAAATCCAGCCACTCTACTCCCCACGGAAGACGACGGCGAACCCCATTCATGTGAAATGGTAACCGAATTAGTGACTAAACCACGTATCAATCTAACAGATGTACCAATGTGTAACCCTGATCTAGTGTACTATGTTGACGGATCAGCCTTACGAAATGATAGGGGCCAACCTAGAGCGGCTTATGCAATTGTAACTCAGTTTAATGTTGTCGAAACAGCCTCTCTTCCAGACTCCTTTTCAGCCCAACAAGCCGAATTGTTTGCGTTAACTCGAGCCTGTATTCTGGCTGAAGGACACACAGTTAATATCTACACTGACTCCAGGTATGCTTTTGGGGTATCACATGACTATGGACAAATTTGGAAGATTCGCGGGTACCTGACTTCTTCAGGAACCCCTATCAAAAATGCAGAACAAGTGGAAAATCTCCTGCGAGCCATTCAATGCCCCTTAAAACTTGCCATTATCAAATGCCAAGCACATACAGGCCAGTCAAATGAGGTGGCACTTGGGAATGCCAGAGCTGATAATGCAGCTAAGTCAGCAGCTCTGTCGAAAGGGGGGATGCAGGTGTCATTGTTCCCACTAAGGAAAAATAATTGCTCAGACCCGCCACCCACTATTAATGACGTGCTGGCCTTTCAGACACAGGCCAGTACGGAGGAGGTGGTGACCTGGACGAAGGATCAATGTTATAAAAATCCAGAAGGAATATGGGTTCACCATGACGGCCGCGTGGTGGCCCCTAGATCCTTACTTCCATGGATTGCCCGATGTGTTCATACATTCACACATGCAGGCAAAGGGGGATTGGCAGATTATATTTTGGCAACTTGGTATGCACCAGGTATTTCGGCAATTGCAAAACAAATCTGTGAAAATTGTGTTACCTGTCAGACAATGAATCCGGGTAAGACGGAAAAAGTAGAATCTGCCTCCCACCCAAATCCAGTCGGGCCTTTTGTACATTTACAAATGGATTTTATTGAATTACCTATGTGTATGGGATTCAAGTATGTATTAGTTATTGTAGATGTGTTCTCTAGATGGATTGAAGCCTTTCCATGTAAAAAGGCCGATGCCACTACTGTTGCTAAATGTTTGTTAAAAGAAATTGTACCGCGCTTCGGAATCCCTGCTAAGCTTTCCAGTGATAACGGGTCACATTTCACGGGAACTGTCATAAGAGAAATGTGTAAAGCTTTACAGATTAATCAACGTTTTCATTGCAGTTATCATCCACAATCAGCTGGACTTGTTGAAAGATATAATGGAATGCTTAAAAATAAGCTGGCAAAACTATGCAATGACACTGGACTGAAATGGACAGAACTGCTGCCCTTAGCTTTGATGGTAATGCGATCTGCAACCAACAGAACAACAGGCTTGTCACCACATGAAATAGTTATGGGACGTCCCCAACGACTACCTTTTACAGCACCATTTACTGCAAAACAGATGGACATCCACAAAATGGAGGAAAATATGTTGAATTATTGTATTGCACTAACCAAATGTATTTCCAGCTTTCATTCACAGGTAAAGGAAGCCCAAGTCAAGCCAGCGGAAGGGAAGTGTCATAACCTGGAGCCAGGGGAATTCGTTTACATCAAGATTTTTAAAAGGAAAAGCAATCTACAGCCAAGATTCGAAGGACCATACCAGGTCTTGCTAGCGACCAATACTGCAATCAAGGTAAAGGAAAGACCAACATGGATCCACGCATCCCATTGCAAACGGGCACCCGACCAGGAGGAAGGGACGAAGGAATCAGAGGAACAGAAAAAGGAAGACTGAATAAGGAACTGTATGGACTATGGGGACTGATGGTGCTGGGATTGACAGGGTTTTACTTCGCATTATTGATTACACCAGGGGTACAGACCCACCACCGAAGGGAATTGCACGTAAACGTATTTATGGCACTGAGTCATAGGTATGCTCAAGAAAGAAACTTGTCGAGTTGCTGGATATGTTCCCATGTACCTGTCCACTCCAGGGGGGGTATTCCCCTGAGATCTGTCCCCTTTAACGAATCAGAAATGGTAGAATGGTTGACAGTGCAAAACAGGACAAAACTAACTAAGGGGCCAGAAACAAAGGAGCAAACAGAATGGAGGTCGGCAGGGTATAAACTTACAGCCTTCCAGGGATGGTACCAGCCCAATTATGATAATAACCATCAGCCTCCCTTCCTAAGCATTACTCCCAGAATAAGAAATCCTGAAGGTATAATATGCCTAGTGAGTAATGAAACTAAAAGAAATGGAAATGGAGAGACTGTACAAGATCAGAATGGATTGAGTTGTCCTTGTGAAGGACAAAATGGGGGAATGTGGAAATGTATTTTTATCTAAGCTGATACCAAACGGTATTTGTGTGCCTTTTGATTAAAATGGAGTCCTGGCCCTTCCAGAACTTTCTGCATTTTAGCAGCCAGCTTATTATGAACAGCTAAACCTGCTGTTAGATGGCTGATGGTTATCAGACAGCTAGGAGACAAGTCATGCTGAGACAAGTAACCCCCCATGGTGCTCTCCTATTGTCTACACTACAGGAGTTCCATGTCACCCCACCCTTATCTTCTAGCCATTATCTCTTTCCGAGACCTCATCCATTTGAAGCAAACAGGTAAACTGACCAGGAAATTGGATAATCTGTATTCACAATACAAGACAGGTGATAGCCCATTACCTATGACTCATGGAGTAATGGCCATTTGGCTTTCTGATAACCCTGACAAAAGGGAATATCTTGACACCATTTCAGTACCAGGATATAGTAATTAACTCTTTATCTGTATTCACTGACTGTGAGACAGAGCAATACACAGGGAGAGGCCAGAACTTGGGTTTTACTGTATAAATATCTTGTGAAGCTGTACCATTGCGGAGGTTTCATTTTAGCCCTTGACTGAGTGAAACTTACCCCTTGCGAGCAAGTAAATTAAAAGGGAAACTTCCATCGGAGCTGTAAGTGTCGGAGTCATTCTTTTCGGAGGTCGAGATTTCGACACCTCTAACAGACCTTCCCCTTTGTTCTTTCCTGTCCTCCCCCTTTCAGGGCCCCAGAACTTCCTTAAAAATATGTTGCATTTCCAACTATTTCCAGTTCTGTCGAAGAGTCATCGATCTGAAACCTTAACTCTGTTTCTCGCCACGGATGCTGCATGACCGACTGAGATTTCCAGCATTTATGAAATGTATCGCAGGCTGTTTTGCGAAGCATGAGAGCAAACAGCAGAGGCTTTGACCATCATTTTCCCAACCTCTCTGGCTACAGGTGTGGTGCCTGAGGACTGGAAGGCTGCTAAATGTGTACCTTTGTTTACAAAGGGAGATAGAGATACACTGAGTAGTACAGGCCAACCAACCTAACCTCTGTGGTGGAAAAATTATTTGAAAATATTCTGAGCAACAGGGTAAGAATTAATTTAGAAAGACGTGGATTAATCAAGGAAGGTCAATGTGGATTTGTTCAGGGAAGGATGTGGCTGAATAACTTAATTTAATTTTTTGCGCAGGTAACAAGGAGGGTCGGTGAGGGTAGTGTATTTGATGTAGAGTATGTGGATTTTAGCAAGGCTTTTGACAAGGTCACACATGGCAGACTGCTCCCAAAAGAGAAAGCCCATGGGATGCAGGGCAATGTGGTAAGGTGGAACCAAAGTTTTCTCAGAGGCAGGAAGCAAAGGGTAATGGTTGGTGGGTGTTTTTGTGACTGGAAGGCTGTTTCCAGTGGGGTCCCACGGGACTCCGTACTAGGTCCCTTGTTTTTTGGGGTCTATATCCGTGTATAGACTGGAATGTATGGGATAATAATTCAGAATTTTGCAAATGATACATGAATTGGCCATGGGGTTGATAATGAAGAAGAAAGCAAATAGAATTTAATCTGGAAAAGTGTGAAGTAATGCATTTGTGGAGGGCGAAAATGGCAAGGGAATACACATTAAATGATAGGACACTGAGGAATGTAGAGGAACAGGGGGACCTTGGAGTACAGGTTCACAGATCCCTGAAACATAGAAACATAGAAAATAGGTGCAGGAGTAGGCCATTCGGCCCTTCGAGCCTGCACCACCATTCAATAAGATCATGGCTGATCGTTCAACCTCACTACCCCTTTCCTGCTTTCTCTACATACCTCTTAATCCCTTTAGCAGTAAAGGCAATATCTAATTGAATATATGCAATGAACTGGCATCAACAACTCTCTGCGGCAGGGAATTCCCCAGGTTAACAACTCTCTGGGTGAAGAAGTTTCTCCTCATTTCAGTCCAAAATGGCCTACCCCTTATCGTTAGACTGTGGGCCCTGGTTCTGGACTTTCCCAACATCGGGAACATTCTTCCTGCATCTAACCTGTCCAGTCCCGTCAGTATCTTTTTTGTTTCTATGAGATCCCCTTTTATCCTTCTAAACTCCAGTGAATACAGGCCCAATCGATCCAATCTCTCCTCATATGTCAGTCCCGCCATTCCGGGAATCAGTCTGGTGAACCTTCGCTGCACTCCCTCAACATCAAGAACGTCCTTCCTCATATTAGGAGACCAAAACTGAACACAATATTCCAGGTGAGGCCTCACCAAGGCCCTGTACAACTGCAGTAAGACCTCCCTGCTCCTATACTCAAATCCCCTAGCTATGAAGGCCAATGTACCATTTGCCTTCTTCACTGCCTGCTGTACCTGCATGCCAACTTTCAATGACTGATGTACCATGACACCCAGGTCTCGTTGCACCTCCCCTTTTCCTAATCTGCCGCCATTCAGATAATATTCTGCTTTCGTGTTTTTGCCACCAAAGTGGATAACCTCACATTTATCCACATTATACTGCATCTGCCAAGCATTTGCCCAGTCACCTAACCTGTCCAAGTCACCCTGCAGCCTCCTAGCGTTCTCCTCACAGCTCACAACTCCATCCAGTTTAGTGTCATCTGAAAACTTGGAGATATTACACTCAACTCCTTCATCTAAATAATTAATGTATATTGTAAAGAGCTGGGGTCCCAGCACTGAGCCCTGCGGCACCCCACTAGTCACTGCCTGCCATTCTGAAAAGGACCCGTTTATCCTGACTCTCTGCTTCCTGTCTGCCAACCAGTTCTCTATCCAAGTCAGTACATTACCCCCAATAACATGCGCTTTAATTTTGCACAACAATCTCTTGTGTGGCACCTTGTCAAACGCCTTTTGAAAGTCCAAATACACCACATCCACTGTTTCTCCTTTGTCCACTCTCCTAGTCACATCCTCAAAAAATTCCAGAAGATTTGTCAAGCATGATTTCCCTTTCATAAATCCATGCTGACTTGGACCGATCCTGTCACTACTTTCCAAATGCGCTGCTATTTCAGCTTTAATAATTGATTCCAACATTTTCCCCACTACTGATGTCTGGCTAACCGGTCTATAATTACCTGCTTTATCTCTATCTCCTTTTAAAAAATTGGTGTTACATTAGCTACCCTCCAGTCCATAGGAACTGATCCAGAGTCGATTGACTGTTGGAAAATGATCACCAATGCATCCATTATTTTTAGGGCCACTTCCTTAAGTACTCTGGTATGCAGACTATTAGGCCCCAGGGATTTATCAGCCTTTAGTCCCATCAATTTCCCGAACACAATTTCCCACCTAATAAGGATTTCCTTCAGTTCCTCCTTCTCACTAGTCCCTCGGTCCCCTAGTATTTCCAGAAGGTTATTTGTGTTTTCCTTCGTGAAGACAGAACCAAAGTATTTGTTCCCCATTGCAAATTCACCTGAATCTTATGGGAAGAGACCTACGTTTGTCTTCACTAATCTTTTTCTCTTCACATATCGATAGAAGCTTTTGCAGTCAGTTTTTATGTTCCCGGCAAGCTTCCTCTCATACTCTATTTCCCCGGTCCTAATTAAACCCTTTGTTCTCCTCTGCTGAAACCTAAATTTCCCCCAGTCCTCAGGTTTGCTGCTTTTTCTGGCCAATGTATATGCCTCTTCCTTGGATTTAACATTATCCTTAATTTCCCTTGCTAGCCACGGTTGAGCCACCTTCCCCATTTTATTTTTGCTCCAGACAGAGATGTACAATTGTTGAAATTCATCCATTTGATCTTTAAATGTTTGCCATTGCCTATCCACCGTCAATCCTTTCAGTACCATTTGTCAGTCTAATCTAGCAAATTCACGTCTCATACCAGCGAAGTTACCTTTCCTTAAGTTCAAGACCCTAGTCTCTGAATTAACTGTGTCACTCCATCTTAATAAAGAATTCTACCATATTATGGTCACCCTTCCCCAAGGGGCCTCGCACAACAAGATTGCTAATTAGTCCTTTCTCATTACACATCACCCAGTCTAGAATGTCCAGCCCTCTAGTTGGTTCCTCGACATATTGGTCTCGAAAACCATCCCTAATACACGCCAGGAAATCCTCCTCCACCATATTGCTACCAGTTTGGTTAGTCCAATCTACACGTAGATTAAAGTCGCCCATGATAACTGCTGTACCTTTATTGCACGCATCCCTAATTTATTGTTTGATGCTGTCCCCAACCTCACTACTACTGTTTGGTGGTCTGTACACAATTCCCACTAGCATTTTCTGCCCTTTGGTATTCCGCAGCTCTACCCATACAGATTACACATCATCCAAGCTAATGGCCTTCCTTACTATTGCGTTAATTTCCTCTTTAACCAGCAATGCTACCCCACCTCCTTTTCCTTTCTGTCTATCCTTCCTGAATGTTGAATACCCCTGGATGTTGAGTTCCCAGCCTTGGCCACCCTGGAGCCATGTCTCCGTAATCCCAATTATATCATTTTCATCAATTGCTGCCTGTGAAGTTAATTCATCCACCTTATTATGAATACTCCTCGCATTGAGGCTCAGAGCCTTCAGGCTTGTCTTTTTAACACACTTTGCCTTTTTAGAATTTTGCTGCAATGTGGCCCTTTTGATTTTTGCCTTGGGTTTCTCTGCCCTCCACTTTTACTATTCTCCTTTCTATCTTTTGCTTCTGCCCCTATTTTACTTCCCTCTGTATCCCTGCATAGGTTCCCATCCCCCTGCCATATTAGTTTAACTCTTTTCCAACAGCACGAGCAAACACTCCCCCTCGGACATTGGTTCCGATCCTGCCCAGGTACAGACCATCCGGTTTGTACTGGTCCCACCTCCCCCAGAACCGGTTCCAATGTCCCAGGAATCTTAATCTCTCCCTTCTGCACCACTGCTCAAGCCACGTATTCATCTGAGCCATCCTGTGATTCCTATTCTGACTAGCACATGGCACTGGTAGCAATCCTGAGATTTGTACCTTTGGGGTCCTACTTTTTAATTTAACTCCTAGCTCCCTAAATTTAGCTTGTAGGACCTCATCCCGTTTTTTATCTATATTATTGGTACCGATATGCACCACGACAACTGGCAAGTTCACCCTCCCTTTTCAAAATGTCCTGCACCTGCTCCGAGACATCCTTGACTGTTGCATCAGGGAGGCAACATACCGTCCTGGAGTCTCGGTTGTGGCCGCAGAAATGTCTATCTATTCCAGTTACAATTGAATCCCCTATCACTATTGCTCTCCCACTCTTTTTCCTGCCCTCCTGTGCAGTAGAGCCAGCCACAGTGCCATGAGCTGCTGCTCTCCCCTGATGAGTCATCCCCCTCAACAATACCCAAAGTGGTGTATCTGTTTTGCAGGGGGATGACCGCAGGGGACCCTTGCACTCCCTTCCTTCGACTGCTCTTCCTGTTGGTCACCCATCCCCTATCTGGCTGTGCACCCTTTACCTGCGGTGTGGCCAACTCACTAAACGTGCTGTTCACATCATTCTCAGCATCGTGGATGCTCCAGAGTAAATCCACCCGCAGCTCCAGTGCCACAATGCTGTCCATCAGGTGCAGCAGGCGGATACACTTCGGCACATGTAGTCGCCAGCATCCCTGAGTACCCACATAGCACAGGAGGAGCTCTCCTGCCATGACTTAACCCCTAGATTAACTTAATTTGGCAACAAGAATGATAAAGGTTACCTACTGATAGGAAAAGGAGAAGAAAAACTACTCACCAATCACCAGCCAATCACTTACCCCCTTGGCTGTGATGTCACCTTTTGATTTCTTTCTACTTCTTTGTGTACATTCTGCCCTGGACTCCCGCCTCACCGACTGCCTCTCCGATCTCCCGCTGGACCTTTTTATTGGCCTCGGACACTGCCCCGGACTCCCGCCTCACCGACTGACTCTCCGATCTCCCGCTGGGCCTTTTTATTGGCCTCGGACACTGCCCCGGACTCCCGCCTCACCGACCGACTCTCCGATCTCCCGCTGGGCCTTTTTATAGGCCTCGGACACTGCCCTGGATTCCCGCCTCACCGACTGACTCTCCGATCTCCCGCTGGGCCTTTTTATTGGCCTCGGACACTGCCCCGGACTCCCGCCTCACCGACTGCCTCCTTGATCTCCCGCTGGGCCTTTTTATAGGCCTCGGACACTGCCCTGGACTCCCGCCTCACCGACTGCCTCCTTGATCTACCGCTGGGCCTTTTTATAGGCCTCGGACACTGCCCCGGGCTCCTGCCTCACCGACTGCCTCTCCGATCTCCCGCTGGGCCTTTTTATAGGCCTCGGACACTGCCCCGGACTCCTGCCTCCTCAACTGCCTCCTCTCTCCTGCTGGGCCTTTTTATCCCAGTTGATCAGAACAACGAGCGAATACTGATCTGGTTTCAGTTTCCAGGGTTTGAGCATTGATGTCTGCATGGTTACTGCAGTGGATTATGGTGTTACGTACTTTGACGTTCACAGGGAATGCTAGAAGCTGGAATTTACAAACCTTCTACAACCCTTCCAACTGTCAGCTGGTTAGCGATGATTCCATTGTTCGCACTTCTTTCACTGGGTCTTCTAGCCGGCCACATTCACTCCAAGAGAGATCAGCCAGTTAGTCACAGTCAGTGGTTTCCTTCACTGAAACTGTTTGTGTCTTAAGTTGCCCCAGGTTACAAACCTATTAGGCCTGAAATTCCGCTAGAGGTCTTCCCGTGGGCATTTACCTGTTGCTGCTGCGCCCGCTCGAACTTCCGAGCCTGAGGCCTTCACTCCTACGCAATGGAGCGCATGCACATCAGGACGTGCGCAGGGCTGGAGCTGGAGTCACATGGTTCTGGACAGCCAATCAAGGTACAGTATTTTCTCATTCATAACAATGGGAACTCCGTAAGTTGAAGACCCCATTATTATGAATGAAAAAAAAACAAATACACAAAAAATCAATAAAAAATAGAAAAATACATGACATATTTAAGAATCATTGAAATTAAAGTTTTTATAAAAAATAATATTTTCCTGACTTTTTATAAAGATGCCTTAAAATAAACTTACCGTAGTGGGGAGGGTTTTTAACAATAAAGTATGTTTCATATATGTTTATTTAATTTAATGTTAATGTTTTTATATATTATGAAACACTTGCGCCTGTAACAGTAGGCCATACGTACGCCTGCTTTTTCAGACGCAAGATTTTAAAGGATACTTGGAGGGCAAGATATGCATAAATATCGGAAATCTTGCCCTGCAAGTGTCCTCGCTCCCGATATGCGTGAGGCCTGTCAAGCCAGAAACTTGACAGATCGGAAAAGCCAGTTTTCAATGCATGCACATTGTGCGCTAAAACCTGGCTTTTCTGATGCCTTCCCGGGTCCGTAGGAACTCCGTACAGATGTGGGACATCGGAATTTCAGGGCCAATGTCTGATCTCACTGTAATGCACAGGGTAGGGTCAGGCTTGCCCTGTGATGTCACGGTTTGACCCATCCAGTTACAGGGCCTTACTTTGATGTAACTGTGTTTGGCCAAAAACCCCTGGGCTTTAGATTACAATGACTAGATATGCTAGAATGCAATAACAGCTTTGCACTTGGTTATGATCCAGAGAAGAGGGTGCTCAGACAATGGACAATGTTAAGATTCTTTGCTTTCTCCGTACCCACATCTCTGGGTGGAGGACGATTCTAGCATTCCAATGTCCTTCTGAAAGAAACAGCGCTTGTGTTTCTTGGGTTTGGAGTGCTGGACGCTCAGATCAACGGTGGTGCAGCAGTCATAAGAACATAAGAACATAAGAACATATGAAATAGGAGCAGGAATAAGCCATACGGCTCCTCTAGCCTGCTCTGCCATTTAATACGATCATTGCTGATCTGATCATGGACTCAGGTCCACTACCCTGTCCACTCCCCATAACCCCTTAATCCCTTATCGGTTAAGAAACTGTGTATTTCTGTCCTAAATCCATTCAATGACCCAGCATCCAAAGCACTCTGAGGCAGTTAATTCCACAGATTTACAACCCTCAGAGAGAAGAAATTCCTCCTCATCTGTTTTAAATGGGCGGCCCCTTATTCTAAGATTATGCCCCTAGTTCTAGCTGGAATAAACAAACCTTCTACAGCAACACCCTTCCGACTGTCAGCTGGTTAGCGATGATTCCATTGTTCACACTCCCTTCACCAGGTCTTCTCGCGGCACATTCACTCCTAGAGAAATCAGCCAGTTAGTCACAGTCAGTACAGCTCCCTTTCCTTCACTTAAATTGCTTGTGCAGCCTCTTCTGCCTCATGTTTCCCCTGTTTACAAACCTATCATGATGTCAGTGATCACGTGATGCACAGGGGAGGGTCAGGCTTGCCCTCTGATGTCACGGTTTGACCCATCCAGTGAAAGCGCCTCACCTTGATGTAACTGTGTTTGGCCAAAAAGCCTTGGGCCTTTGGTTGGATGTGCTAGAATGCAATAACAGCTTTACACTTGGTTATGAACCAGAGAGTCAGGTGTGCGGGCGATGGGCAGTGATGGGATTGTTTGCCTTCTCCGTGCCTCCTTCTCTTAGTGGGGCCCAGTTACATTTGTGACTGTTGCTCACCCTGCAGACTGACCCGAGCAATGCCCCGGGAGATCTACCAATGATACAGAACACGGAATGAGCACCAAACTCAAGGGCTGGTAGGAGCTGGTCAGTGAGGGAGCTGGGAGTGGGGCTCAGTAAACATCTGTGAGCAGGCTGCAGGCTCTAGACTACCTATTAACAACGCCAAAGAAAATCGAATAACAGCAAAATGAACTGTTCCAACAACCTACTGTGCATCAGTATTACAGTATCTATTAAACTCTTTATTGCTCATTCTGACTTTCACAAATGATGATACAAGATCAATAGGTTAATACCAACCTTTCAAAGCTTACAACCTTCCCTCTAACCTGCTGGTTGATGATGTTTTCATTGTGTTCTCTTCATAAAGCAAAGATGGTGAGATATTGTATCCGGCCACATTTGCTCCGAGAGAGATCAGCCAGTTAGTCCCAGTCAGTGCTTTCCTTCACTGAAACTGGTTGTGTCTCAGGTTACAAACCTATTGGGCCTGAAATTCCACTAGAGGTCTACCTGTGGGTAAACTAAAGAAAAAAGGTAAAAAACAGCACTTACCTGTTGCTGCTGCGCCCGCTCGAACTTCCCAGCCTAAGGCCTTCACTCCTACGCAGCGCAGCGCGTGCACGTCAGGACGTGCGCAGGCTGGAGCTGGAGTCACATGGCTCTGGGCAGCCAATCAAGATACAGTATTTTCTCATTCATAATAATGGGAACTCCGTAAGTTGGAGACCCCATTATTATGAATGAAAACCCCCTCAAACACACAAAAAATTAATAAAAATAGAAAAATACATGACATATTGAAGAATCATTTAAATTAAAGTTTTTATAAAAAATAATATTTTCCTGACTTTTTATAAAGATGCCTTAAAATAAACTTACCGTAGTGGGGAGGGTTTTTAACAATAAAGTATGTTTCATATATGTTTATTTAATTTAATTTTAATGTTTTATATATTTTTAAACACTTGCGCCTGTAACAGTAGGCCATACGCCTGCTTTTTAAGACGCAAGATTTTAAAGGACACTTGCAGGGCAAGATATACGTAAATATCAGAAATCTTGCCCTGCAAGTGTCCTCGCTCCCGATATGCGTGAGATCTGTCAAGCCAGAAACTTGACAGATCGGAAAAGCCGGTTTTCAGCGCATGCATGTTGTGCGCTGAAACTCGGCTTTTCCGATGCCTTCCCGGGTCCATAGGAACTCCGTACAGATGCGGGACATAGGAATTTCAGGGCTAATGCCTGATCTCACTGTGATGCACAAGGTAGGGTCAGACTTGCCCTGTGATGTCACGGTTTGACCCGTCCAATGAAAGGACCTCACCTTGATGTAATTGTGTTTGGCCAAAGACCCCTGGGCTTTAGATTACAATGACTAGGTGCACTAGAATGCAACAACAGCTTTACACTTGGGTTATGACCCAGAGAAGAGGGTGCTCAGGCGATGGGCAATGATAAGCTTGTTTGCCTTCTCCGTGCCCACATCTCTGGCTGCAGGATGATTCTAGCACTCCAATGTCCTTCTGAAAGAGCGTTTGTGTTTCTTGAGTTTGGAGTGCTCTACGCTCAGATCAATGGTGGTGCAGCAGTCATAAGAACATGAGCACATAAGAAATAGAAGCAGGAGTAGGCCATACGGCCCGTCGAGCCTGCTCCGCCATTTAATACGATCATAGCTGATCCGATCATGGACTCAGGTCCACTTCCCTGCCCACTCCCCATAACCCCTTAATTCCTCATCAGTTAAGAAACAGTCTATCTCTGTCTTAAATCCATTCAATGTCCCAGCTTCCAGAGCACTGAGGCAGCGAATTCCACAGATTTACAGCCCTCTGTGAGAAGAAATTCCTCTTCATCTCAGTTTTAAATGGACGGCTCCTTATTCTAAGATTATGCCCCCTAGTTCTAGTCTCCCCTATCAGTTGAAACATCCTCTCTGCATGTCATGTATGCAAACTTTTTGTATTCACTATGTAAGTAAGTACGATGTACCACCTGAGGGCGCTGCTGTTGGAGGCCCCAGCGGTTACCTGCCCAGGTATGAAAGGGCATATAAAAGGCGGTCAGCCATGCTGCCACTCACTTTATGTCGTATTAAATGTACTGAAGTCACACAGCTCTTAATCACAGTACAAGGCCTCGTGGAGTTATTCGATGGTAATTGCAGACATAACAACTGGCGACGAGTTACAGATCATGAACTTTTACGCAGTCATGGCTGCCGTTGGTGTTTTAGAAACGTTTGCAGAGGGTGAAGAATGGGAAGCCTTTATCGAACGGCTTGACCAGCACTTCGTGGCCGACGACCTGGATGGCGAGGCACTGGAAAGAAAACGCAGGGCGATTCTTTTGACCAGCTATGGGTCCACGGTCTACGGCCTCATCAGGGATCTGCTTGCACGAGTGAAACCAACGGAGAAGTCATATGCAGAGCTGCACACGCTGATTCGGGAACACCTCAAACCAACGGAGAGCATCTTAACAGCCAGGTATCGCTTCTAAACACACCGCCATCCGGAGAGCCAGGGCTTGGCGAAGTATGTCGCCGACTTAATGGCTCGTGGGACCGTGTGAATTTGCGGGATTTTTGAAAGATGCGTTGTGAGACGCTTTTGTGATGGACTTAGGCCACGAGGATATCTTTTGCAAGCAACTAGCTGCCGAAACCATTGACGAAGAAGGCCATCACCATAAGCCAGGCATTCGTGTCCTCGAGTCGCAATACTAAACAGATGACTTCCAACCAGAATCAGAGCTCACTGGCACATACTGTACATAAAATAATGCTGATTGCAGGCAGAACTGTTGAACGAATAAGAACTGTACAGAGCAGAACCTACATGCCTGCTGCTGCCAGACCGCCAAGCGGTGTAAATGCGAAATCTGTAACACACTGCTGGCATTGCGGGAGTAATCATGGGGCCCATCAATGTCGATTTAAAGACTATGCGTGCAAAAGCTGCAGAATACGGGGCCACCTCCAGTGAATGTGCAAATGTACTGCGACTCACCACTTGGCAGTGGAGTCGGCAGAAGAGACCCGATCCAGCGTGGATCACAAAGGACAAGCTAGAGAGGCCACTCAGCCCGAGGGAGCAGTGTGCGGGGTGCACACCTTCTCCACAAAAAGTCCTTCCATGATGATAAAAGTCAAATTAAATGGCGTTCCTGTATCCATGGAGCTGGACACGGGGGAGAGTCAGCCAATTATGAGCCAGAAGGCATTTGAAAGGCTGTGGGGCAACAACAAAGCACAAAGACCCAAGCTGAGCCTGATTCAGATAAAGCTGCGCACTTATACCAAAGAACTGATACCAGTTATTGGCAGTGTGAACGTAAAAGTATCCTATGATGGAGAGGCACTCGAGCTGTCCCTGTGGATTGTACGAGGCAATGGGCCAATGCTGCTTGGCAGAAGCTGGATGGGGAAGATTGGGTGGAACTGGGAAGATGTCAAAGTGTTATCGTCAGTGGACAATGCTTCCTGTGCTCAAGTGCTGAGCAAGTTCCCAGGCATTTATTTGAACCAGGCATTGGCAGCTTCACAGGTGCCAAAGTACATCTTCACTTGGTCCCCGAGGCACGGCCCGTTCATCACAAGGCTCGAGCCATCCCCTACATGATGAGGGAGAAAGTGGAGATCGAATTGGACAGACTTCAATGCAAGGGAATCATATCGCCAGTCGAGTTCAACGAGTGGGCCAGTCCAATTGTTCCGGTACTAAAGAGCGATGGCACGGTCAGAATCTACGGCGACTACAAAGTAACGATCAACTGAGTCTCATTACAGGACCAGTACCCACTACCCAAAGCCAATGACCTTTTCGCGAGATTAGCAGGGGGAAAGGCGTTGATCAAGCTGGATCTAATCTCCGCTTACATGACCCAGGAGCTGGCTGAGTCATCGAAAAAAATTAACATGCATTAACACGCACAAAGGACTGTTCCTGTACCAGAGTTGCCCATTCGGGATTCGCTCGGCTGCATCCATATTCCAAAGAAACATAGAGAACCTGTTGAAATCAGTTCCACACACCGTCGTATTTCAGGATGACATCCTCATCACTGGCCACAACACCTCCGAACACCTGCAAAACCTGGAAGAAGCTTTAAGTCGACTAAACAGAGTTGGACTCTGGTTGAAACGATCCAAATATGTCTTCCTGGCGCCAGAGGTAGAATTCCTGGGGAGTAAATTTGCGACAGACGGCATCAAATTCACTGACTCGAAGACGGAGGCCAACAAGAATGCACCCACACCACGAAATGTAACGGAGCTGCGCTCGTTTCTGGGACTCCTCAACTATTTCGGTCATTTCCTTCCAAGTTTGAGCACCTTGCTGGAACCATTGCACAAGCTGTTACGCAAGGGAGACAACTGGCTTGGGGTAAAAATCAAGAGGCCGCCTTTGAGAAGGCCAGAAAGTTGCTGTGTTTGAATAAGTTGCTGGTATTATATGACCCATGTAAATGTCTAGTTTTAGCATGCGATGTGTCGTCGTACGGTGTCGGGTATGTTTTGCAGCAAGCCAATGCAGTGGGCAAGCTCCAACCATTTGCATCTGTGTCCAGAAGCCTATCAAAGGCAGAAAGAGGCTACAGCATGGTCGAAAAGGAGGCTTTTGCCTGTGTTTATGGTGTAAAAAAGATGCACCAATATTTGTTTGGATTCAGGTTTGAGTTAGAGATGGGCCACAAGCCCCTAATCTCACCGTTTTTGGAAAGCAAAGGCATAAACACCAATGCTTCATCTCGAATCCAAAGCTGGGCACAAACACTGTCTGCCTACAACTATGTGATCTGCCACAGGCCAGGCACTGAAAACTGCGCCAATGCTCTCAGCCACTGCATTGCCCACCAGCCCGCAGACTTGCTACTGACCATGGATATCTTTGATAGCGAAGGGTCACCCGGAACGGCCTACAAAATTAAGACGTGGACCAGCCAGGATCCTCTGCTATCCCTTGTATAAAGTTGGGTCCTCAATGGGAGCCGGTCAGCGGTCCCTAGAGACATGCAAGAAGAGATCAAGCCATTTCACCATCGTAATGACGAAATGTCAATCCATTCATATTGCCTCTTATGGGGCAACCGCGTTATCTTGCCAAAGAAAGGCAGGGAAACCTTCATATGTGACCAACACAGCACCCACCCAGGCATAGTCATGATGAAGGCCATTGCCAGGTCCCACATCTGGTGGTGCGGCATTGACTCGGACCTGGAGTCATGCGTGCACCAGTGTAACACATGCTCACAACTGAGCAATGCTCCCAGGGAGGCTCACTTAGTCTCTAGTCCAGGCCCTCAAAACCATGGGCCAGGATCCATGTGGATTATGCGGGCCCCTTTCTGGGAAAGATGTTCCTGGTTGTTGTGTATGCCTTCTCCAAATGGATTGAATGTGTAATAATGGCATCCAGCACGTCCACAGCCACCATTGAAAGTCTCAGGGTCGTGTTTGCTACCCAGGCTTACCCAACATTCTTGTCAGCGACAATGGTCCGTGCTTCACCAGCTCGGAATTCAATCAATTCATGACCCGCAATGGCATCAAGCATGTCAGATCTGCCCCGTTCAAGCCCGCATCCAACGGCCAAGTGGAACAGGCAGTCCAAACCATAAAGCAGAGCTTGCAACATGTCACAGAAGGCTCCTTACACACCCGCGTGTCCCGGGTACTGCTCAGCTACAGGACACGACCCCACTCGCTTACTGGGGCTCCCCCTGCAGCATTACTAATGAAACGAGCACTCAAAACCAGGCTCTCCTTAGTACACCCTGACCTCATTGATCAGGTGGAAATCAGGCGTTATCAGCAAAACACATACCATGATTGCACGGCTGTATCACGCGACATCACTGTAAATGAACCTGTGTTTGTGCTGAATTACGGTCAGGGCACCAAATAGGTCGCCGGCACTGTATTACCCAAATAGTGTTTGTTGTCAAACTGCTTAACAGTCAAATGTGCAGAAAACATTTGGACCAAACCAAATTACGATTCACAGATAACCAGGAACCACCAGAAGAGGACCTCATCTTCAGCGACCTATCGACAAATGCCCAATCGACAACAGACCTCGCTGCCAACCACGAGGATGATCCCATCATCCACAACAGTCCAGCCCAACCTCATACTCTAAATCGAGGTACTCAACTTGGCAGGATGTGACAAGTGGTATCCCACAGGGATCTGTGTTGGGGCCTCAACTATTCACAATATTTATTAACAACTTAGATAATGAAATAGAAGGTTGTATACCCAAAATCGCCGATGACACAAAGATAGGCAGCATTTCAGGCAGTGTGGATTAAAACATGTCATTAGAAAGAGAAATTGATAGATTAAGTGAATGTGCAAAACAATGGCAAATGGATTTCAATGTAAGCAAATGTGAGGTTATCCACGTAGGATTTAAAAAGGGTAGAACAGGTCACTTTCTAAATGGAGAAAAGCTAAAAGCAGTGGATATTCAAAGAGACTAGGAGGTGCAGGTACGTGGCTCATTAAAATGTCATGAACGGGTACGGCGAGTATTCAAAATAGGCTAATGGAATGCTGGCCTTTATATCTAGTGGACTAGAGTACAAGGGGCAGAAGTTATGCTGCAGCTATACAAAGCCCTCGCTAGACCACACCTGGAGCACTATGAGAAGTTCATGGCACCACACCTTAGGAGGGATATTGGCTTTGGAGGGAGTGCAGCATAGGTTTATCATAATGATACCCGGACTCCAGCGATTAAGTTACGAGGAGAGATTACAAAATGAGGGTTGTATTTCCTAGAATTTAGAAGATTATGGGGTGACTGGATAGATTTTTTAAAGATATTAAGGGGAATGGAGAGGCAGAGAGAGAGAAACTACTTCTGTTGGTTGGGGATTCTAGGACTAGGAGGCATCGTCTAAAAATTACATCCAGACCTTTCAGGAGTGAAATGAGGAAACACCTCTACACAAAAAAGGTGGAAGAAGTTTGGACCTTTCTTCCACAAATGGAAATTTAAGATAATCAGTTGCTCATTTTAAATCTGAGATTGATAGCTTTCTGTTAACCAAAGATATTAAGGGATATGAGGCAAAGGCGGGTATATGGAGTTAGGTCACAGATCGGCCATGATCTCATTGAATGGCAGAACAGGCTCGAGGGTCTGAATGGCCTGCTCCTGTTCTTGTGTTCATATCTACCTGTATCTTCCCGTTATTGAATCTCCCACTCCTGGTGATCTCTTGCTCCAAACTCTCCCCCAGCTTGAGGCAATCCCTCTCCCCAGTGTGTCCCGTTCTATTCATTATTCTTTGAACAAGTACCCTTTGTGCGAACCTGCACACTCTGGGTAAGGCTCATAGAAACATAGAAAATAGGTGCAGGAGTAGGCCATTCTGCCCTTCGAGCCTGCACCGCCATGCAATGAGCTCATGGCTGAACATGCAACTTCAGTACCCCATTCCTGCTTTCTCGCCATACCCCTTGATCCCCCTAGTAGTAAGGACTACATCTAACTCCTTTAAAATTACATCGGTTGCGATGGCCGGGAATCAAACCCGGGTTAACTACTTGGAAGGCAGCTATGCTCACCACTATACCACCATCGCCCATACATGCTCAGCTCAGCTCATGCTTGAATTAACTTGGACTTTTTAGCTAAGGCAAAGGTATGGCAGACATTCTCAGATTTTGACAATGTGTGGGGATGCATTTAATTTGTGTCCATTTCTCCCTCCATACTGAGATACGCCCTGTGTTCTGCTGTCCCACTATCAATGCCGCAGGTGAACTCATAAATCCTCGCCTTTGTCCACGCTTCATTAAAAGACTATTAACCTGACTCAGAGTGAAAGTGAATCCCATGGTGTTTCTGTAATCAGTAACTATTGTGTAAATACGGAGAGAAGTTGAGATCTGCTGACTGCAATGAATCGTTGGCTGGAATCGGAGATAATAGTCAATCAGAAGTGGATGTAATAAATGAGTCACTCTTGTGGATAATTAACTTCATGTTATACTGTGACTGAATCAACAAATTATGGTTTATGATTGTCAGAAGATTATATTGAAAACATGTCATTTTAATCAATTCTGATTCCTCTTCTCCATTATACGCACCAACGGTAGAAACACAGAGCCTATAATTTATTGTGGGGATGCATTTAATTTGTGTCCATTTCTCCCTCCACACTGAGATACGCCCTGTGTTCTGGTGTTCCCACTATCAATTCTTCAGGTGAACTCATAAAACCGCACCTCAGTCCTTGCTTAACTCATGGGCTATTAAACTGATTTACAGAGAAAGCAAATCACATGGTGTTACTGTAATCTGTGGTAATGAGTAACTACTGTTCAAACCAAGGGACATTGAGATCTACTGACTACAAGGAATAGTTGGTCAAGATTCACATTCGAATCTGAGATAATGACATAAGTTCAAAATAAACAAGCAGAAGGCAGTATATTAAATAATTCACGTCATTAACTTCATGTTATACTCTGACTGAATCAACAAATTATGGTTTATGAATGTCAGAAGATTATATTGAAAACATGTCATTTTTAATAATTTCAGATTCGTTTCTCGATTATTCGCATTAAAAGTCACTCGCACAACAAAGATAGAAACACACAGCTTCTTAATTATAATTTTTGTTAAAGCGCAGACTTAAAAATGTCCAGCGAAATGTCAACCAATCTACTCAAACTTGATGAATGGAATTTGAGGAATCTCATTCCGAATCTGGCACGATATTTGTGGGGGTTTATTTAAATATAATTTAATGGAACTCGCTCTTGTGCCGGAAATTGGATCAGGGAAGCAGTGACCTTGTTGAAGAAAATAAACAGTGCAGTGAGATTAATTTCTATCATTATAGACATATCTGCACTTTTCTACAGCCACTATCAGCGGGTCATGAACGTCTTGTTTGGTTGAGCAGATGGAAATAAAGCAGAAAATGCTGCAAATACTCATCAAGTCAGGCAGCATCAGTGGAGTGAGAAAAATAGTTAACCCTTCAGGTTTATGAGCTTTCGTCAGAATTGGAAAAAGTTAGAACTGCAATAGTGTTTAAGCGAAGGCACCTCAAGTCGCTGGAGATATATCACCAACGATGTCTCCACAAGATCCTGCAAATCCCCTGGGAGGACAGGCACACCAACATCAGTGTCCTCGTCCAGGCTAACATCCCCAGTATTGAAGCACTGACCACATTCGATCAGCTCCGCTGGGCAGGCCACATAGTCCGCATGCCCCAGACACAAGACTCCCAAAGCAAATGCTTTATGCGGAGCTCTTTCATGGTAAACGCGGGTAAATTGTGGGTAGTGTACTGATGTGGATAGAGAACTGGTTGGCAGACAGGAAGCAGAGAGTCGGGATAAACGGTTCCTTTTCAGAATGGCAGGCAGTGACTAGTGGGGTGTCGCAGGGCTCAGTGCTGGGACCCCAGCTATTTACAATATACATTAATGATTTGGATGAGGGAATTGAGTGTATTATCTTCAAGTTTGCAGATGACACTAAGCTGGGTGGCGGTGTGAGCTGTGAGGAGGACGCTAAAAGGCTGCAGGGTGATTGGACAGGTTAGGTGAGTGGGCAAACGCGTGGCAGATGCAGTATAATGTGGATAAATGTGAGGTTATCCACTTTGGTGGCAAAAACATGAACGCAGAATATTATCTGAATGGTGACAGATTAGGAAAAGGAGAGGTGCAACGAGACCTGGGTGTCATGATACATCAGTCATTGAAGGTTGGCATGCAGGTACAGCTGGCGATGAAGAAGGCAAATGGTATGATGGTCTTCATAGCTGGGGGATTTGAGCATAGGAGCAGGGAGGTCTTACTGCAGTTGTACAGGGCCTTAGTGAGGCCTCACCTGGAATATTGTGTTCAGTTTTGGTCTCCTAATCTGAGGAAGGACGTTCTTGCTATTGCGGGAGTGCAGCGAAGGTTCACCAGACTGATTCCCGGGATGGCGGGACAAATATGGGGAGAGACTGGATCGACTGGGGTGGTATTCACTGGAGTTTAGAAGGATGAGAGGGGATCTCATAGAAATATATAAAATTCTGACGGGACTGGACAGGTTAGATGCAGGAAGAATCTTCTCGATGTTGGGGAAGTCCAGAACCAGGGGACGTAATCTAAGGATAAGGGGTGAGCCATTTAGGACTGAGATGAGGAGAAACTTCTTCACTCAGAAAGTTGTTAACCTGTGGAATTCCCTACCGCAGAGAGTTGTTGATGTCAGTTCATTGGATAAATTCAAGAGGGAGTTTGCTATGGCCCTTATGGCTAAAGGGATCAAGGGGTCTGGAGAGAAAGCGGAAAAGGGTTACTGAGGTGAATGATCAGCCATGATCTTAGTGAATGGTGGTTCAGGCTCGAAGGGTCGAATGGCCTACTCCTGACCTATTTTCTATGTTTCGATGTTTCTATGAATGAAATCGACTGAGGGTCACCTGGTCAGGACACTCCCAGCTTAACATCTGCAGGGATTTAATATCAAGCAGAGAAATAGAGACTTGGATTTATATTGCGCCTTTCAGGATCATCGGACTTCTGAACGTGCTTTGCAGCCAATGAAATATGTTTGCAATGTTGACACTGTAGTAATGTAGGAAAGGTGGCAGCCATTTTATGCACAGCAAGCTCCTACAAACAGCAATGTGATAATGACCAGATAAGCTGTTGTGTTATGTTGATCGATGGTAAGTATTGGCCAGGACACTGTGGATAACTGACCTGCTCTTCTTCAAAATAGTGGCCGTGGGATTTATTACGTCCACCTGAGAGAGCAGAAGGGGCCTCGGTTTAACGTCTCTTCCTAAAGATGGCACCTCCAACAGTGCAGCACACCCTCATCACTACACTGGTGTGACAGTCTAGATTTTGTGCTCAAGTCCCTGGAGCGGGACTTGAACCCATAACCTTCTGACTCAGAAGCGAGAGTGCTACCCACTGAAGCACAGCTGCTAAGAGTGTGATCAATCGTTTAGTTTCTTCAGACAGTAAGCAGCCCTTTCACAGATAATAGAAACATAGACATTTACAGCACAGAAGGAGGCCATTTCGGCCCATCGTGTCCACGCCGGCCGACAAAAAGCTGCACGGTCCTTGGTCAGCAGTCCTAAAGGTTACATTTAAACCTTTGAACAATGACAGAAAGGCAAAGAGCACTCAGCCCAACCAGTCCACCCCACACAACTGCGACACATCTTATACTGAAACATTCTACATTCGACCCCAACCAGAGCCATGTGATCTGGGAGAGGCAAAAACCAGATAAAAACCCAGGCCAATTTTGGGAGAAAAAATCTGGGAAAATTCCTCTCCGACCCATCCAGGCGATCGAAACAAGTCCAGGAGATCACCCTGGCCGTATTCTATTCCCTGCAGTAGTTACCATTATATCTGCACCATCCAACAAAAGGTCATCCAGTCTAATCCCAGTTACCAGCTCTTGGTCCGTAACCCTACAGGTTACAACACTTTAAGTGCCCATCCACCACTCTTCCAGGCTGCGAGTTCCAGATCCCCACATCACTCTCCCCACGCCACCCCCACCACCCCCGCTCAAATTCCCTCTATACATTCCACCAACCCACGCTAAAACTATGCCCCCTCGTAATAGACCAATGGAAATAGACCCTTACTATCCACTATATCCAGGCCCCTCAATATTTTGTTCACCTCAATGAGGTTTCCTGTCAACCTCCTCTGTTCCAATGAGAACAAACCCAGCCTATCCAATCTGTTCTCATAACTAAGATTCTCCATTCCAGGCAGCATCCTAGTAAATCTCCTCTGCACCCTCTCTAGTGCAATCATGTCCTTCCGATAATACAGTGACCAGAACTGCATGCAGTAATCCAGCTGCGGCCTAACTAAAGTATTATACAAATTAAGCATAACCTCTCTGCTATTATATTCTATGCCTCGGCCAATAAAGGCAACCATTCCATATGCCTTCTTAACCACCTTATACCTGGCCTACTTCTTTCAAGGATCTGTGGACAAGCACTCCAAGGTCCCTTTGTTCATCTACACTATTAAGTGGACTAATGCTTAATGTGTATACCCTTTCCTTATTAGTCCTCCCAAAGTCCATCATCTCACACTTCTCTGAATTAAATTCCATTTGCCACTGCTCTGCCCACCTGACCAGTAGATTGACATCCTCCTGCAGCCCATGACTTTCCTCTTCATTATCAACCATCCAGCCAATTTTACTGTCGTCAGCAAACTTCTTAATCATACTCCCTATATTCAAATTCAAATCGTTGATATATACCACAAAATGCAAGGGACCCAGTACTGAGCCCTGTGGAACCACACTGAAAACATCGTTCCAGTCACAAAAACATCCAGCAATCCTTACCCTTTGCAGATTTATCCTGTCTTTCAGGATTATTCCAATAATTTTCCCACCACTCAGGTTAGCCTGACAGGCCTGTAATTACTCAGCCTATCCCTTTCTCCCTTCTTAAACAAGGGTACTACATTGTTGGTGGCTCTGAAAAGAACCCACGTGTTGTTAGATTAAATCTTGTTCACTTTACTTGTTCTTGCTGGGCCCAGCATTGGATTTCTTTGTCAGAAACACCACCTGGATTTTTGGCTGTTCAGCCATGATCATATTGAATTGTGGAGCAGAATTTCCAGAAGGCATTCGACAAAGTGCCACATAAGAGGTATGGCACAAGGTAAAAGCTCATGGGTTTGGGGGTAATATATTAGCATGGATAGAGGATTGGCTAACTAACAGAAAACAGAGAGTCGGGATAAATGGGTCATTTTCCGGTTGGCAAACAGTAATTAGTGGGTTGCCACAGGGATCGGTGCTGGGGCCTGAACTATTTACAATCTATATTAATGACTTGGATGAAAGGACTGAGTGTAATGTAGCCAAGTTTGCTGATGATACAAAGATGGTGTAGAAGCAAATTGTGAGGAGGACACAAGAAATCTGCAAAGGGATAAGTGAGTGGGCAGATTTTGGCAGATGGAATATAATGTGGGAAAATGTGAGGTTATCCACTGTGGCAGAAAAAATAGTAAAGCAAATTATAATTTAAATGGAGACAAATTGCAAAATGCTGTAGTACAGAGGGACCTGGGGGTCCTTGAGCATGAAACACAACAAATTAGTATGCAGGTACAGCAAGTAATCAAGAAAGCAAATTGAATGTTGGCCTTTATTGCAAGGGGGATAGAGTATAAAAGCAGAGAATTCCTGCTATAACTGTACAGGGTATTGGTGAGGCCACACCTGGAGTACTGCGTTCAGTTTTGGTCTCCATTTTTAAAGCAGGATATAATTGCATTGGAGGCAGTTCAGAAGAGAAGGTTCACTCGGTTTATTCCGGAGATGAGGGGGTTGACTTTAAGGATAGGTTGAGTAGGTTGGGTCGATACACATTGGAGTTCAGCAGGATGAGAGGTAATCTTATAGAAACATATAAGATAATGAGGGGTCTCGACAAGCTTGATGCAGAGAGGATATTTCCACTCATAGGGGAATCTAGAACTAGGGGGCAGAGTCTCAGAATAAGGGCTGCCCATTTAAAACAGAGATGAGGAGAAATTTCTTCCCTCAGAGGGTTGTGAATCTGTGGAATTTTCTGTCCCAGAGAGCTGTGGCGGCTGGGTCATTGAATATATTTAAGGCGGTGATAGACAGATTTTTGAGCAATAAGGGAATTAAAGGATATGGGGAGCGGGCAGGGAAGTGGAGCTGATTCCATGATCAGCCATGATCGCATTGAATGGCAGAGCAGGTGCGAAGGACTAAATGGCCGACTCATGCTCCTATTTCTTATGTTCTTATGTTCTAGGCTTCGATCTGATAGAGCAGTCCCTCATACGGCACCTTACCAAAAACTTTCAGGAACTCTGGTCAGGGGAGGGTGAGGGGTCTGGGTCAGTCTGGGACAGGGGAGTGTGAGGGGAGTCTGGGTCAGGGGAGGGTGAGAATGTTGATTCCTGGATTCTTACCTCAATCTGGTTCAGTAAAATTACTGAGTCGAATACCTCTTGTGCTTTGAACAAAGCAGTCTTTATTTTACCGGCCGGCAAGACTTATCAGACAGAGGATATACATTCTCGATCGAGCGTACACACTCCCTACGGATAAGTGAAGTTACATCGTAAAGCGTCAATAGTTATACATTCTCGGCAAAAGATAACAAGATAGGGCTCGAGTGATATCCTAGTTCAACCTATCTCTTTTGGTCCCTCTTTCCCTTTATCCACTCATAAGCCGACCTAAGTATGGTCTGATTTTAAACAAAGACCTTCTGTTAATGTTTCAGGTTAATAACATGATTTAATAAGACCTTGAGGTTTTTCTGCAAGCTGTGGGTTTTGTTTCAATATGTGTTAGTGTTGTAACATTTCGCAGTCTCGAGTCCGAGATGTCATGGCTATTCCTCCATGAATTGTTTGTTAGCTTATACTGTCCCTATACAATTCCCACGTTCTCAACTTCAATGTCTCTATACATTTTAAACATTCACATTCCCCCCTTTTATCATTCCATGATAACACTTAGGATCATTCTAGGAGTAAAATGTATAGGGAATGTGAACACACCTAATATCCAGAAACGTTCCCATTTTGCGCATAAACATAAGACATGTAGCTCTCGTCTCTGTCTCCCCTCCCATGCGCCGAAACTGTCACATATCAACACTATTATACAGACTGTGGCATACAGACAGTTTCATCTTATGGCTCAGGATTCAGATACATAATCAAATTATTTTGCTGATTAAAAGAGTTCAGTTTTCCCGTCTCTCTTCTCAGGTCACCATCGGTTTAGCTGGCTGTCTATCACTACGGGTAAAAGTTCAAACTGGTCCACGTTCCAATTAGGATGCCAACGGCCTTGTTCAGATATGGAGAAGAGGAAGTCTGGAACAGAAACAGGAGTTAGAATAACCAGTAAAATAGGTTCATTAGAGGATGGTGAGCTTGCAGTGGTGCAGGTGAACCCAGGCACTTTTCCCCTCAACCTTGGCTGCAGTGGGGGTAGTGAGTAACACCTGAAAAGTCCCCTCCCATTGTGGCTCTAATCCCTTCCGAATCCATACTTCCCTGGTGCCACGAGGGACAATTCGGGTAAAACTGGGAGGTCGAGGTGAGCATCTTGAACCTGGTTGTGAACTAGTCGCAGAGCCTGAGTCAGAGAAAGAACATAGGTGGTCATCAGTCGAGCTGAGATCTCATATCTCGGAACAATTTCCCTCATTAACACCTTAACAACAGTCTGAGTCTTATTGTCCAGGTTAGGGTAGGCTTCAATCCATCTGCTAAACACATCTACTATTACTAACACATATTTGTAACACTGAACTTTTTGCAACTCAATGTAGTCCAACTGAAATGTCTCAAAGGGACCTTCGGGTAGGGGCGTTTTACCCCAATCACAGGGGACTCCCTTCCCTGGATTATGTTGCTGGCCAACCAGGCAACGACTACTGATGTTCTGGGTGAGCGCCTGGAGTCTAGGGTGCCACCAAGTAGCCAAAAGTGTGTCACTCGTGGTCCTTGCTCCACAATGAGTAGCAAAATGCATACATTCAATAACCCATGAGGCCAACTCGCCAGACATGCAAGTCTGTTCCGCGGGAGTGGTTCAGAGTTTAGAAACATTGTCATAAGTACATGCATAATGTTTCCACAACAGTTTATCTTTTTCAGGAGCATCCTCCTGTGCTTTTATAACATCTTGGATCGTTGGCATTGGTTTTTCCGAGGCTAACTTATCCTTTGCAGGATTTTTAGTCTGACTCATAATTTTGGGCACTACCATCTGTTGGTCACGAGAGGCCTGTTTGGCCTCTTGGTCAGGACAACGATTCCCTATATCAACCAGAGAATTTCCGGTAGTGTGGGCGGTACATTTGACAACGGCAATGCGTTTGGGGAACATGAGGGCTTGCAACAAATCAGATACTAGCTGTTTATGAGATATCTCATTCCCCTGTGAGGTTAGGAATCCCCTATTTTTCCATAATTGTCCGAAATCATGGGCCACCCCAAAGGCATACCTAGAGTCGGTATAGATATTGACTTTGAGATCTTTGGCCAAGATACAGGCTCGGGTGAGGGCGAATAGTTCAGCTTGTTGAGCACAATAGGCGGATTCAAAGCGGCAGATTCCAAGACCTGATTCTCCTGGTTTACTATGGCGTATCCTGAGATTCGTGTATCTTCTGGATTAATAGAAGTACTTCCGTCAACATACATAAACAATCATGACTGGCTTCTTCCTCATCTTGGGGTGGCTCAGTAAGAATACAGTCTGGATCTTCCATTGGTACATCAACTAAATCTTCCCTGACTGATGTGGCCTCTTAAATTAAAGATAAGCAATCATGACTGGGTTCTTCCTCATCTTGGGGTGGCTCAGTAAGAAAACAGGCCGCATTAATTGCAGTACAGTGCCGAAAGGTCAGTTTAGGATTGCCTGTGATTTCAGTGGGTTCTGTCGGATAGAGGGCCAGTCCACATTGCCCTGCACTGAGATCTCAATCGGATCAATGGGAGTATAACCGACTTGGGAGGGGTCCTCTGCCCACATATGAGGATCCACATAGTCAGGTATGTCCGAGCCAGTATGATGCTGTAGAGTCGTTAAGACCTTCTCGGGGTCCCCATGAAATTGGACTGTTCGGCCATGTTTTACGATTTGCACATCCCGGCTGGTAGGGTCAGCCTCATCTATGGCCTTGCGTACCATAACTCCCAAATCTTTAGCATGGTGAGGGGCTAATACTTCACGAGCAATATGCGGTGCCATTGTGAGGGGCTGTTTCCACAGATTCTTATCCACTTCCACAAAATCTGCCTCTCTTTCCAGTCCAGTCACTCTAGCCCTTAATAGAATTCCCTTCACTTCCCCTTCGTGATCCTGATAAAAGTTCTGCAGGTCCTGATTCTTTCTACTGGGATCGTATGCTAGGGTCACGTTATAGGGTGCCTGCGGCAGGTCCAGAGACCACCACTGAGGGGTTCTAGTGGTATAATACTGCCGCTTAAGGGTTTCCTGTTTTACAATAATCACATCATCTCCACACTCCAAATGCAACTGAAATTTGCAGAGGAGGTCTCTAGCCATCAAGTTACAGTCCAGATTGATTGTGATAACAACTCGATGTTCCACCGATTCTTCCTGGTAACCCATTTTAACCGGTTCTGACACTGGGAATGTCGAGATTTGTCCCAGGAATCCTGAAAGTTCCTGTGTTTCAGTAGAGGCAGGGAGTTTAAGCTTTGATTGTACAGAAGACATGAAGGCTCCCGTATCTATCAAAAAGGGTTGCCACTCATTCAGAATGGGTTCGTCGTCCGGGGAGGATCCCTGCACAATCAAGCTGCGTAGTCAATCGGGGGACAATTGACCAAAGGGGTTGTTCTGGGAGAAGTTAGTGTAAGATCCTCCTCTTCCTCCTCTTCCTTTTCCATGCTGACGGTAGGGGCAATTTTTATTCCAATGTCCTTCCTGCCCACAATTAAAACAGTCAATTCCTCTTACCCAGTCCCAGCCTCTTCCCATACCATGCCGGGGACAATAGGGAGGTTTATTAGCAGGGCTCGGGCCGTTTGTTTGTTTAGTATAACCGTGTCCTTGCTTATCCATCCAATCCTGTATGCAACACTACGGTTCTATTGATCCTTCCTCCCGAGATGGCTCTTCCTTTCTAGTCACATATTCAGTCCTGACCCGGGTTGGGGGCGCACCTCCCCCCTTCCCTTTCTTTTCCTGCCAATAATATCTAACTGCCCTTTCCATTTGTCCGGATAGCGTGAGCAATCAAATAGTTGTTCGAAGATCACATAGACATCTATAGAGAGGTGGTCTACAGCTTGTTGTGCATCAGGGTTTGGCATTGGTCTCACAGGGAATTGGTGTCGGGACTTTGAGATCTTGGAAATCATTTCTAAGTCGGAGGATGTTTCAGAGCTGTCTGACTGCTTGACAGTTCTGCGTCTCGATCGGCGGGGATGTTTGCTATGTCTTTCACAACTTGGACTGGTAGATTGACTAGAAGATTTACGGGACTGTCTGTGATGTCGAGATATAGTTCTGCCCTTTTGAGTATGAGATCTGGTTCTTTTGGCTATATTGCTTGTAAACTGGGGATCCGAATCGCTATCAGAGGATGAGGAGTCAGTTTGGGTTTGTTGCTTTGGTGATATGTGGTTGTTCCTAACTCTTTTTACCGGAGTGTTAGGTGGAGGGTGTTGGGAAGAGGACTGGAGCAAGAGGCCAGGGGGTGCGGGAGGCGCCGTTGGGCGCTGAGTCAGTGGCCACTCATCAATTTCATCATCAGCCTCGGTTAACACAAAGCCAGCCATTTTAACTTGTAGTTGATCAATACCTTTCTCAGAGGTCCCAGAGGATCTCTTAGTAAGTTTCTCATGCGCACAGTCTTTTTTTTTTAAAGACGTCTACAGTTTTAACATGTGTTCCCTCTGTCAATGAAAGTCCTAATTTAATAGCATTTGTTTGCCAACTTGACAGAAGTGATGCATCTTTTAATTAATTTTTTTTTGACAATCCCTGTGCTTTTTTTTAACTACCTCTACGCTTCTAGTGCCACCTAGAGGCCACTGGTCATCCCCTAATAATTTGTTCAGGGCTCCTGATAATTTTCTAAAGTCTTCAGCTCTTTCAGGGAATTCCTCACATAACTTTTGTAACGGACTACCCGCATCCGTTGTTTTATCTAACTGATTACCCATTACCGTGTCGTTACGCGTTCACGTAGTCGTGCGATTTAAACAAACTTAAAACAAACAGACTTTACTGAAAAACAGACTTTACTAATCTAACACATAGCCGCGTTGCCCCACGGCTTGCGTCTCCACGCGATTCCACCGAAACACGCTTGATAAACTCAACAATAAATGGACTTACTGAAATCAGCACTGACTTTCGCGGTTCGCGTTGCTGCGCGTTCGCATCGGCCCACGTTTACTCGCGCGCGTGCCCTCGCGCCGCCGCACGTCTCGCGTCACCACGCGTTTACATTGCCTTGCGTATGCGTCTGCCTTCCTCCACTCGGCCGCACGCTCGCGCCGCTGCGCGTCTCGCGTCGGCCCTACCTTCCGAGTTGCTGCGGGATTTAAATTCAATCAGAGCCTAGACGGGCCAAGTGATATACAAGGTCGACGTCATACCTGAATTGAACACCTATCCTCTATTTAATTCCCCATAAGCCTTATTTTATTCCCTGTGAGCCTAATTTTCTAAATTTGATTTCTTATGAGCCTTATTTAATTTCTTTCAGTTTCCAAATTTCCCTATCCTTTCGCGTCACTGCGCAGTTTAAATTCAATCAGTCAATGAAAGCCCTAATTTAATGGCGTTTTTCTGCCAACTGGACAGGAGTGATTTATTTTTTTTTACTGCAGTGGAATTTTTCTCATAATTTAAAATCTCAGAACATTTTGTTTTCAGCACCTATTTAGTATGTTACTTTTTTTTTGTCTTTTCCATAACTAGAGGGAAGTCTGGCACGTAGGCTGTGGACTGCTTTTTGTTATCTCAATTGTTCCAGCCTCAAGGTCGTGTTATTTAATGTAATATTTTTTTTGAATCCTTTTGAATCCATCTCAGTTGTTTTGCTGTGCCTTCTCTGAATGTTTTCTTTCAACAAGTTTGTGAGCATGTTAAATCCTTTTTATTTTAACCACCGGGACCATGTAATTTTTTCTTTTTTTCAACAAACCTATCCTTTGTGCATTTCCTGGCTCCGTAACTTATCATCCAAATATACGTAATTCAATGAGGTTCACACTCTTAAACTTCCCACATACAGGACAACACTACGAAGGGTTAAAACAAACTTTCATTCTGTTTGAGATAAAACAAACCACAACTCCCCGGCTTTTTTTTTACAATAAAAATCACAGAAGCATTTCTCATTTAAACAGACATTCACAAGAGTCTCTTTTCTTTCCTATTAATTTTTGGATCCATGATTGATCATCTATCCCTATCTAGCTCTAACTATCTTTCCAAGTCGCCGCTTGGTTGGCGTCATCGCGCAATTTCCCTATCTCTATCCCTATTCTAAGTTTGAAAGGTATTCACCAGATTGTCCTGGATCTCGTTCAGACACTACCTGAGAACCAGCGAGTGGCTAAACTTTCCTCAGACTTTTGAAAGCGGGGGAAACTGGAGCAGTATTGAAATCATACTCACTCCAGTGGCCACTTTCCCCTCGTCTCGTCCAAGGCTAGTCTGGCTCTTAATTCGCAAGTTCTCGGCAGTCGTCCTTTGAGATCCCACTTCTGACACCAAATGTTGATTCCTGGATTCTTTTCCCTCAATCTGGTTCAGTAAAATTACTGAGTCGAATACCTCTTGTGCTTTGAACAAAGCAGTCTTTATTTTACCGGCCGGCAAGACTTATCAGACAGAGGATATACATTCTCGATCGAGCGTACACACTCCCTACGGATAAGTGAAGTTACATCACAAAGTGTCAACAGTTATACATTCTCGACAAAAGATAACAAGATAGGGCTAGAGTGACATCCTAGTTCAACCTATCTCTTTTGGTCCCTCTTTCCCTTTGTCCACTCATAAGCCGACCTAAGTATGGTCTGATTTTAAACAAAGACCTTCTGTTAATGTTTCAGGTTAATAACATGATTTAATAAGACCTTGAGGTTTTTCTGCAAGCTGTGGGTTTTGTTTCAATATGCGTTAGTGTTGTAACATTTCGCAGTCTCGAGTCTCAGATGTCATGGCTATTCCTCCATGAATTCTTTGTTAGCTTATACTGTCCCTATACAATTCCCATGTTCTCAACTTCAATGTCTCCATACATTTTAAACATTCTCATTGGGGGGGGGGGGGGGTCTGGGTCAGTCTGGGACAAGGGAGGGTGAGGGGGGTCTGGGTCAGTCTGGTACAGGGGAGGATGAGGGGAGTCTGGGTCAGTCTGGGACAGGGGAGGGTGAGGGGGCTCTGGGTCAGTCTGGGACAAGGGAGGGTGAGGGGGGTCTGGGTCAGTCTGGTACAGGGGAGGATGAGGGGAGTCTGGGTCAGTCTGGGACAGGGGAGGGTGAGGGGGCTCTGGGTCAGTCTGGGACAGGGGAGGGTGAGGGGGTCGGGGTCTGGGTCAGTCTGGGACAGGGGAGGGTGAGGGGGGTCTGGTTCAGTCTGGGACAGGGGTTGGTGAGGGGGGGTTTGGGTCAGTCTGGGACAAGGGAGGGTGAGGGGCTTTGGGTCAGGGGAGGGCGAGGGGGGGTCTGGGTCAGTCTGGGACAGGGGAGGGTGAGGGGCTTTGGGTCATTCTGGGACAGGGGAGGGTGAGGGGGGGTCTGGGTCAGCCAGGGACAGGGGAGGGTGAGGGGGTTCTGGGTCAGTCTGGGACAAGGGAGGGTGAGGTGCGTCTGGGTCAGTCTGGGACAAGGGAGGGGGGGTCTGGGTAAGTCTGGGACAAGGGAGGGTGAGGGGGAGTCTGGGTCAGTCTGGCACAGGGGTGAGGGGGCTCTGGGTCATTCTGGGACAGGGGAGGATGAGGGGGGGTCTGGGTCAGCCAGGGACAGGGGAGGGTGAGGGGGGTCTGGGTCAGTCTGGGACAAGGGAGGGTGAGGTGGGTCTGGGTCAGTCTGGGACAAGGGAGGGGGGGTCTGGGTAAGTCTGGGACAAGGGAGGGTGAGGGGGGTCTGGGTCAGTCTGGCACAGGGGTGAGGGGGCTCTGGGTCAGTCTGGGACAGGGAGGGTGAGGGGGGTCTGGGTCAGTCTGGGACAGGGGAGGGTGAGGGGGGTCTGGGTCAGTCTGGGACAAGGGAGGGTGAGGGGGATCTGGGTCAGTCTGGGACAGGGGAGGGTGAGGGGGGTCTGGGTCAGGAGAGGGTGAGGGGGATCTGGTTCTGGGACAGAGGAGGGTGTGGGTCAGTCTGGGACAGGGGAGGGTGAGGGTGTCTGGGTCAGGGGAGGGTGAGCGGGGTCGGGGTCAGGGGAGGGTGAGCGGGGTCGGGGTCAGGGGAGGGTAAGCGGGGTCGGGGAGGGTGAGCGGGGTCGGAGTCAGGGGAGGGTGAGCGGGGTCGGGGGAGGGTGAGCGGGGTCGGGGGAGGGTGAGCGGGGTATTGGTCAGGGGAGGGTGAGCGGGGTCAGGGGAGGCTGAGCGGGGTCGGGGTCAGGGGAGGGTGAGCGGGGTCGGGGTCAGGGGAGGGTGAGCGGGGTCGGGGTCAATCTGGGACCAGGGCAATTGAGGGAGGTGTTGTCTGCTCCAGCCCTGTACAGTGCCCGGTTAATGGGGTACATTTCCTGAGTGTGTGCTGGAAATTGAAGATGTTTGCTTTGTATTTCTGTACCCAACCAGAGTCAGCATCTTCGGGGGGTAGGAGTGCTGCTGGGGATAAATGTAACTCCCTGCAGCTCACAGTGACAGTAGAGCTAACATGGGGGGTCTGGGGGAGCAGAATGATCGCTCCCCCAGTGTGGAGGCCCAGTGTCCCAAGTCTGTGGGCCAAAGCTCTGCGGTCTGGAGGGCTTCTCCAGGGTCTGTGAGGTCCCATGTGATCTCTGTGTCTTCCCAGGCTGCAGCGCAGAATGTGGGGAATCGGCATCAATCTGACTCAGAATTCATGACCAGAATGTTTGGAGAAGTTCCCCTTCTGTCTGTGGACCCTCCAGCAGAGTGACTACCCCAGAGACAGGGCAGTTCGTGCATCCCCCATAGTGTGCAGTATGTTCCGTGTCTGACCCTGAGCTGCCCCAGGGAGGGGACATTGTGTGATGTCCCTGTGGGGTGCAGTGTGTTCAGTGTCTGACCCTGAGCTGCCCCAGGGAGGGGGCAGTGTTTGATGCCCCTGTGGGGTGCAGTGTCTGACCCTGAGCTGCCCCAGGGAGGGGGCAGTGTTTGATGCCCCTGTGGGGTGCAGTGTCTGACCCTGAGCTGCCCCAGGGAGGGGGCAGTGTGTGATGTCCCTGTGGGGTGCAGTAAGTTCAATGTTGACCTGGATCTGCCCTCATTCCTCCTGCTCTCGGGGGCAGTCACGCTCCAATCAGTCTGAATTAATTGGAGGGACAGCGTCATCTACTGGACACCGGCGGTATTTCAGGACACATCATGTCTGGCTCCATCCCAACCTGCAGCTTCAATTCATTTTATCAATTGTTAAACTTAAGCTCCATTTATTGCAGCTTTCAATATTTGAATAAAACTCTTTTGATATTTAGTATCGGTTTTTACGGACTCTAGGGAAGGGAGAACTTAAAACAATCACTATCACTAAAGAAAAAGTACTCAGTAAAATAATGGGACTCAAGGTGGATAAGTCCCCTGGAACTGATGGCCTGCATCCTAGGGTCTTAAAAGAAGTGGCTGCAGAGATAGTGGATGCATTGGTTGAAATCTCCCAAAACTCCTTGCATTGTGGAGAGGTCTCCGCAGTTTGGAAAACCACAAATGTAACACACCTATTTAAAAAGGGAGACACAGAAATCAGGAAACTATAGACTAGTTAGCCCAGCATCTGTTGGTGGGAAAAAGCTGGACTCCTTTATTAAGGAAACAGTAGCAGGACATTTAGAAAAGCATAATACAGTCAGGCAGAGTCAGCATGGTTTTATGAAAGGGAAATCATGTTTGACAAATTTGCTGGAGTTCTTTGAGGATGTAACGAGCAGGGAGGATGAGGGGGAACCAGTGGATATGGTGTATTTGGATTTGCAGAAGACTTTCAATAAGGTGCCACATAAAAGGATACTGCACAAGATAAAAGTTCACAGGATTGGGGGTAATATATTAGCATGGATAGAGGGTGGGCTAACTAACAGAAGAGAGTCGGGATAAATGGGTAATTTTCCGATTGGCAAACAGTGACTAGTGGGGTGCCGCAGGGATCGGCCTCAACTATTTACAATCTATATTAATGACTTGGATGAAGGGACTGAGTGTAATGTAGCCAAGTTTGCTGATGATACAAAGCTGATGGGAAAGCAAATTGAAGGAGGACACAAAGAATCTGCAAATAGATGCAGACAGGCTCAGTGAGTGGGCTAATATTTGGCAGATTGAGTATAATGTGGGAAAGTGAGAGGTTATCCACACTGACAGGAAAAATAAAAATACAATTTATTATTTAAATGGAGAGCTATTACAAAATGCTGCAGTACAGAGGGACCCGATTGCCCTTATGTGTGAAACACAAAAAGTTAGCGTGCAGTTACAGCAAGTAATTATAAAGTCAATAGAAATGTTGGACTTTATTGCAAGGGGGATCGTGTATAAAAGCAGGGAAGTCCTACTACAACTGTACAGGGTATTTGTGAGATACACTGAGTATTGTGTACAGTTTAGGTCTCCTTATTTAAGGAGGGATATACTTGCATTGGAGACAGTTCAGAAAAGCTTCACTAGTTTGATTCCTGAGATGAAGAGGTTGACTTATGGGGATAGGTTGAGTAGGTTGGTCCTATACTCATTGGAGTTTAAAAGAATGAGAGGTGATTTACTTGAAACATATGATACTGAGGGGACTCGACTAGGTAGATGCAGAGAGGATATTTCCACTCGTGGGGGAATCTAGAACTAGGGGGCATAGTTTAAGAATATGGGATTTAGAACTGAGATGAGGAGAAATTTCTACTTTGAGGGTCGTAAATCTGGAATTCCCCACTCCAGAGAGCTGAGGAGGCTGGGCCATTGACTATATATAAGGTGTAGCTGACCAGATTTTTCAGCGATAACGGAGTGAAGGGTTATGGTGAGCAAGCAGGAAAGTGGAGCTGTGCCCAAGATCAGATCAGCCATGATCTTATTAAATGGCAGAGCAGGTTCGCGTGGCTAATGGCCTACTCCTGCTCCTATTTCTTATGTTTTTTTTAAAAAGGGTGAAGTAATGGATGCAAACACAATCAGCATTATTTTTTAATCTGAGCATTTTCCCGTTGATTAATTGGTCAAATATCCAGAATATTAAACTCCAGCCCAGTTATCGGGGGAATCAATATCAGCAGAAAAAAAGCCCAACTGTCAGAATGGACTCGATTCAGTCTGGGACAACAGCAGAATCCAAACCCTGCAGTCACTTGTGAACTCGCTGGTGTGTCAGCAGGTGGGATGACTGAGTGAATCCCTTCCCACACTCGGAGCAGGTGAACGGCCTCACTCTAGTGTGAACTTGCTGGTGTGTCAGCAGGTGGGATGACTGAGTGAATCCCTTCCCACACTCGGAGCAGGTGAACGGCCTCTCCCCAGTGTGAACTTTCTGGTGTCTCAGCAGGTGGGATGACTGAGTGAATCCCTTCCCACACTCGGAGCAGATGAACGGCCTCTCCCCAGTGTGAACTTTCTGGTGTGTCAGCAGGGTGAATGAGGCAGTGAATCCCTTCACACACTCGGAGCAGGTGAACGGCCTCTCTCCAGTGTGATTGCGTCGATGAATTTCCAGCTCAGACGGGGAACTGAATCCCCTCCCACAGTCCCCACATTCCCAAGGTTTCTCCATGGTCCGGGTGTCCTTGTGTCTCTCCAGGTTGGAAGATCAATTGAAGCCTCGTCCACACACAGAACGCGTGTATGGTTTCTCCCCGCTGTCAATGCTGCGATATTTTTTCGGCTGTGTCACTGGTTAAAGCTCTTTCCACAGTCAGTGTACTGGAACACTCTCACTCGGGTGTGTGTGTCTCGGTGCTTTTCCAGTCACACTGATGTTTGAAATCTGTTCCCACAGACAGAACAGACAAACATTTCTCCTTCCACATTCAAAGGCCGATGATATTCAGGTCCTGATGAATCGAGTGATTCTGACAGATCTTGACATGATGTTTGGTTTGAGTTTCCCGTCTGCAAATCCTGCCCTTCGAACAACCTGGAAAAGGAGTTTACAAAAATCATTACTGCAAGTAAAGGACAGTAATTCACAACCGACAAATTTAGATTGTATGGAACATTATTTCCTCTCTTGTTCCTCCAAAGCAGTAAATCCCTGCCCCATTCTCTCTTCCCTGTCCCTGTCCTGAAATTCAAACACATCGCACGTCTCAAGCCAGCTTGTCCTCCGCTCCCAATTATCATCACCAACCCTGGCTGGGTTCAGTTCTACACTCACTGGTTCCTGTGGAAAGATAGAAAAAGGAGCAACCATAGATTGCAAGGCTTGCTGGGACATTATATTTGGTCAACCTAAGAATTAGAGCTTACTTCAGCAACTATACCAAAGAAGCTGTCAGCAGTTGAAACCACGGGTTGCGATACCTTGCAGCAACTGAGGTCATCTGTCTTTTCTGTTTAATTATAACCACAATGAGGATGTGATAACCAAAAACTGGACACTGGAGTGTACAGGGGGCAAGGAAAAGGTTAGCCCAAATAAGGAAAGGATAGCAAAGACAAGTATCCATTGGGTAACACTGATGAGGTAATTAATTACACTGCTGTAGAAAGAGACTGTTGAATCTTGCAGACTCTGCACTATTACAAAAAAGAGGAACCATTACACATGATTCCCTGGGACTTGTTTACTTGGGTGTATAAATATGTTCCAATTTCTGTGGATTGCAGAGTTGGTAACCCTAGCCTTTGTCAAGGGCACTCTCCCCTTGTATACAAGTAAAATAAACTAACAATCTGCTTGTGTCAAGAGTCTGGCTGGGTTCAGTTCTACACTCACTGGTTCCCCTCCCCTGAAGGTACTGACTCTGGCTGGGTTCAGTTCTACACTCACTGGTTCCCCTCCCCTGAAGGTACTGACTCTGGCTGGGTTCAGTTCTACACTCACTGGTTCCCCTCCCCTGAAGGTGCTGACTCTGGCTGGGTTCAGTTCTACACTCACTGACTTCCCTCCCTCTCGCTCAATCCCAGAGGGTGCTGACTCTGGCAGGATTCAGTTAACATAAGATAAGAAATAGGAGCAGGAGTAGGCCATTTGACCCCTCGGGCCTGCTCCCCCATTCAATAAGATCATGGCTGATTGCATCATGGGCTCAGCTCCACTTCCCTTCCCGCTCCCCATAACACTTTACTCCGTTATCGCTCAGAAATCTGTCTATCTCTGCCTTAAAATGTATTGAATGACCCAGCCTCCACAGCTCTCTGGAGCAGAGAATTCCATAGATTTACAACGCTCTGAGAGAAGAAATGTCTCCACATCTCAGTTTTTAATGGGCGGCCCTTTATTCTAAGACTATGTCCCCTAGTTTTATTTTCCCCTATGAGTGGAAATATTCTCTCTACATCCACCTTGTCGAGCCTCCTCATTATCTTATAAGTTTCAAAAAGATCTTCTCCACTGTGTATAGGCCCAATCTACTCAACCTATCCTCATAAATTAACCCCTGTTCTCCGGTATTGAACCTTCTCTCAACAGCTGCCAGTGCAAGTATATCCTCTCAAATACGGAAACCAAAACTGTATGCAGTACTCCAGGCATGGCCTCACCAATAGCCTGTAAAGTTGTAGCAGGACTTCTCTGCTTTTATACTCTATCCCCCTTGTAATAAAGGCCAACATTCCATTTGCCTTCCTGATCACTTGCTGTACCTGCATACTAACTTTGTGTGTTTCATGCACAACGACCCCCAGATCCCTCTGCACTGCAGCACTTTGCAATTTTTCTCCATTTAAATTATAACTTGCTTTCTATTATTTCTGCCAAAGTGAATAACCTCACATTTTCCACATTATACTCCATCTGCAAAATATTTGCCTACTCACTTAGCCTGTTTATATCCCTTTGCAGATTGTGTGTGTCCTCCTCAGTTTGCTTTCCCACCCAGCTTTGTATCAGCAGCAAACTTGGCTACATTACACTCGATCCCTTCACCCAAGTCATTAATATAGATTGTAAATAGTTGAAGACTTAACACCGATCCGTGCGGTACCCCACTAGTCACTGTTTGCCAACCGGAAAATGACCCATTTATCCCGACTCTCTGTTTTCTGTTAGTTAGCCAATCCTCTATCCATGCTATATATTATTCCCAACCTCGTGAACTTTTATCTTGTGCAGTAATGTTTTATGTGGCACCTGATGAATGCCTTCTGGAAATAATCCAAACACACCCCATCCACTGGTTCCCCTTTATCCACCCTGCTCGTTACATCCTCAAAGTACTCCAGCAAATTTGTTCAACATAATTTCCCTTTCAAAAAACCATGCTGACTCTACTTGATTGAATTGTGCTACTCCAAATGTCCCATTACTGCGTCCTTAATAATAGAAGTTGGAAAGATGCTGTCTCTTGTCATTCTCTGATACTATGTGACAGGTGAGTGTAGGATAGATACTGTCTCTCTCATTCTCTGATACTATGTGACAGGTGAGTGTAGGATAGATACTGTCTCTCATTCTCTAACACTATGTGACAGGTGAGTGTTGGATAGATACTGTCTCTCATTCTCTGACACGATGTGACAGGTGAGTGTTGGATAGATACTGTCTCTCATTCTCTGACACTATGTGACAAGTGAGTGTAGAATAGATACTACCTCTCATTCTCTGACACTATGTGACAGGTGAGTGTTGGATAGATACTGTCTCTTGTCATTCTCTGACACTATGTGACAGGTGACTGTAGAATAGATACTGTCTCTTGTCATTCTCTGACACTATGTGACAGGTGAGTGTATGATAGAAACTGTCTCTCTCATTCTCTGATACTATGGGACAGGTGAGTGTAGGATAGATACTGCCTCTCTCATTCTCTGACACTATGTGACAGGTGAGTGTATGATAGATACTGCCTCTCTCATTCTCTGACACTATGTGACCGGTGAGTGTTGGATAGATACTGCCTCTCTCATTCTCTGACACTATGGGCCCAAGTTTCCACATGATTTGCGCCTGATTTTTAGGAGCAACTGGTGGAGAACGGACTATCTTAGAAATCGCAATTCTCCACATTTTTTTTTCTGCAGTTCTAGTGAGGTAGAACAGTTCTACTTTGGAACAGAATGTTTTCTTCAAAAGGGGGCTTGTCAGGCCACTGACGCCTGATTTGAAAGTTTCCACAGTGAAAACATACTCCAAATTAAAGTAGAATGGAGCAAGTGAAGATTTTTGTAGAACTGAAAAAACCTGTTCTACACATTAAAAAATCAGACGCAGGTTACAAAGTAGGCGTCCAGAACGAGGTGGGGGGCAGGGGGGGGGGGGGGGGAGTCATTCAATTCTACAATCAATCCTTATTTATACTTCTACAAATATTATACAAATAAACCCAACCTGAATAAACATTTATAAGCAAAGAAAAGATTAAATAAACCATCTTCCTACCTGTGTGAAAGTGCTTCAGCCATCGTTCGTTCCCATGGGGGTTGGGGAAGGAGACAGCGGTTTGTTGCCGCCGTGGATGGGAGGGAGGGGAAGGAGACAGCGGTTTGTTGCCGCCGTGGATGGGAGGGAGGGGAAGGAGACAGCGGTTTGTTGCCGCCGTGGATGGGAGGGAGGGGAAGGAGACAGCGGTTTGTTGCCGTGGAGGGGAGGGAGGGGAAGGAGACAGCGGTTTGTTGCCGCCGTGGAGGGGAGGGAGGGGAAGGAGACAGCGGTTTGTTGCCGCCGTGGATGGGAGGGAGGGGAAGGAGACAGCGGTTTGTTGCCGCCGTGGATGGGAGGGAGGGGAAGGAGACAGCGGTTTGTTGCCGTGGAGGGGAGGGAGGGGGAGAAAACCGCCGTTTGTTGCCGCCGTGGAGGAGAGGGAGGGAAAGGAGACAGCGGTTTGTTGCCGCGGAGGGCAGGGAGGGGAAGGAGACAGCGGTTTGTTGCCGCCGTGGAGGGGAGGGAGGGGAAGGAGACAGCGGTTTGTTGCCGTGGAGGGGAGGGAGGGGGAGGAGACAGCGGTTTGTTGCTGCCGTGGAGGGGAGGGAGGGGGAGGAAACTGCCGTTTGTTGCCGAGGAGGGTGGGGAGGGGAAGGAGACAGTGAGAAGGGTAGCCTCAGTGCTGATGGCAATGTGCTTTTATTTAAAAAAATTTCAAAAATCAAACAGCTATAAAGAACTACAAAAATGGTCGAGTGCCAATGTTTCCTTCACACTGCGCGTACGCGAACGCTCCAACGCGCACGCGCAGCGTTGCAGGCAGGAAAAAAACTAATTTAAATAGTACCCGCCCCCTCCCACTTAGAAAATCGGCGCGAGTGTAGGCTCCGCCCCCGTGGGCGCCGCGCCAAACAGACAAGGACATGCAAAGCGCTCGAGAATAGCGCGTTATTTTTCTGGCACCGTTTTAGGCGCGAAAAACGGGCGCCCAGCTTGGAGGGGCGCCCGTTTTTTATCCTGTGGAAACTTGGGCCCTATGTGAGGTGCTGATTGACAGGTGAGTATAGGATGTACAATGCCACTTTCAATCTCCGGTGCAGTGTCAGTGTGGGACTGACTGGTGATTATCGGATAGATACTGACACTTTCACTCTCTGAACCATTGACAGTTAAATATAGAATTAATATTGTGGGTGTCTGGTATGGGGGTGTGAATTTGACTCTGTATCTGTCCATCTCTTGAGGGTTTTACTCTGTATGTTAGTTTCTGACAGGAGAGTGTGGGTTTTATTCTGTACCTGTCAATTTCTGGTAACTGCCTGTGGGTTTCATTCTGTATCTTTCCATTCCTGTTGTGTGAGTGTGTGTTTTGTCCTGTACCTGTCCATCTCTGTTATGTGAATGTGAGCTCGACTCCACACCCGTCATTCTCCAGTCTGTTAGTATTGTTTTACTGTGCACCACCAATTCCTGATAGAGTATTGGTTTTACTTTCTAACTGTCAATTTTTGGTGAGGAGATGAGTATTTACCCTGTATCTGTCGGTCTCTGGTAAATGAGTCTGAGTTTCACTCTGTATCAATCTGTCTCTGGTATGTGAGTGTGGGCCTTTCTCTGTATCTCTTCAGTTCTGTTTTATTCTATATCTGTCAAGTTCTGATATGTGAGTATGGGGTGTAATCATTTTATTTTATCAATTACTCTACGAAGTTGTATATTTTATACTATACCTGTCAGTTTCTGGTATGAGTGTGGGGTACAATCTGTACCTGTCAGTCTCTGGTATGTGAGTGTGGAGTATAATCTGTATCTGTCAGTCTATGGTATGTGAGTGTGGTGTATAATCTGTACCTGTCAGTTTCTGGTATGTGAGTGTGGGTATAATCTGTACCTGTCATAAGAACATAAGAATTAGGAACAGGAGTAGGCCATCCAGCCCCTCGAGCCTGCTCCGCCATTCAACAAGATCATGGCTGATCTGGCCGTGGATTCAGCTCCACTTACCCGCCCGCTCCCCGTAACCCTTAATTCCCTTATTGGTTAAAAATTTATCTATCTGTGATTTGAATACATTCAATGAGCTAGCCTCAACTGCTTCCTTGGGCAGAGAATTTCACAGATTCACAACCCTCTGGGAGAAGAAATTCCTTCTCAACTCGGTTTTAAATTGGCTCCCCCGTATTTTGAGGCTGTGCCCCCTAGTCCTAGTCTCCCCGACCAGTGGAAACAACCTCTCTGCCTCTATCTTGTCTATCCCTTTCATTATTTTAAATGTTTCTATAAGATCACCCCTCATCCTTCTGAACTCCAACGAGTAAAGACCCAGTCTACTCAATCTATCATCATAAGGTAACCCCCACATCTCCGGAATCAGCCGAGTGAATCGTCTCTGTACCCCCTCCAAAGCTAATATATCCTTCCTTAAGTAAGGTGACCAAAACTGCACGCAGTACTCCAGGTGCGGCCTCACCAATACCCTGTACAGTTGCAGCAGGACCTCCCTGTTTTTGTACTCCATCCCTCTCGCAATGAAGGCCAACATTCCATTTGCCATCCTGATTACCTGCTGCACCTGCAAACTAACTTTTTGGGATTCATGCACAAGGACCCCCAGGTCCGTCTACACCGTAGCATGTTGTAATTTCTCCTCATTCAAATAATATTGCCTTTTATTGTTTTTTATGGATGACCTCACATTTTCCAACATTGTATTCCATCTGCCAAACCTTAGCCCATTCGCTTAACCTATCTAAATCTCTTTGCAGCCTCTCTGTGTCCTCAACACAACCCGCTTTCCCACTAATCTTTGTGTCATCTGCAAATTTTGTTACACTACACTCTGTCCTCTCTTCCAGGTCATCTATGTATATTGTAAACAGCTGTGGTCCCAGCACCGATCCCTGTGGCACACCACTAACCACCGATTTCCAACCCGAAAAGGACCCATTTATCCGACTCTCTGCTTTCTGTTAGTCAGCCAATTCTCGATCCATGCTAACACATTTCCTCTGACTCCGCGTACCTTTATCTTCTGCAGTAATCTTTTGTGTGGCACCTTATCGAATGCCTCTTGGAAATCTAAAGACACCACATCCATCAGTACACCTCTATCCACCATGCTCGTTATATCCTCAAAGAATTCCGGGAAATTAGAGTTAAACATGATTTCCCCTTCATGAATCCATGTTGCGTCTGCTTGATTGCACTATTCCTATCCAGATGTCCTACTATTTCTTCTTTAATGATAGCTTCAAGCATTTTCCCCACTACAGATGTTAAACTAACCGGCCTATAATTACCTTCCTTTTGTCTGCCCCCTTTTTTAAACAGAGGCGTTACATTAGCTGCTTTCCAATCCGCTGGTACCTCCCCAGAGTCCAGAGAATTTTGGTAGATTATAACGAATGCATCTACTTTAACTTCCTCCATCTCTTTTAATACCCTGGGATGCATTTTCTCAGGACCAGGGGACTATTCTACCTTGAGTCCCATTAGCCTGCCCAGCACTACCCACCTAGTGATAGTCTCAAGGTCGTCCCTTCCCACATTCCCGTGACCAGCAATTTTTGGCATAGTTTTTGTGTCTTCCACTGTGAAGACCGAAGCAAAATAATTGTTTAAGGTCTCAGCCATTTCCACATTTCCCGTTATTAAATCCCCCTTCTCATCTTCTAAGGGACCAACATTTACTTTAGTCACTCTTTTCCATTTTATTTCTCGGTAAATGCTTTTACTATCTGTTTTTATGCTTTGCGCAAGTTTACTTTCATAATCTATCTTTCCTTTCTTTATTGCTTTCTTCGTCATTCTTTGCTGTCGTTTAAAATTTTCCCAATCTTCTAGTTTCCCACTAATCTTGGCCACCTTATATGCATTGGTTTTTAATTTGATACTCTCCTTTATTTCCTTGGTTATCCATGGCTGGTTATCCCTTCTCTTACCGCCCTTCTTTTTCACTGGAATATATTTTTGTTGAGCAATATGAAAGAGCTCCTTAAAAGTCCTCCACTGTTCCTCAATTGTGCCACCGTTTAGTCTGTGTTTTCAGTCGACTTTATCCAACTCTGCCCTCATCCCACTGTAGTCCCCTTTGTTTAAGCATGCATAGTATGCTCGTTTGAGACACTACTTCCTCACCCTCAATCTGCATTACAAATTCAACCATGCTGTGATCACTCATTCCGAGAAGATCTTTTACTCGGAGATCGTTTATTATTCCTGTCTCATTACACAGGACCAGATCTAAGATAGCTTGCTCCCTTGTAGGTTCTGTAACATATTGTTGGAAGAAACAATCCCGTATGCATTCTATGAATTCCTCCTCAAGTCTACCCTGTGCAATTTGATTTGACCAATCGATATGGAGGTTAAAATCCCCCATGATTACTGCCATTCCTTTTTCACATGCCTCCATTATTCCCTTGATTATTGTCCGCCCCACCGTGACGTTATTATTTGGGGGCCTATAAACTACGCCCACCAGTAACTTTTTCCCCTTACTATCTCTAATCTCCACCCACAATGATTCAACATTTTGTTCATTAGAGCCAATATCGTCTCTCACAACTGCCCTGATATCTTCCTTTATTAACAGAGCTACCCCACCTCCTTTCCCTTCTTGTCTATCTTTCCGAATTGTCAGATACCCCTGTATGTTTAATTCCCAGTCTTTGCCACCCTGCAACCTCGTTTCTGTGATGGCCACCAAATCATACCCATTTGTAATGATTTGTGCCGTCAACTCATTTACTTTATTTCGAATGCTGCGTGTGTTTAGGTAGAGTGTTTTAATACTAGTTTTTAAACCATGATTTTTAGTTTTGACCCCTCCTGCAGCCCCTTTATATTCATACATATTGTCCCTTCCTATCACCTTGTGGTTTACACTTACCCCAGTGCTACTCTGCTCTGTTGCCTCCTGCCTTTTGCATTCTTTCTTGGGGTCCTGTTCATCTGAGCTCTCAGCCACTCTAACTAGCTCAAAGCCCTCTTCTGGGTTCCGAATACTCCTTACATTGAGGCACCGAGCTTTCATGCTTGCCTTTTTATTACACTTTGACCCTTTAGAATTTTGCTGTACAGTGGCCCTTTTTGTTTTTTGCCTTGGGTTTCTCTGCCCTCCATTTTTACTCATCTCCTTTCTGTCTTTTGCTTTTGTCTCCATTTTGTTTCCCTCTGTCTCCCTGCATTGGTTCCCATCCCCCTGCCATATTAGTTTAACTCATCCCCAACAGCACTAGCAAACACTCCCCCTAGTACATTGGTTCCGATCCTGCCCAGGTGCAGACCGTCTGGTTTGTACTGGTCTCACCCCCCCCAGAACAGGTTCCAATGCCCCAGGAATTTGAATCCCTCCCTGCTGCACCACTGCTCAAGCCACGTATTCATCTGTCAGTCAATGGTATGTGAGTGTGGGGTATAATCTGTACCTGTCAATTTCTGGTATGTGAGTGTGGGGTATAATCTCTACCTGTCAGTGTCTGGTATGTTAGTGTGGAGTCAAATCTGTACCTGTCAGTTTCTGGTATGTGAGTGTGGGCTATAATCTGTACCTGTCAGTTTCTGGTATGTGAGTGTGGGTTTAAGCGGTACCTGTCAGTCTCTCGTATGTGAGTGTGGGGGGTAATCTGTTCCTGTCAGTCTCTGGTATGTTAGTGTGGGGTCAAATCTGTACCTGTCAGTCTCTGGTATGTGAATGTGGGGTATAATCTGTACCTGTCAGTTTCTGGTATGTGAGTGTGGGGTATAATCTGTACCTGTCAGTATCTGGTATGTGAGTGTGGGTATAATCTGTATCTGTCAGTTTCTGGTATGTGAGTGTGGGTATAATCTGTACCTGTCAGCCTCTGGTATGTGACTGTGGGGTATAATCTGTACCTGTCAGTTTCTGGCATGAGTGTTGGGTATAATCTGTACCTGTCAGTGTCTGGTATGTGAGTGTGGGCTATAATCTGTACCTGTCAGTTTCTGGTATGTGAGTGTGGGTATAATCTGTACCAGTCAGTGTCTGGTATGTGAGTGTGGGTATAATCTGTACATGTCAGTTTCTGGTATGTGAGTGTGGTGTATAATCTGTACCTGTCAGTTTCTGGTATGTGAGTGTGGGGTATAATCTGTACCTGTCAGTTTCTGGTATGTGAGTGTGGGTATAATCTGTACCTGTCAGTTTCTGGTATGTGAGTGTGGGTATAATCTGTACCAGTCAGTGTCTGGTATGTGAGTGTGGGTATAATCTGTACATGTCAGTTTCTGGTATGTGAGTGTGGTGTATAATCTGTACCTGTCAGTTTCTGGTATGTGAGTGTGGGGTATAATCTGTACCTGTCAGTTTCTGGTATGTGAGTGTGGGTATAATCTGTATCTGTCATAAGAACATAAGAATTAGGAACAGGAGTAGGCCATCCAGCCCCTCGAGCCTGCTCCGCCATTCAACAAGATCATGGCTGATCTGGCCGTGGATTCAGCTCCACTTGTGGATATCTGAACGGAATATATGGAATTAAGGACAGTAAAGTAAACGGGATATATGAAAATGTATAAGCCATGGAAGAATAGCTGGGAGAATGTCAGATTGCAAATAGTGCAACATCAGCATAGCTAACAGTCTGTCTCAAGGTTTCAAGTCACTAATCCTGCCAATAATATATAATTGTAACATGAAATACATCTGCAGAATTGCAAGGTCTCAGTAAATAGTCACACCATTAGATTGAAACATTTGGAGGCAATACTTGAGCTTTCAAGAAGAACATCTCATATAGATTGACTAATGAGTGGCTGAGTTAGACTGTCAATCCATTTGTATTTTGTTATCTGATTTCAAAACTGTATAACTGTTAACGCTTTACGATGTAACTTCACCTATCCGTAGGGAGTGTGTACGCTCTATCCAGAGAGTATATCTTCTGTCTGATAGGTCTTACTGGCCGGTAATAAAGACTGCTTTGTTCAAAGCACAAGAGGTATTCGACTCAGTAATTTTACTGAACCAGATTGAGGTAAAAGAATCGAGGAATTAACATTCTTACCCGCCTGCTCCCCGTAACCCTTAATTCCCTTATTGGTTAAAAATTTATCTGTGATTTGAATACATTCAATGAGCTAGCCTCAACTGCTTCCTTGGGCAGAGAATTCCACAGATTCACAACCCTCTGGGAGAAGAAATTCCTTCTCAACTCGGCTTTAAATTGGCTCCCCTATATTTTAAGGCTGTGCCCCTAGTTCTAGTCTCCCCGACCAGTGGAAACAACCTCTCTGCCTCTATCTTGTGTATCCCTTTTATTATTTAAAATGTTTCTTTCAGATCACCCCTCATCCTTCTGAACTCCAACAAGTAAAGACCCAGTCCACTCAATCTATCATCATAAGGTAACCCCCACATCTCCGGAATCAGCCGAGTGAATCGTCTCTGTACCCCCTCCAAAGCTAGTATATCCTTCCTTAAGTAAGGTGACCAAAACTGCACGCAGTACTCTAGGTGCGGCCTCACCAATACCCTGTACAGTTGCAGCAGGACCTCCCTGCTTTTGTACTCCATCCCTCTCGCAATGAAGGCCAACAATCCATTCGCCTTCCTGATTACCTGCTGCACCTGCAAACTAACTTTTTGGGATTCATGCACAAGGACCCCCAGGTCCCTCTACACCGCAGCATGTTGGCATTTCTCCCCTTTCAAATAATATTCCCTTTTACTGTTTTTTTTCCCCCAAGGTAGATGACCTCACATTTTCCAAGATTGTATTCCATCTGCCAAACCTTAGCCCATTCGCTTAACCTATCTAAATCTCTTTGCAGCCTCTCTGTGTCCTCTACACAACCCGCTTTCCCACTAATCTTTGTGTCATCTGCAAATTTTGTTACACTACACTCTGTCCCCTCTTCCAGGTCATCTATGTATATTGTAAACAGTTGTGGTCCCAGCACCGATCCCTGTGGCACACCACTAACCACCGATATACAACCCGAAAAAGACCCATTTATCCCGACTCTCTGCTTTCTGTTTGCCAGCCAATTCTCGATCCATGCTAACACATTTCCTCTGACTCCGCGTACCTTTATCTTCTGCAGTAACCTTTTGTGTGGCACCTTATCGAATGCCTTTGGAAATCTAAGTACACCTCTATCCACCATGCTTGTTATATCCTCAAAGAATTCCAGTAAATTAGAGTTAAACATGATTTCCCCTTCATGAATCCATATTGCGCCTGCTTGATTGCACTATTCCTATCTAGATGTCCCGCTATTTCTTCCTTAATGATAGTTTCAAGCATTTTCCCCACTACAGATGTTAAACTAACTGACCTATAATTACCTTCCTTTTGTCTGCCCCCTTTTTTAAACAGAGGCGTTACATTAGCTGCTTTCCAATCCGCTGGTACCTCCCCATAGTCCAGAGAATTTTGGTAGATTATAACGAATGCATCTGCTATAACTTCCGTCATCTCTTTTAATACCCTGGGATGCATTTCCTCAGGACCAGGGGACTTGTCTACCTCGAGTCCCATTAGCCTGTCCAGCACTACTCACCTAGTGATCATGATTGTCTCAAGGTCCTCCCTTCCCACATTCCCGTGACCAGCAATTTTTGGCATGGTTTTTGTGTCTTCCACTTCCGAAGCAAAATAATTGTTTAAGGTCTCAGCCATTTCCACATTTCCCATTATTAAATCCCCCTTCTCATCTTCTAAGGGACCAACATTTACTTTAGTCACTCTTTTCTGTTTTGTATCTCGGTAAAAGCTTTTACTATCTGTTTTTACGTTTTGCGCAAGTTTACTTTTGTAATCTATCTTTCCTTTCTTTATTGCTTTCTTCGTCATTCTTTGCTGTCGTTTAAAATTTTCCCAATCTTCTAGTTTCCCACTAATCTTGGCCACCTTATATGCATTGGTTTTTAATTTGATACTCTCCTTTATTTCCTTGCTTATCCATGGCTGGTTATCCCTTCTCTTACCGCCCTTCTTTTTCACTGGAATATATTTTTGTTGAGCACTATGAAAGAGCTCCTTAAATGTCCTCCACTGTTCCTCAATTGTGCCACCGTTTCGTCTGTGTTTTCTGTCTACTTTATCCAGCTCTTCACTCATCCCACTGTCGTCCCCTTTGTTTAAGCATGCATAGTATGCTCGTTTGAGACACTACTTCCTCACCCTCAATCTGTATTACAAATTCAACCATGCTGTGATCACTCATTCCGAGAGGATCTTTTACTCGGAGATCGTTTATTATTCCTGTCTCATTACACAGGACCAGATGTAAGATAGCTTGCTCCCTTGTAGGTTCTGTAACATATTGTTCTAAGAAACAATCCCTTATGCATTCTATGAATTCCTCTTCAAGGCTACCCCGTGCAATTTGATTTGACCAATCGATATGGAAGTTAAAATCCCCCATGATTACTGCCATTCCTTTTTCACATGCCTCCATTATTCCCTTGATTATTGCCCGCCCCACCGTGACGTTATTATTTGGGGGCCTATAAACTACGCCCACCAGTGACTTTTTCCCCTTACTATCTCTAATCTCCACCCACAATGATTCAACATTTTGTTCATTAGAGCCAATATCGTCTCTCACAACTGCCCTGATATCTTCCTTTATTTACAGAGCTACCCCACCTCCTTTCCCTTCTTGTCTATCTTTCCGAATTGTCAGATACCCCTGAATGTTTAATTCCCAGTCTTGGCCACCCTGCAACCTCGTTTCTGTGATGGCCACCAAATCATACCCATTTGTAATGATTTGTGCCGTCAACTTATTTACTTTATTTCGAATGCTGCGTGTGTTTAGGTAGAGTGTTTTAATACTAGTTTTTAAACCATGATTTTTAGTTTTGACCCCTCCTGCAGCCCCTTTGTATTCATACATATTGTCCCTTTCCATCACCTTGTGGTTTACACTTACCCCAGTGCTACTCTGCTCTGTTGCCTCCTGCCTTTTGCATTCTTTCTTGGGGTCCTGTTCATCTGAGCTCTCAGCCACTCTAACTAGCTCAGAGCCCTCTTCTGAGTTCCGAATACTCCTTACATTGAGGCACCGAGCTTTCATGCTTGCCTTTTTATTACACTTTGACCCTTTAGAATTTTGCTGTACAGTGGCCCTTTTTGTTTTTTGCCTTGGGTTTCTCTGCCCTCCATTTTTACTCATCTCCTTTCTGTCTTTTGCTTTTGTCTCCATTTTGTTTCCCTCTGTCTCCCTGCATTGGTTCCCATCCTCCTGCCATATTAGTTTAACTCATCCCCAACAGCACTAGCAAACACTCCCCCTAGGACATTGGTTCCGATCCTGCCCAGGTGCAGACCGTCTGGTTTGTACTGGTCTCACCTCCCCCAGAACAGGTTCCAATGCCCCAGGAATTTGAATCCCTCCCTGCTGCACCACTGCTCAAGCCACGTATTCATCTGTCAGTCTATGGTTTGTGAGTGTGGGGTACAATCTGTACCTGCCAGTCTCTGGTATGTGAGTGTGGGGTATAATCTGTACCTGTCAGTTTCTAGTATGTGAGTGTGGGTTTAAGCGGTACCTTTCAGTGTCTGGTATGTGAGTGTGGAGTCAAATCTGTACCTGCCAGTTTCTGGTATGTGAGTGTGGGGTATAATCTGTACCTGTCAGTTTCTGGTATGTGAGTGTGGGTTTAAGCGGTACCTGTCAGTCTCTCGTATGTGAGTGTGGTGGATAATCTGTACCTGTCAGTCTCTGGTATGTTAGTGTGGGGTATAATCTGTACCTGTCAGTCTCTGGTGTGTGAGTGTGGAGTATAATCTGTACCTGCCAGTCTCTGGTATGAGAGTGTGGGGTACAATCTGTACCTGTCCGTGTCTGGTGTGTGAGTGTGGGTATAATCTGTACCTGTCAGTTTCTGGTATGCGAGTGTGGGTATAATCTGTACCCGTCAGTGTCTGGTATGTGAGTGTGGCTTTAATCTGTACCAGTCAGTGTCTGGTATGTGAGTGTGTTTATAATCTGTACCTGTCAGTTTCTGGTATGTGAGTTTGGGGTATAATCTGTACCTGTCAGTTACTGGTATGTGAGTGTGGGTATAATCTGTACCTGTCAGTCTCTGGTATGTGAGTGTGGGTATAATCTGTACCTGTCAGTTACTGGTATGTGGGTGGGAGGTGTAATCTGTATCTGTCAGTTTCTCGTAAGTGACTGTGGGGTACCATCTGTACCTATCAGTATCTGGTATGTGAGTGTGGGGTATAATCTGTACCTGTCAGGTTTTGGTATGTGTGTTGAGGTTTAATCTGTGCCTCTCAGTTTCTGCTATGTAAGTCTGGGTTTAATCTGTACCTATTTGTTCCTGCTCTGTGATTGTATGTTTTAGACAGTGCCTGTCAGTTCTTGCTATGTTTGGAATTCACTGTATCTGTCAGTCTCTGCTATGTGAACGTGAGAATCAATTTTACTTTTTACCTGTATTTCTCTGATATGTGTGAGTGAAGATTTTGCCTTCTACCTGTTATTTTTCTGATGTGTGCGTGTGGGTTTTACTCTGCCCCTATCAGTTTCTGCGATGCAAGTAACAATTTTACTTACTGCCTTTCAGTTTTCCGGTATGTGCACATGGGATTTACACTTTATCTGTCACTCTCTGGTAAGCAAGTGCGGAGTTTATTCTGTTACTGTCACTTTCATATATGTGGGTGTGTGTTGTATACTGTATCTGTCAGTCTATGGTACGGGAATGTGGGTTTTATTCTGCACCTGTCATCTTCTGGTATGTTCGGGGGGTTAAATACTGAATCCGTCAGAATCTGAAACCAAATATCGCTTTTGCTCTGTACCCATCAGCTTCTGATATGCACGTGTGGTTTATACTATCTGTTTGACATTTTTTCTGATAGATGATTGTGTGTTTTATTCTCTACCTGCTAGTTTCTGGCAAGTGAGCGTGGGTGTTTAATGTACCTGTCAGTGTGATCTGTTTCAATGGTTTAACAGCATCTGATTCTACTGCTCCATGTGGCTGTAAGATTCACAATGTAACTCTGCCACTTCGGATCACCATGGGACTGACAGCTTCTGCTGCCTGTGACAATAGGATTGAGGCCAGTTCTGGGTCTCTGCTCTCTGTGAGTGATAATCTACTTACTGTGTGTGAGAAGGAGCTGTCTGCACTGTTCCTTGTGTTCCGGTGGAGGAAAAATCATATTTGTTCTGGCTGGTTAAAGAATTTTGCTCTGAGAATAATAATACGAGAACATTATTAGTTATAAGATATGGATGCGGGGGAGAATATGATGTAACTGAGGGAGTGACAATGTATCTCTCGATCACCAGCGACACGGTTCTGGAGAACTCAGCTCACCGCAACAATATAACCCGTCTTTAAAATATCTTCTCCCACACTCCTCTTCTGGTGCCTGTAATAGATGCACTTTGTGAAACTCCCCACATCCTCACTGCCAGGCTGTGTTTCCACTGCTCTCTGTCCAAGAACAACAGACACGGTGAGATTGGAACTGAATCAGGGACATTCACTGCTGATTTGTGGAAAGAAAGCAGCAATGATTTGAAACAGTGAGGTGATTTTCTTTCTCTGTTACCTTACACTGTTCACACACAGTCCGAGAATTGTCTCTCCCTTCCCCCACTCTCTCCATGTTCCGGAACTAGTTCCTGCTCCACTCTGCCTCTTACACACAGTCCCCAACTCCCCCTGACCTCCTCACTTAATCTATGATCATGCCCTCGAGTTCTACTCTTCCCCATCAGTGGAAACATCCTCTTTGCATTCACCTTGCCATGGCAGGAGAGCTCGGACACATGTCGTGCTCCTTCTGCGCTATGTGGGAAGTCAGGGATGCTCCCAGTGTCCCTGACGACTACTTATGCAGTAAGTGTATCCGCCTGCAGCACCTGACAGACCACATTGCGGCACTGGAGCTGCGGGTGGATTTACTCTGGAGCATCCACGATGCTGAGGATGACGTGAATAGCACGTTTAGTGAGTTGGCCACACCGCAGGTAGAAGGTACACAGCCAGATAGGGGATGGGTGACCAACAGGAAGAGCAGTGGACGGAAGGTAGTGCAAGGGTCCCCTGCGGTCATCCCCCTGCAAAACAGATACACCGTTTTGGGTACTGTTGAGGGGGATGACTCATCAGGGGAGAGCAGCAGCAGCCAAGTTCATGGCACTGTTGGTGGCTCTGCTGCAGAGGAGGGCAGAAAAAAGAAGGGAAAGCTATAGTGGTAGGGGATTCTATTGTAAGGGGAATAGATAGACGTTTCTGCAGCCGCAATCGAGACTCCAGGTTGGTATGTTGCCTCCCTGGTGCAAGGGTCAAGGTTGTCTCGGAGCGGGTGCAGAACATTTTGAAGAGGGAAGGTGAACAGCCAGTTGTCGTGGTGCATGTCGGTGCCAACGATATAGGTAAAAAATGGGATGAGGTCCTACAAGACGAATTTAGGGTGCCAGGAGGTAAATTAAAAAGTAGTACCTCAAGCGTAGTCATCTCAGGATTGCTACCAGTGACACGTGCTAGTCAGAGTAGGAATCGCAGGATAGCTCAGATGAATATGTGGCTTGAGGAGTGGTGCAGAAGGAAGGGATTTGAATTCCTGGGACATTGGAACCAGTTCTGGGGGAGGTGGGACCAGTACAAACCGGATGGTCTGCACCTGGCCCAGGATCAGAACCAATGTCCTAGGGGGAGTGTTTGCGAGTGCTGTTGGGGAGGAGTTAAACTAATATGGCAGGGGGTTGGGAACCTATGCAGGGATACAGAGGGAAGTAGAATGGTGGCAGAAGCAAAAGATAGAAGGAAGAAAAGTAAAAGTGGAGGTCAGAGAAACCCAAGGCAACAAGCAAAAAGGGCGACATTACAGCAAAATTCTAAAAGGGACAAAATGTGTTAAAAAGATGAGCCTGAAGGTTCTGTGCCTCAATGCGAGGAATATTTGTCATCAGGTGGACGAATTAACTGCGCAGATAGCTGTTAACGGATATGATGCCATTGACATCACAGAGACGTGGCTCCAGGATGACCAAGGCTGGCATCTCAACATCCAGGGGTATTCAACATTCAGAAAGGATAAACAGAAAGGAAAAGGAGGTGGGGTGGCATTGCTGGTTAAGGAGGAAATTAATGCAATAGTAAGGAAGGACATTAGCTTGGATGATATGGAATCTGTATGCTTGGAGCTACAGATTACCAAATGGCAGAAAACGCTAGTGGGAGTCGTGTACCGATCACCAAACAGTAGTAGTGAGGTTGGGGACAGCATCAAAACAAGAAATTAGGGATGCGTGCAATAAAGGTACAGCAGTTATCATGGGTGACTTTAATCTATATATTGATTGGGCTAACCAAACTGGTAGCAATGCGGTGGAGGAGGATTTCCTGGAGTGTATTAGGGATGATTTTCCAGACCAATGTGTCAAGGAACCAACTGCAAATGTGACGCCCCTATTTAAAAAAGGAGGCAGACAAAAAAGCAGGAAACTATAGACCAGTTAGCCTAACATCTGTAGTTGGTAAAATGTTATTGTCCATTATTAAAGAAGCAGCAGCAGGACATTTGGAAAAGCAAAATTCGGTCATGCAGAGTCAGCATGTTTGACAAATATGCTGGAATTCTTTGAGGATGTAACAAACAGGGTGGATAAAGGGGAACCAGTAGATGTGGTGTATTTGGACTTCCAGAAGGCATGTGACAAGGTGCCATATAAAAGGTTACTGCACAAGATAAAAGCTCACTGGGTTGGGGATAATATATTAGCATGGATAGAGGTTTGGCTCACTAACAGAAAATAGAGAGTCGGGATAAATGGTTCATTCTCTGGTTGGCAATCAGTAATGAGTGGGGTGCTGCAGGTATCAGTGTTAGGACCCCAACTATTTACAACCCATATTAACGATTTGGAAGAAGGGACTGAGTGTAACGTAGCCAAGTTTGGTGACGATACAAAGATGGGAGGAAAAGCAACGTGTGAGGAGTGCACAAAAACTCTGCAATAGGCGAAGTGAGTGGGCAAAAATTTGATAGATGGATATAATGTTGGAAAGAGTGAGGTCATGCTCTTTGGCAGAAAAAAATCAAAGAGCAAGTCATTATTTAAATGGAGAAAGATTACAAAGTGCTGCATTACAGCGGGACCTGGGGGTACTAGTGCATGAAACACAAAAGGATAGTATGCAGGTACAGCAATTGATCAGGAAGGCCAATGGAATCTTGGCCTTTATTGCAAAGGGGATGGAGTATTAAAGGAGGGAAGTCTTGCTACAGCGACACAGAGTATTCTTGAGGCTACACCTGGAATACTGCATGCAGTTTTGGTTTCCATATTTATGAAAGGATATACTTGCTTTGGAGGCAGCTCAGAGAAGGTTCACTAATTGATTTTAGAAATGATGGGGTTGACTTATGAGGATAGGTTGAGTAGGTTGAGCCTCTACTCATTGGAATTCAGAAGAATGAGAGGTGATCTTATCGAAATGTATAAGATTATGAGGGGGCTTGACAAACATAGAAACATCGAAAATAGGTGCAGGAGTAGGCCATTCGGCCCTTCAAGCCTGTACCACCATTCAATAAAATCATGGCTGATCATTCACCTCAGTACCCCTTTCCTGCTTTCACTCCATACCCCTTGATCCCTTTAGCCGTAAGGGCCACATCTAATTCCCTCTTGGACATATCCAACGAACTGGCATCAACAACTCTCTGCGGTAGAGAATTCTACAGACTAACAACTCTGAGTGAAGAAGTTTCTCCTCATCTCAGTCCTAAATGGCTTACCCCTTATCCTTCGACTATGTCCCCTGGTTCTGGACTTCCCCAATAACGGGAACATTATTCCTGCATCTAACCTGTCCAGTCCCATCAGAATTTTATATGTTTTTATAAGATCCCCTCTCATCTTTCTAAACTCCAGTGAATACAGGCCCAGTCGATCCAGTCTCTCCACATGTGTCAGTCCTGCCATCCCAGGAATTAGCCTGGTGAAGCTTCACTGCACTCCCTCAACAGCAAGAATCCTCAGATTCGGAGACCAAAACGGAACACAATATTCCAGGTGAGGCCTCACTCAGACCCTGTATAACTGCAGTAATACCTCCCTGCTCCTATACTCAAATCCCCTAGCTATGAAGGCCAGCATATCATTTGCCTTCTTCACCGCCTGCTGTACCTGCATGCCAACTTTCAATGACTGACGTACCATGACACCAGGTCTCGTTGCACCTCCCCTTTTCCTAATCTGCCGCCATTCAGATAATATTCTGCCATCGTGTTTTTGCCAACAAAGTGGATAACCTCATAGGTATCCACATTATACTGCATCTGCCATGCCTTTTCCCACTCGCCTAACCTGTCCAGGTCACCCTGCAACCTCTTAGCAACCTCCTTACAGCGCCACCAAGCTCAGTGTCGTCTGAAAACTTGGAGATATTACACTCAATTCCTGCATCCAAATCATTAATGTATATTGTAAATAGTTGGGGTCCCAGCACTGAGCCCTGTGGCACTCCACTAGTCACTGCCTGCCATTCTAAAAAGGGTCCGGTTATCCCAACTCTATGTTTCCTGTCTGCCAACTCGTTCTCCATCCACATCAGTACATTACCCCCAATACCATGTGCCTTAATTTTGCACACAAATCTCTTGTGTGGGACCTTGTCAAAAGCCTTTTGAAAGTCCAAATACACCACATCCACTAGTTCTCCCTTGTCCACTCTACTAGTTAGATCCTCAAAAAATTCTGGAATATTTGTCAAGCATGATTTCCCTTTCATAAATCCATGCTGACTTGAACCAATCCCGTCACTGCTTTCCAAATGCGCTGCTATTTCATCTTTAATAATTGATTCCAACATTTTTCCCATTACTGATGTCAGGCTAACCGATCTATAATTACCTGTTTTCTCTCTCCCTCCTTTCTTAAAAAGTGGTGTTACATTAGCTACCATCCAGTCCATAGGAACTGATCGAGTCGATAGACTGTTGGAAAATGATCACCAATGCATCCACTATTTCTAGGGCCACTTCCTTAAGTACTCTGGGATGCAGACTATCAAGCCCCAGGGATTTATCGGCCTTCAATCACATCAATTTCCTTTATATAATTTCCTGCCTAATAAGGATTTCCTTCAATTCCTCGTTCTCACTGGACCCTCGGTCCCCTAGTATTTCCGGAAGGTTATTTGTGTCTTCCTTCGTGAAGACAGAACCAAAGTATTTGTTCAACTGGTCCGCCATTTCTTTGTCCCCTATTATAAATTCACCTGAATCTGACTGCAAGGAACCTACGTTTGTCTTCACTAATCTTTTTCTCTTCACATATCTATAAAAGCTTTTGCAGTCTTTTTATGTTCCCAGCAAGCTTCCTCTCATACTCTATTTTCCCCCTCCGAATTAAACCCTTTGTCGTCCTCTGCTGAATTATAAAATTCTCAGAGTCCTCAGGTTTGCTGCTTTTTCTGGCCAATTTATATGCCTCTTCCTTGAATTTAACACTATCCTAAATTTCCCTTGTTAGCCACAGTTAAGCCACCGACCGTTTTATTTTTACTCCAGACAGGGATGTGCAATTATTGAGGTTCATCCATGTGATTTTTTAAATGTTTGCCATTGCCTATCCACCGTCAACCCTTTAAGTATCATTTGCCAGTCTATTCTAGCCAATTCACGTCTCGTAGCATTGAAGTTACCTTTCCTTAAGTTCAGGATCTTAGTCTCTGAATTAACTGTGTCACTCTCCATCTTAATAAAGAATTCGACCATATTATGGTCACTCTTTCCCAAGGGGCCTGGTACAACAAGATTGCTAATTAGTCCTTTCTCATTCCACATCACCCAGTCTAGGATGGCCATTATTAAGGAAACAGTAGCGGGACATTGAGCAAAGCATGATTCAATCAAGCAGAGTCAGCATGGCTTTATGAAAGGGGAATCACGTTTGACAAATTTGCTGGAGTTCTTTGAGGATGTAACGAGCAGGGTGGATAAGGGGGAACCAGTGGATGAGATGTATTTGGATTTCCAGAAGGCATTTGATAAGGTGCCACATAAGAGGTTACTGCACAAGATAAGAGCTCACGGGGTTGGGGGCAGTATATTAGCATGGTTAAATAACAGAAAATAGAGTCGGGATAAGTGGGTCATTTTCCGGTTGGCAAACAGTAACTAGTGGGGTGCCACAGGGATCGGCGCTGGGTCCTCAACTATTTACAATCTATATTAATGACTTGGATGAAAGGACAGAGTTTAATGTAGCCAAGTTTGCTGATGATACAAAGGTGGGTGGGAAAGCAAATTGTGAGGACACAAAATATCTTCAAAGGGATATAGACAGGCTAAATGAGTGGGCAAAAATTTGGCAAATGTAGTATAACGTGTGAAAATGTGAGGTTATGCACTTTGGCAGAAATAAAAGAAAAATTAATTTTAATTTAAATGGAGGAAAACTGCAAAGTGGTACAGTACAGAGAGACCTGGGGGTCTTTGTGCATAAAACACAAAAAGTTAGTATGCAGCTACAGCAAGTAAGCTGGAAGGCAAATGGAATGGTGGCCTTTATTGCAAGGGGGATAGAGTATAAACACAGAAAATTCCTGCTACAACTGCACAGGATATTGGTGAGGCCACATCTGGAGTACTGCGTACAGTTTTGATCTCCTTATTTCAGCAGGGATATACTTGCATTGGAGGCTGTTCAGAGTTTGATTCCGAAGATGAGGGGGTTGTCTTATGAAGATAGGTTGAGCCTATACACATTGGAGTTCAGAAGAATCAGAGGTAATTTTGTTGAAACATATGATAACAAGGGAGCTTAAAAAGGTGGATGCAGAGAAGATATTTCCATTCATAGGGTAAACTAAAACTAGGGGGCATAGTCTCAGAATAAGGGGCCACCCATTTAAAACTTAGATGAGGAGAAATTTCTTCGCTCAGAGGGTTGTAAATCTATGGAATTCTCTGCCCAAGAGAGCTGTGGAGGCTGGGTCATTGAATATATTTAAGGTGGAGATAGACAGGTTTTTGAGCGATGAGAGTAAAGGGTTATGGGGAGTGGGCATGGAAGTGGAGCTGAGTCCATGAACAGATCAGGCATGATCTTATTGAATGGCGGAACAGGCTCCAGGGGACAAATGGCCTTCTCCTGCTCCTATTTCTTATGAGATAACAACCCTGGGACTGTACGTGGGGATTCTAACCCTGGGACTGTAGATGGGGATTCTAACCCTGGGAGTGAACAGCTCTGGGGCTTTCCTGTTACAATTGTCTGGGACGTAAACCGTAAGCTTAGCACTGAGCAGCGCCTTCAGGAGATGGTGAGAAATCCGAGGTGTTGAGTGAGAATAAAATTAAGTTGTTGCTTTATGCAGGACCGGTTGGAAACAGACACTGACGCACCTGACGTTGCTCCTGCACCAAGATGGCCGCGCATGCGTTTTGCTGCTCAATAGTTCAAGATGGTGGAACGCTGAACTTGCCTTCCTGTACAAAGGTGGCCGCCGTTACCCTGGGCCTGTGACCGGGAGAAAGTCTCGAGGCAGCAGTCGCCGATATTCCGGCGGGCACCAGTTGTTTATGAAGCCTCCCCGGCTCCCCGCTGGTCCCTTACTCCTCTCCGTACAGCTGAAAATATGTCCTTTTGCGCAGCAGATTTTGACCTTATCCGCTCCGCCATTACACGCTCCGCGCATGCTCCAAACAGCCTGGTCCTACGCCTGCGCACTGGGTCCCTGTAATCTGGGCTCAGCACATTCTCCCCCGCGGGGAATGCTGGGTAAATGCGAAAGGCCGCGTCAGTGGATGGAAGAGGATTTACTGGGATTGCATTGGGCACTGAACTATGTTCATTCTGGTAGTTAGACTTTGTTCCTGCTGCTCTTTATAACCCTTGTACCTGCGCTGGAGATTGATGTTCTGTATAAATATTAAATAAATCAGCTTGTTTCAAACACCTTGTGTGGAATATTTGATTTCTCCATAATAAGAGGAGACTAATTAATGTTCCCGTCCCTTCCATTTTGGGCCTTTTCTTACTCTAGATTATTTCACTTCTCACCCAGTTCATCTTTTCCCACATCAAATCCCAAGCTTGTTTCGTTTGAATCTACGGCTTGTGGGTGTCATGGACTGAACCGGCGTATCTCACTTTACACTCATTTGACGTTCTTTTCAACCAACCCTTGAAAGCACGATCTTGCTTAAGACTGGAAATCTGTTATTTTCTGTATTGTTTAATGATTTTTGAATGCAGTTAATAGAACGTCACACATACTGCATGTGATTGCCGATGAAATGTTCTTATCTTTGTAAATGTCTTTGCTAATTTTGATGGGTTAGTTGATTATAATTGTTTGTTACTAACATACCTTGCAGTATTTTTTGCATCAAAATAATTGTTTAAATACTTCCTTTATCGGGTCATTAGCTCCTCTGCCGATCTCTGTTTCCTCTTATGGGGAAATCTAGAACTAGGTGGTATTGTCTGAGAATAAGGGGTCGCTCATTTAAAACGAAAATGAGGAGGGATTTCGTCTCTTGGAGGGTCATAAATCTTTGAAATTCTTTACCCAAGAGAGCAGCATAAGCTGGTCATTGAATATATTTAAATTGGAGATAGACTGAATTTTGAAGGGGAGTCAAGAGTTATGGGAAGAGAGCAGGGAAGTGAAATTGAGGCCACGATCAGATCAGCCAAGATAAGATCAGCCATGATCTTATTGAATGGTGGAGCGGGATCAAGGGGGCAGTGTAAGTGGGCCCTGGATTTGTTGCCTCAGTGTCAGTGGTCCCTGGATTTGGTGTCACAATGTATGTGGTCCTTGTATTTGGTGTCACAATGTAAGTGGACCCTGGATTTAATGTCACAATGTATGTGGTTCCTGAGATGGAGAGTGACACAGTTAATTCAGAGACTCGGGTCCTGAGATTAAGGAAAAGGTACTTCGATGGTATGAGATGTGAATTGGCTACAATAGACTGGCAAATGATATTTAAGGGTTGACGGTGGATAGGCAATGGCAAACATGTAAAGATCACATGGATGAACTTCAACAATTGTACATCCCTGTCTGGAATAAAAATAAAACGGGGTAGGTGGCTTAACTGTGGCTAACAAGGGAAATTAAGGATAGTGTTAAATCCAAGGATGAGGCATATAAATTGGGCAGAAAAAGCAGCAAACCTGAGGACTGGGAGAATTTTGTAAAACAGCAGAGGAGGACAAAGAGTTTAGTTCGGAGGGGGAACATAGAATATGAGAGGAAGCTTGCTGGGAACATAAAAACTGACTGAAAAAGCTTCGAAAGATATGTGAAGAGAAAAAGATTAGTGAAAACAAACATAGGTCCCTTGCAGTCAGATTCAGGTGAATTTATAATGGGGAACAAAGAAATGGCAAACCAGTTTGACAAATACCTTGGTTCTGTCTTCACGAAGGAAGACACAAATAACCTTCCGGAAATACTAGTGGACCGAGGGTCGAGTGAGAAGGAGGAACTGAACGAAATCCTTATTAGGCAGGAAATTGTGTGAGGGAAATTGATGGGATTGAAGGCCAATAATTCCAGGGGGCCTGATATTCTGCATCCCAGAGTACTTAAGGAAGTAGCCCTAGAAATAGTGGTTGCATTGGTGATCATTTTCCAACTGTCTATCGACTCTGGATCGGTTCCGATGGACTGGAGGGTAGCTAATGTAACACCACTTTTTAAAAAGGAGGGGAGCGAAAAAATGGGTAATTATAGACTGGTTAGCCTGACATCAGTAGTGGGGAAAATGTTGCAATCAATTATTAAAGGTGAAATAGCAGCACATTTGGAAAGCAGTGACGGGATCAGTGCAAGTCAGCATGGATTTATGATGGGGAAATCCTGCTTGACAAATCTTCTAGAATTTTTTGAGGATGTAACTAGTAGAGTGGACAAGGGAGAACCAATGGATGTGGTGTATTTGGATTTCAAAAGGCTTTTGACAAGGTCCCACACAAGAGATTGGTGTGTAAAATTAAGGCACATGGTATTGGGGGTAATGTACTGACGCGGATAGAGAACTGGTTGGCAGACAGGAAGCAGAAAGTCGGCAGAAACCGGTTCTTTTTAGAATGGCATGCAGTGACTAGTGGGGTGCCGCAGGGCTCAGTGCTGGGTCCCCAGCTATTTACAATATACATTAATGATTTGGATGAGGGAATTGAGTGTAATATCTCCAAGTTTGCAGATGACACTAAGCTGAGTGGCGTTGTGAGCTGTGAGGAGGACGCTAAAAGGCTGCAGGGTGACTTGGACAGGTTCGGTGTGTGGGAAAATGAGTGGCAGATGCAGTATAATGTGGATAAATGTGAGGTTATCCACTTTGGTGGCAAAAACACGAAGGCAGAATATTATCTTAATGGTGGCAGATTAGGAAAAGGGTAGGTACAACGAGACCTGGGTGTCATGGTACATCAGTCATTGAAAGTTGGCATGCAGGTGCAGCAGGCGGTGAAGAAGGCAAATGGTATGTTGGCCTTCATAGCTAGGGGATTTGAGTATAGGAGCAAGGAGGTCTTACTGCAGTTGTACAGGGCCTTAGTGAGTCCTTATCTGGAATATTGTGTTCAGTTTTGGTCTCCTAATCTGAGGAAGGACGTTCTTGCTATTGAGGGAGTGCAGGGAAGATTCACCAGACTGATTCCCGAAATGTCAGGACTGACATATGGGTAGAGACTGGATCGACTGGGCCTGTATTCACTGGAGTTAGAAGGATGAGAGGGGATCTCATAGAAATATATAAAATTCTGACGGGACTGGACAGGTTAGATGCAGGAAGAAAGTTCCCAATGTTGGGGAAGTCCAGAACCAGTGGACATAATCTAAGGATAAGAGGTAAGCCATTTAGGACCAAGATGAGGAGAAACTTCTTCACTCAGAGTTGTTAACCTGTGGAATTCCCTACCACAGAGAGTTGTTGATGCCAGTTCATTAGATATATTCAAGAGGGAGTTAGCTATGGCCCTTACAGCTAATGGGATCAAGGGGTATGGAGAGAAAGCAGGAAAGGGGTACTGAAGTGAATGATCAGCCATGATCTTATTAAATGGTGGTGCAGGCTCGAAGAGCGGAATGGCCTACTCCTGCACCTATTTTTATGTTTCTATGTTTCTTTGTGAGAGTTAATTCCCTTTCCCACTGAATACTGCGGACAGACATGGTCACCGTAGTAAGAGAATGATCAGTGTGACATCACTTTTTAAACAAGAGCACACAAGACAATGGGTCATCAATAATGGTAAAGGGATTAAACACTCTGCAATTACATTGTAAATAATAGGAAACAAAATGCTGGAAAATAACTGGTGAAGATAATAACTTATGTCTGTCGAATTGTCTAGCAAACATTAAGAATGATGTGTTTAGTTTACAAACACACACACGGACATATATATACACTGTTATATGAAATATCAAAATATTACACTCCAGCCCAGTTTTATGGGTTATCATCAACAGAAACAAATCCCAACTGACAGGACGAACACCATTCAGTCAGAATGCGATTAACAACAGTAATAACAGTCGAACCCAACCCCTGCAGTCACTTGTGAACTTGCAATTCAGGTGACTGAGTGAATCCCTTCCCACACTTCCCCAGTGTGAACTCACTGGAGTTTCAGCAGATCGGATGACTGAGTGAAACCCTGCCCACACACAGAGCAGGTGAATGGCCTCTCCCTGGTGTGAATGCGACGATGAATTTCTAGATCAGACGGGGAACTGAATCCCTTCCCACAATCTCCACATTCCCACGGTTTCTCCATGGTGGGGGCGTCCTTGTGTCTCTCCAGTTTGGACGATCAGTTGAAGTTTCGTCCATACACAGAACACATGTAATTTCTCCGCTCTGTGAATGGTGCGATGTTTTTTCAGGCTTAGTAATTGCTTGAAGCTCTTTCCACAGTCAGTACACTGGGACACTCTGACTCGGATGTGTGTGTGTGTGTGTGTGTGTCTCGGTGCCTTTTCAGTCACACTGATGTTTGAAATATTTTTCCACAGACAGAACAGACATAACAACATAAGAAATAGAAGCAGGAGTAGGCCATATGGCTCCTCGAGCCTGTTCCGCCATTCAATACGATCATTGCTGATCCAATCATGGACTCAGGTCCACTTCACTGCCCGCTCCCCATAACCCCTTATTCCCTTATCTCTGTCTTAAATGTATTCAATGTCCCAGCTTCCACAGCGCTCCGAGGCAGCAAATGTCACAGATTTACAACCCTCTGAGAGAAGAAATTCCTCCTCATCTCTGTTTTAAATGGGCGGCCCCTTATTCTAAGACATGCCCTCTAGTTGTAGTCTCCCCCATCAGTGGAAACATCCTCCCTGCATCCACCTTGTCAAGCTCCCTCATAATCCTGTACATTTCAATAACATCACCTCTTATTCTTCTGAACTCCAATGAGTAGAGGCCCAACCTACTCAACCTTTCCTCATGTCAACCCCCTCATCCCCGAAAGCAATCTAGTGAACCTTCTCTGAACTGCCTCCAAAGCATGTATATCCTTTCGTAAATATGGAAACCAAAACTGCACACAGTATTCCAGGAGTGGCCTCACCAATATCTTGTATAGCTGTAGCAAGACTTCTCTGCTTTATCCGCCTTGCAATAAAGGCTAACATTCAATTTGCCTTCCTGATCACTTGCTGTACCTGCATACTAACTTTTTGTGTTTCATATTCCAGTACCCCCAGGTCCCTCTGTACTGCAGAAATTTGCAATTTTTCTCCATTTAATTTATAATTTGCTTTTCTATTTTTTCTGACAAAGTGGATAACCTCACATTTTCCCACATTATACTCCATCTGCCAAATTTTTGCCCACTCACTTAGTCTATCTATATCTCTTTGTAGATTGTTTATGGCCTCCTCACAATTTGCTTTCCCACCCATCTTTGTATCATCAAGAAGCATGGCGACATTACACTTGATCCTCTCATCCAAGTCATTAATATAGATTGTAAATAGTTGAGGCCCCAGCACCGAACCCTGCGGCACCCCACTAGTCACTGATTGCCAAACAGAAAATGATCCATTTATCCCGACTCTCTGTTTTCTGTTAGTTAGCCAATCCTCTCTCTATGCTAATATATTACCCCCAACCACGTGAACTTTTATCTTGTGCAGTAACCTGTTATGTGGCACCTCGTCAAATGCCTTCTGGAAATCCTAATATACCATATCCACTGGTTCTCCCTTATCCACCCTGCTCGTCACATCCTCAAAGTACTCCAGCAAATTTGTGAAATGAGAGTTCCCTTTCATAAAACCATGCTGACTCTGCTTGATTGTATTATGCTTTTCCAAATGTCCTGCTACTGTTTCCTTAATAACGGACTCCAGCATTTTCCTAATGACAGATGTTAGGCTAATTGGTCTATAGTTTCCTGCTTTTTGTCTACCTCCTTTTTTTAGGACAAAGCAGCCCACTTGATTGGCTCTGCATCCACCACCTTCAACATTCACTCCCTCCACCACCGGTGCACCGTGGCTGCCGTGTGCACCATCTACAAGATGCACTGCAGCAACTCACTAAGGCTTCTTTGGCAGCACATCCCAGACCCGCGACCTCTACCACCGAGAAGGACAAGGGCAGCAAGCGCATGGAAACACCATCACCTGCAAGTTCCGCTCCAAGTTACTCACCATCCTGACTTGGAAATATATCGGCCGTTCCTTCATAGTCGCTGGGTCACAATCCTGGAACTCCCTCCCTAACAGCACTGTGGGAGCACCTTCACCACACAGACTGCAGCGGTTCAAGAAGGCGGCTCACTCTCACCTTCTCGGGGGCATTTAGGGATGGGCAATAAATGCTGGCCTCGAGAGCGCCGCCCACATCTGAAGAACAATTGAAGAAAGGAATCAAATTAATCAGAATGCACCAGATTAAAGTGACAATTCAGCACTTTCTGGGGAGGTGATCGGCCCAGACACATTGGGACTGAATAGTATTTAGAAAGATCCAGATAAAGGGGCAGGGGAAACACAGATACAAACAGAGACACAAATATAGCCACACGCGTACACACAGACACACATATAAGCAGACACATAATCACACACACACACAGGTACAGACATCTCCCAAACACACACACAGCCCGGACACAGACATATATCACACACACAGCCTGTACACAGACATATATCACACACACACAGCCCGTACACAGACATATATCACACACACAGCCCGTACACAGACATATATCACACACACAGCCCGCTCCTGATGCCAGCTTACTTGACGTCACACAGACTGCGTTGCCAAGTTACCGACGTCACAAAGCTCGCGTTGCTGGGTTACGGACTCTACACGCGCTGGGGCGGTTGAAGGGCGCGCCAGGATTCAAATCAGGAGCCACGTGACTGGGAGCGGGGCGCTTTTGGAGCTGTGCCGGGCGTGGATTGGTGGGAACAGCTGTCAATCAGCTGCTTTCACCCAATAGCAGCGACGGAACATGTCCACTCGCAGAGCGCGCTCAGCGCATGTCTCGGATCCCCGGATGTTGACTGTTGGTGAAGGAACTGCAAAATGGCGGCAAGTGATGGGCGGTTGAGGGAAACTGTCGTGGGGGCTGAGGGGGGGGGGAGATTATATCTCTACCTCCCCCTCTCCCCCTCCCTCTCAGACAGTGTGTAACCCGGGGGTGGGCCCAGTTAAATCAGACAGTGTGTAACCCTGGGGCCCAGTGAGATCAGACAGTGTGTAACCCTGGGGCCCAGTGAGATCAGACAGTGTGTAACCCGGGGGCCCAGTGAGATCAGACAGTGTGTAACGCGGGGAGAATTCTGGTGATTTTCTGTAAGCCCAGAAGGGCGGGACAGAGATCTGAGGAAAAGGATAAAATCAAACAGAAATACTGGACATGTACTTTGCTGAAATGTTGGGAAAACACTTTACACTCCATTCCATTTCACAACATTAATATTCTTCTCATTTTCTGCCCTGTCATAATTAGCTCTCCCCCTGGTGAATGGCAGAGTGACTGAGAGAGTTCCACAGCTGGAAGGAAACAGGGATTGTGGACTGAGGAACAACAGCAGGTGAACCAGCGCAGGATTGTGAGAGCACCAACCAGTGAGCCCCTTCCGATTGAAAGTGCTTCAATAGATCGACTGGGGAGGAAGGTAAGAGAAAGTGCCATTTACTCAGATACACACCGGTCCTGTGGACAGTACACACAGGTTACACAGTAAGCCAGGAAATGAGACTGGGAGAGTCTGACCACCGAGCACAATTATCCAGCATGAGGCCGTGTAATGGGATGTGAAGTGAGATCAGTTTCTGTCTCTAAACACAGTCACAGTGAATCTTGTGTGTGTTTTAGAGTAAAGGGCTTTGATCTAAGAGGTGACTCCAGTTTGAGGCAGAGCCCAGCAGATGGACCGGTCTCTGTACATTAGGTGCGGCTGCACTCACACTGACACCATCAGATCTCAATGTTCAAATATTTCCCATCTGGTGAGAAAGCCAATGGAAAGATTGAAGCGGAAGCTCAGAGACAATTCACTGATCACGATGCACAGACCCATCTGAAAGACCAGCACGGCCTATCACCCATAGAATCAATTATTCATTCATCAACATTTAGAATTATAAGAAAATATATTGATAACTATTTATATTGATAACTACTAATATTGAAGCATTGATCACTAGAGATATGTAGTATTCTAATATACTGAAACACAGATATTGAGAGTTGCAGTTTATTGATTGGCGTCGTACTTGACCCCGAGATGAACTGCTGAACCCATATTCCCTCAATCACTGAGTACGCTTACTTCCACCTCCATAATATCGCTGGTCTCTACCCCTTCCTCAGCTCATCTGCTCAAACCCTCATCCATGCCTCTGATCGGCCTCGCACCTCGCACTCTCTGTAAACTTAAGCTTAAACTTAGGGGGCATAGTTTTAAGGTGGTTGGTGGAAGGTTTCGAGGGGATTTGAGGGGGTGGGGGACTTCTTTACGCAGAGGGTTGTGGGGATCTAGAACTCACTGCCTGGAAGAGTGGTGGATACAGAAACCCTCACCACTTTTAAGAGATGGTTGCATAGGCACTTAAAGTGCCATAACCTGCAGGGTTACGGACCAAGAGCTGGTAATTGGGATTAGACTAGATCACCTCTTGTTGGCCGGCGCAGATATAATGGTAAGTGCTGCAGTGAATCGAATACGGCCAGAGTGACCTGGACTAGTTTCGATTGCCTGGATGGGTAGGAGAGAAATTTTCCCAGATTTTGTTTCCCTAAATTGGCCTGGGTTTTTACCTGGTTTTTGCCTCTCCCAGGACATCACATGGCTCTGGTTGGGGTGAAGTGTAGAATGTTTTGGTGCAAGGGGTGTCGCAGTTGTGTGAGGCGGACTGGTTCGGCTGGTGCTATTTACCTTTCCGCCATTGTTCATTATTCAAAGGTTTATATGTAACTTTAGGGCTGCTGACCAAGGGCCGTGTGGCTCTTTGTCGGCCAACGTGGACACGATGGTCCGAAATGGCCTCCTTCTGTGCTGTAAATTTCTATGTTTCTAAAACACTCCTGCCCGTATCCTTACTCAAGAACACAAGTAGCAGCAGCAGGAGTAGGCCATACGGCCCCTCCCATCTGCTCCGCCATTCAGTACGATCTGTATTCGATAGAGAATTTTAAAAGATTCACAACTTTGAATGATGAAATAGCTCCTCCTCATAGTCTTAAATGGCCGATCTCTTATCCTAATACTAGGACCTCTAACTCTAGACTATCCAGCCCTTGTCAATTCCTCTAAGAATTTGATATGTTTCAATGATATCACCTTCCGTTCTTCTAAACTCCAGAGAATATCGGCCTATTCTACTCAATCTGTCCTCAGCCCTCTCATCCCAATTTGTAACAATTTCTGTTCACCCATCACCCCTGAGCTCGCTGAACTACATTGGCTCCTGGTCCATCAATGCCTCGCTTTCAAAATTCTCATCCTTGTTTTGAAATCAGTTCAGGATCTTGCCCCTCCCTATTGCTGTAATCTCCTCCAGCCCTACAACCCTCAGAGATCTTTGCATTCCTTCAATTCTGGCCTATGAGCAGCCCCAATTTTCATCCCACCAATATTGGTGGCTGTACCTTCAGCTGCCGAGGCCATAAGCTCTGGAATTCCCTCCCTAAACCTCTCGATCTTTATAATACTCCTTAATACCTACCCTTTTGAACAAGCTTTTAGTCACCTGTGCTAATATTTCCTGACGTGAGTGGGTGTCAAATTTTGTTTGCTAACGGTCCTGTGAAGTACCTTGGGACATTTTACTACGTTTAAGGCGCGTTATAAATGCAATTTGTTGCTGATAACTGAAGATATTTCGAATTGTAATATAATGAAACTGCAGGCATGGGGAATTGCAATCGATTGATAACTGCAGAGGAAGAGGATTGTTATGTATTGCTAATAGCGTGAATTCTTTTAACGTGAGGTGGCTCTTGCACATTAGCTACCACACGGGCTTGGCAGAGAAAAGGTCTTGGTCCAATGGCAAGGGGAACCCAAGATGATTGGAGACCAGGCTCTGCTGCATGATTCCTCTGGCACTGATTCTCACTGGAATACAGTTTCCTCTGGCACTGACTCTCACTGGGGCAGTTTCCTCTGGCACGGATTATCACTGGAATACAGTTTCCTCTGGCACTGACTCTCACTGGGGTAGTTTCCTCTGGCACTGACTCTCACTGGAATACAGTTTCCTCTGGCACTGACTCTCACTGGGGTACAGTTTCCTCTGGCACTGACTCTCACTGGGGTACACTTTCCTCTGGCACTGACACTCACTGGGGTACAGTTTCCCCTGGCACTGACTCTCAGTGGGGTACAGTTTCCTGACACAGATTTACTGTTTATCTAATTTGTGCTGCCCCTGCCCTGGGACTGCTTGATGGGACAGTTTAGAGGGAGTTTTAACCTGAAACTGATCAGGAGCTGCGGGTGGAAAGTTGTCAGTGCAGTGGCAGATCGTACTGCTGCTGAATTTTAATTGATAAGCTGCCAGCAGCGCATTCGGGACGGACACCGAAGTTTGCCCTGCAGCAGTGTAGATGGAACTTTACTCTGTATCTAACCCATACTCCACCTCGTCTGTGGGAATTTAGTGTGAATTTGAAAGCAATTGCTAGGGTAGATAGAGAGAAATTGATTCTGCTGCGGTGGGTGTCTAGGACGAGGGGACATAACCTTAAAATCAGAGCCAGGCCATTCAGGAGAGATGTTAGGGAACACTTCTTCACTCAATGGATGGTTGAAGTATAGAACTTCCCAAATAAGCAATCGATGCTCGCCCATTGAATAATTCTGGGCCGGTTGTGATTTCTGCCCAATGACCCGTTGCTTGTTCCCTTGGATTGGATCTTTATTTATTCCCTTTGGTTTCATTTCAGTTTCACTGCTGGACCCACCACTCAAAGCACTTTGTCTGATCTGCCCCTGGGAATGAGCAGACTCCTCTCTCATCTCCCACACTGCACCAGCTCTCCTCCTCTTTCCCCCTGGGTTGTGTTACACACTTTGGGCCTTCCCCGGGGATTCTCAGTATGAACAGGGGGATGTGTGTTGAGACAGGATGTCCCAGCTCTCCACCTTTAAAGGGACAAGGAGAGGACCAGCTGGGCTGAATGGCCCTGCTTTATGACATCACTACAGTGCCGAGCAACCACCCTCCCAGGGCCCTGCTCATTATGGGCTGGGTTGAGCTCAGTGCTGTTACAGGAAGGGAAACAGGAGCAGGATTCGAGCCGTGTGTTGCCCAGGATTAATGGGGAGAGGTACAGGATCAATTTATACCTTATTGAATGAGAAATGTCAGTGTCCTGGACACTCCATGTCCCTCAGTATCTGTGTCGGGGAGCGACCGATGGGTTCACTCTGTATCGAACCCGTGCAGTGCCTGACTGGAGAGTGGTTGATGCTGGTACGAGCTGCTCAGCTCAATGAGCACAACATTTAACCCAAAGATAAACCCTGGACACAGGTCCTGAAGGACAGGGAGTGTCTAATAATTTGACTGGTGTCCTTGATCAAATTTAAACACCTCACATCTCTTTTTAGATTTGTTCATGGGATGTGGGCGTCGCCTCTCACCTCTCATTCTAAATACTCGAGAATATAGGCCTGGTCTACTCAATCTCTCATAGGACAATCCCCCCATCCCAGGAATCAGTCTGGTGAACCTTCGTTGCACTCCCTCTATAGCAAGTTTATCTTTCCTTAGGTAAGGAGACCAAAACTGTGCACAGTACCCCAGGTGTGGTCTCACCAGGGCCCTGTATAATTGCAGTAAGACGTCTTTAGTCTTATACTCAAATCCTCTTGTAATAAAGACCAACATAACATTTGCTTTCTTAATTGCTTGCTGTACCTGCATGTTAACTTTCAGTGATTTGTGTACAAGGACACCTAGGTCCCTCTGAACACCAACATTTCCCAATATCTCACCATTTAAAAAAAATACTCTGCCTTTCTATTTCTACCATGTGTATAACTTAACATTTCTTCACACAATATTCCATTTGCCATGTTCCTGCCCACTCATTGAGCCTGTATATATCCCCTTGAAACATCTTTTTATCCTCCTCACAACTTACATTCCCAATTAGCTTTGTATCCTCAGCAAACTTCAAGATATTACATTTGGTCCCCTCATCCAAATTATTGATATAGATTGTGAATAGCTGGGGCCCAAGCACCGATCCTCGCAGCACCCCACCAGTTACAGCCTGCCAACCTGAAAATGACCCGTTTATTCCTACTCTCTATTTTCTGTCTGTTAACCAATTCTTAATCCTTGCTGGTATATAACGCCCAATCCCATGAGCCCTAATTTTGTTTAATAATCTCGTGTGGCACCTCATCGAATTCCTGCTGTAAATCTAAATAAACCACATCCAGTGATTCCTTCTGATCTATCCTACTAGTTACTACCATGCCAAGAACAATTTCCCTTTCATAAATCCATGTTCATTCTTCCCAATCCTGTTATTAGTTCCGAAGTGACCTGTTACTATGTGCTGAATAATAGATTTTAGCATTTTCCCTACTACTGATGTCAGGACTACCGGTACTGCACGGGTTTGATACAGAGTAAATCTCACTCCATCCTGTCCCAAACACTGCCAGGGTTGATAGAGTAAATCTCAGTCTACAATATCCCAAACACTCCCAGGGCAGTTATACACGGGTTAGATACAGAGTAAAGCTCCCTCTACACTGTCCCATCAAACTCTCTCAGGGCAGGTACAGCATGGGTTAGATACAGAGTAAAGCTCTCTCTACACTGTCCCATCAAACACTCCCAGGGCAGGTACAGCACAGGGTTAGATACAGAATAAAACTCCCTCTGCACTGTCCCATCAAACTCTCCCAGGGCAGGTACAGCATGGGTTAAATACAGAGTAAAGCTCCCTCTACACTGTCCCATCAAACACTCCCAGGGCAGGTACAGCATGGGTTAGATACAGAGTAAAGCTCTCTCTACACTGTCCCATCAAACACTCCCAGGGCAGGTACAGCACAGGGTTAGATACAGAATAAAACTCCCTCTGCACTGTCCCATCAAACTCTCCCAGGGCAGGTACAGCATGGGTTAAATACAGAGTAAAGCTCCCTCTACACTGTCCCATCAAACACTCCCAGGGCAGGTACTGCATTGGTTAGATACTAAGTAAAGCTCCCTCTACATTGTCCAAATAAACACTCCTAGGGCAGGTACAGCATAATTTAGATACAGTGTAATTCTCTCTCTAACTTCATTCTACAATTGTACAGGGCCTTGGTGAGACCACACCTGGAGTACTGTGCACAGTTTTGGTCTCCTAATCTGAGGAAGGATATACTTGCCTTGCTTAGATACCGAGTAAACTCCCTCAACATTTTCCCACCAGACATTCCAAAGGCAGGAGTAGGCTACTTGACCCCTCGAGCCATTTAATAAGATCACGGCTGATTGGATCATGTATTCAGCTCCACTTCCCTGCCCGCTCCCCATAACCCTTTATTCCCTCATCGCTCAAAAATTTGTCTATCTCCGCCTTAAATTTATTCAATGAACCAGCCTCCACAGCTCTCTGGGGCAGAGAATTCCACAGATTTACAATCCTCTGAAGAAATTCCTCCTCATCTCAGTTTTAAACGATCAGTCTTTTATTCTGAGACTCTGTCCCCTCATTTTGGTTTCCCCGATGAATGGAAATATCCTCTCTGCATCCACCTTGTCGAGCCCCCTCATTATCTTATCTGTTTCGATAAGATCACCTCTCATTCTTCTCTACTCCAGTAGGTATAAGTCCAACCTACTCAACCTATCTTCATAAGTCAACCACCTCATCTCCGGAATCAAGCTAATGAACCTTCTCTGAACAGCCTCCAATGCAAGTAAATCCTTCCTTAAATACAGAGACCAAAGCTGTATGCAGTACTCCAGGTGTGGCCTCACTAATATCTTGTACAGTTGTCGCAGAACTTCTCTGCTTTTATACTCTATCCCCCTTGCAATAAAGGCCAACATTGCATTTGCCTTGCTGATTATTGCCGTACCTGCATACTAACTTTGTGTTTCATGTAAAAGGACCCCCAGGTCCCACTGTACTGTAGCACTTTGCAATTTTTCTCCATTTAAATTATAATTTGCTTTTCTATTTTTTCTGCCAAGTTGGATGACCACACATTTTCCCACATTGTACACCATCTGCCAAAATTTTGGCCAGTCACTTAACCTGTCTATATCCCTTTGCAGATATTTTGTGTCCTCACAATTTGCTTTCCCACCCATCTTTGTATCATCGGCAAACTTGGCTGCATTACACTTGATCCCTTCATCCAGGACATTAATGTAGATTGAGGACCCAGCACCAATCCCTGTGGCACCCCACTAGTCACTGTTTGCCAATAGAAAATGACCCATTTATCCCGACTCAGATACAAAGTAAAACTCCATCTACACTGCCCCATCAAACACTCCCAGGGCAGGTATAGCACAGGTTAACTATAGCGTAAAGCTTCCTCTACACTGTCCCATCAAACACTCCCAGGGCAGGTACAGCATGGGGTTAGATACAGAGTAAAGCTCCCTCTACACTGTCCCATGAAACACTCCCAGGGCAGGTACAGCACAGGTTAGATACAGAGTAAAGCTCTCTCTACACTGTCCCAACAAGCAATCCCAGGGCAAGTACAGCACAGGGTAGATTATAATATAAGAAATAGGAGCAGGAGTAGGCCACTTGGCCCCTCAAGACTGCTCCACCATTTAATAAGATCATGGCTGATTGATCTAGTGCTCAGCTCCACTTTCTTGCCTGCTCCCCAGAACACTATTCCTTTATCGTTCAAAACTCTGTCTATCTCTGCCTTTAATATATTCAATGGCTCAGCCTCCACAGCTCTCTGGGGCAGAAATCCCACAGATTTACAACCATCAGAGAAGAAATTCCATCTCGTCTCAGTTTTAAATGGGACGCCTCTTATTCTGAGACTATGTCCCCTAGTTTTAGTTTTCCATATGAGTGCAAATATCCTCTCTGCATTCACCTTGTCGAGCCCCCTCATTATCTTATATGTTTCGATAAGATCACCTCTCATTCTTCTCTACTCCAATAGGTATAAGCCCAATCTACTCAACCTATCTTCATAAGTCAACCACCTCATCTCCGGAATCAACCGAGTGATCCTTCTCTGAACAACCTCCAATGCAAGTATATCATTCTTTAAATACGGAGACCAAAACTGTATGCAGTACTCTAGGTGTGGCTCACCAATATCCTGTACAGTTGTAGCAGGACTTCCCGGGTTTTATACTCCATCCCCTTTGCAATAAAGGCCAACATTCCATTTGCCTTCCTGATTACTTGCTGTACCTGCAGACTAACTTTTTATGTTTCATACACAAGGACCCCAAGGTGTGACTCTACTACAGCACTTTGCAATTTTTCTCCATTTAAATTATAATTTGTGTTTCTATTTTTTCTGCCGCAGTGGATAACCTCACATTTTCCCACATTATACTCCATCTGCCAAATGTTTGCCCACTCACTTAGCCTGTCTATATCCCTTTGCAGATTTTTGTGGCCTCTTCACAATTTTCTTTCCCACCCATCTTTGTATCATCAGCAAGCTTTGCTAGATTACACTTGGTCCCTTCATCCAAGTCATTAATATAGATTGTAAATAGTTGAGGACCGAGCACCGAGGCTTATGGCACCCCTCTAGTTACTGTTTGCCAACAGAAAAATTACCCATTTATCCCGATACAAAGTAAAGCTCCAGCTACACTACCGTCAAATACTCCCAGGGCAGGTACAGCACGGGTTAGATACAGAGTAAAGCCTCATCAATATTGTCCCATCAAACACTCCCAGGGCAGGTACAGCACAGGTTCGATACAGAGTAAAGCTCCCTCGACACTGTCCCATCAAGTATTCCCAGGGCAGGTGCAACACAGGTTAGATGCAGAGTAAAGATCCCTCTACGCTGTCTCACCGGACGTTCTCAGGGCAGTTACAGCACGGGTAACATAAAGATTAAATCTCCCTCTAGCCTGTCCCAAACACTCCCAGGTTAGGTACTGCATTGGTTAGATACAGAGTTAATCTCCCTGTACGCTGTCCCATCAAACACTGCAGAACAGATACAGCATGGGGTAAGATACAGAGTAAAGCTCCCTCTACAGTTCATTGGATATATTCAAGAGGGAGTTAGATATGGCCCTTACGGCTAAGGGGATCAAGGGTATGGAGAGAAAGCAGGAAAGCAGGTACTGAGGGAATGATCAGCCATGATGTTATTGACTGGTGGTGCAGGCTCGAAGGGCCGAATGGCCTACTCCTGTTCCTATTTTCTATGTTTCTACACTGTCCCATCAAATCTTATTGAATGGGGAGCAGGCTCGGGGGTCCGGGTGGCCCACTCCTGCTCCTATTTCTCCTGGTCTTATGTACCCAGCATGCCTCGCGGGGGAGAATGTGCTGCACCCAGACTACAGGAGCTCAGTGCGCAGGCGCGGGTCCTGGCTGTGTTTGGAGCATGCGCGGTGCGTGTAATGGCGGAGGCGACATGTTTTGGACAGGCTCCACAGAATTGTCCTTTTCAGCGGGACGGAGCGGAGTAATGGACCAGCGGGGAGCCGGTGAGGCTTCATAAACAGCCGGTGCCCACCGCAGGCCCGGAATAATGACCGGAATATCGGCGGTTGCAACTTCGGGGCTTTCTCCCGGTCACAGGCCCAGCCTAACAGTAGCCATCTTGGTACAGGAACTGAACTCAGCCAGAGTCAGCACCTTCAGGGGAGAGGAACCAGTGAGTGTAGAACTGAACCCAGCCAGAGTCAGTACCTTCTGGGGAGGGGAACCAGTGAGTGTAGAACTGAACCCAGCCAGAGTCAGCACCTTCAGGGGAGGGGAACCAGTGAGTATAGAACTGAACTCAAACAGAGTCAGCATCTTCAGCGGGGGAGAGGGGAACCAGTGAGTGGAACTGAATCCAGCTAGAATCAGCACTTAAGGGAAAGAGAGGGAGGGGAACAAAATAATATAATAGCAGCAGGAATAGTCCATACGGCCCCTCGAGCCTGCTCCACCATTTAATACGATCATGGCTGATCCGATCATGGACTCGGGTCAACTTCCCTGCCCAATCCCCATAACCACTTAATCCCTTATCGGTTAAGAAGCTGTCTAGCTCGGTCTTAAATTTATTCAATGACCCAACTTCCACAGCTCTCTGAGGCAGCGAATTCCACAGATTTACAACCCTCCGAGAGGAGAAATTCCTCCTCATCTCAGTTTTAATTGGGTGGCTCCTTATTCTAAGTTTATGCTCCCTAGTTCTAGTGTCCCCCATCAGTGGAACATTCTGCAACGGCCTTCTCAAGACCCCTCCTAATCTTACACGTTTCGTTAAGATCACCTCTCATTCTTCTGAATTGCAATGAGTAGAGGCCCAACCTCCTCAACCTTTCCTCATAAGTCAACCCCTCATCTCCGCAATGAACCTAGTGAACCTTCTCTGAACTGCCTCCAAAGCAAGTATATCCTTTCATAAATATGGAAACCAAAATCTTTACGCAGTATTCCAGGTGTGGCCTCACTAATACCCTGTATAACTGTAGCAAGACTTCCCTGCATTTATACTCAATCCCCTTTGCAATAAATGCCAAAATTCCATTGGCGTTCCTGATCAATTGCTGTACCTGCATACTAACCTTTTGTGTTTCATGCACAAGTACCCCCAGCTCCCACTGTACTGCAGCACTTTGCAATTTTTGTCCATTCAAATAATAACTTGCTCTTTGATTTATTTCTGCCAAACCTCATACTTTCCAATATTAGACCCCATCTGCCAAATGTGTGCCCACTCACTTAGCCTGTCTGTGTCCTTTGCAGGTTTTTTGTGTCCTCCTCACACATTGATTTTTCTCCCATCTTTGCATCGTCGACAAACTTGGCTACGTTACACTCAGTCCCTTCTTCCAAGTCGTTAATATAGATTGTAAATAGTTGGGGTCCCAGCACTGATCCCTGCGGCACCCCACTAGGTACTGATTGCCAACCCGAGAATGAACCATTTATCCCGTTTTTCTGTTAGTTAGGCAATCCTCTATCCATGCTAATATATTACTCCCCAATCCGGCGATATTTTATCTTGTAGGGTAACCTTTTATGTGGCACATTGTCAATGCTTTCTGGAAGTCCAAATACATCACATCCACTGGTTCCCTTTTATCCACCCTGTTCGTTACATCCTCAAAGAATTTCAGCAAATTTGTCAAACATGACTTCCCTTTCATAAATCGATGGTGACCCTGCCTGACCAAATTATGCTTTTCCAAATGTCCTGCTACTACTTCTTTAATAATGGACTCAAACATCTTCCCAACCACAGATGTTAGGCTAACTGGTCTATAGTTTCCTGCTTTTTGTCTGCCTCCTTTTTTAAATAGAGGCATTACATTTGCAGTTTTCCAACCTGCTGGGACCTCCCCAGAATCCAGGGAATTTTGGTAAATTACAGCCAATGCTAATTCCCCGGTCTCATCCTCCTAGATTTCATAGGGTGCATAAGGGACAGATTACTTGAGCAGTATGTAACTGAACCAAACAGCGGGCAGGCTATTTTGGATCTGGTTCTGTGTAATGAGACAGGATTAATAAACAATCTCCCAGTAAAGGATACCCTTGGAATGAAAGCCCATAGCATGGTTGAATTTCAAATTCAGATGGAGGGTGAGAAAGTTGGATTTCAACCAGTGTACTCAGCTTAAATAAAGGAGACTTCAAAGGAATGAGGGATGAGTTGGCTGAAGTGGACTGGGAAAATAGATCAAAGTGCAGGATGGTTGATGAACATAAAAGATTCTGACGAGACTGGACAGGTTAGATGCGGGAAGAATGTTCCCGATGTTCCCGGGGAAGTTCAGAACCAGGGGACATAGTCTTAGGATAAGGGGTAGGCCATTTAAGAGAAACTTCTTCACTCAGAGAGTTGTTAACCTGTGGAATTCCCTGCCGCAGAGAGTTGTTGATGCCAGTTCATTGGATATATTCAAGAGGGAGTTAGATATGGCTCTTACGGTTAAGGGGATCAAGGGGTATGGAGAGAAAGCAGGAACGGGGTACTGAAGGAATGATCAGCCATGATCTTATTGAATGGCGGTGCAGGCTCGAAGGGCCGAATGGCCTACTCCTGCACCTATTTTCTATGTTTCTATAACTGAAATCGACTGAGGGTCACCTGGTCAGGACACTCCCAGCTTAACAATGTGTACATTTAAGGAGATATTTCACAACTCTCAAGAAAAATATATTCCAGTGAGGAGGAAAGGTCGTAAGAAATAAAGGACAGTATCCAATTTAAAAACAAGGACATACAATGTGGCCAAAACTAGTTGGAGGACAGAGGTTTGGGAAGCTTCTAAAAGCTTACAAAGAATGAATTAAAAAATGATCAAGAAAGGGAAGATAACTATGAAAGTAAACTAGCACAAAATATAAAAACAGATAGCAAGAGTTTCTATCGGTATATAAAAAGGAAAAGATTGACGAGAGTAAATGTTGGTCCCTTAGAGGACGAGACTGGGGAGTTAGTAATGGGGAACATGGAGATGGCAGAAACTCTGAACAAATATTTTGTATCAGTCTTTACGGTAGAGGACACTAATAATATTCCAACAGTGGATAGTCAAGGGGCTACAGCGGGGGAAGGAACTTAACACAATCACAATCACTGAGGAGGTGGTACTCAGTAAGATAATGGGACTAAAGGCGGATAAATCCCCTGGAACTGATGGCTTGCATCCCAGGGTCTTAATAAAAGTAGCGGCAGGGATAGTGGATGCATTGGTTGTAATTTACCAAAATTCCCTGGATTCTGGAGAGGTTCCAACAGATTGGAAAACTGCCAATGTAACGCCCCTATTTAAAAAAAGGAGGCAGACAAAAAGCAGTAAACTATAGACCAGTTAGCCTAACATCTGTGGTTGGGAAAATGTTGGGGTCCATTATTAAAGAAGTAGTAGCAGGAAATTTGGAAAAGAAAAATTCGGTCAGGTAAAATCAGCATGGATTTATGAAGGGGAAGTCATGTTTGACAAATTTGCTGGAATTCTTTGAGGATGTAACGAACAGGGTGGATAAAGGGGAACCAGTGGATGTGGTGCATTTGGACTTCCAGAAGGCATTTGACAATGTACCACATAAACGGTTACTGCATAAGATAAAAGTTCACAGTGTTGGGGGATTGCAAAGTGCTGCAGTACAGCAGGACCTGGGGATACATGTGTATGAAACACAAAAGGTTAATATGCAGGTACAGCAAGTGATCAGGAAAGCCAATGGAATCTTGGCCTTCATTGCAAAGGGGATGGAGTATAAAAGCAGGGAAGTCTTGCCACAGTTGCACAGGGTATTGGTGAGGCCACACCTGGAATACTGCGTGCAGTTTTGGTTTCCATATTTACGAAAGGATATACTTGCTTTGGAGGCAGTTCAGAGAAGATTCACAAGGTTGATTCCAGAGATGAGAGGGTTGACTTATGAGGAAAGGCTGAGTAGGTTGGGCCTCTACTCATTGGAATTCAGAAGAATGAGAGGTGATCTTATTGAAAAGTATAAGATTATGAGGGGGCTTGACAAGTGCATGCAGAGAGGATCCACTGATAGGGGAGACTAGAACTAGGGGGCATAATATTAGAATAAGGGGCCACCAATTTAAAACTGAGATGAGAATTTTTTTCTCTGAGGGTTGTTGATCTGTGGAATTCACTGCCTCAGAGAGCTGTGGAAGCTGAGACATTGAAAAAATTCAAGACAGAAATAGACAGTTTATTAAATGACACGGGAATAAGGGGTTATGGAGAGCGGGCAGGGAAGTGGACCTGAGTCCACGATCGAATCAGCCAAGATTGTAATCAATGGCAGAGCAGGCTCGAGGGGCCGTATGGCCTACTCCTGCTCCTATTTCTTATGTTCCTACGTACGAGCATACCATCCGCCCCCTCCCCCCAGCGAGGATATTGGTACCGGCGCTGTTGAGGTGCAAGCCATCTGGCCTGTACAGGTCCCACCTCCCCCAGAAGCGGTCGCAATGCCTCAGGAAACTAAAGCCCTCCTGCATGCACCATCTCTCCAGTTACGCATTTATCTGCTCGAGCCTCCTATTTCTGTACGCACTAGCTGGTGGCACCGGGAGTAATCCGGAGATAACTACCTTTGAGGTCCTGCTCCTAGCTCCCTAAACTCTGCCTGCAGGACCTCATCCCTCTTTCTACCTATGTCATTGGTCCCGATATGGACCACAACCTCTGGCTATTCACCCTCTTCCCCCCAGAATGCCCTGGAGTCGCTCGGTGACATCCTGGACCTGGTACCTGGGAGGCAAACATACCATCCTGGAGTCACGTCTGCGGCCGCAGAAATACCAGTCTGCTCCCCTGACTATTGTATTCCCTACCACTATAGCTCTTCCATTCTTCTTCCTCCCCCCTGTGCAGCTGAGCCACCCGTGGTGCCGTGGACTTGGCTCTGGCTGCACTCCCCAGAGCCACCATCGCCCTCACCGGGACTCAGAACAGAGAACCGGTTGGCGAGTGAGATGGACTCGGGACTCCTGCACTACCTGCCTGGTCCTCCTCTTCTGTCCGGTGGTCACCCACTCCCTCTCTGCCTGCACACTCTAAAGCTGCGGGGTGAGCACCTCTAGAAACGTGCTATCCACAAGCTCTCAGTCTCACGGACGCACCACAGTGATTCCAGACGCTGCTCAAGCTCCAAAACACACAGCTCGACTTGGTGCAGCTGAAGACACCTCCTGCACACGTGGTCCTCCCGACAGCACGAAGCATCCAGGATTTCCCACATGCCACAGGATGTGCAATCCACGGGACTGGGCTATCCTGCCATCCCTCTAGTTACACTCGGAACTATCAAGTAGAACTAAACTCTAAACCTTAGAAAAACACACCCAACCACTATTCAGCAATCAGCTGATTTAACTAACCTTTATTTAAAGACTAAGTACTAACTTAACAGAGAGAAAAAAACCTTCAGAGGAGGAGAAGGAGGGGAACCAGTGAGTGTAGAACTGACTCCAGCCAGAGTCAGTACATTCAGGGGAGGGGAACCAGTGAGTGTAGAACTGAACCCAGCCAGAGTCAGCACCTTCAGGGGAGGGGAACCAGTCAGTGTAGAACTGAACCCAGCCAGAGTCAGCACCTTCAGGGGAGGAGAGGGAGGGGAACCAGTGAGTGTAGAACTGAACCCAGCCAGAGTCAGCACCTTCAGGGGAGGGGAACCAGTGAATGCAGAACTGAACCCAGCCAGAGTCAGCACCTTCAGGGGAGGAGAGGGAGGGGAACCAGTGAGTGTAGAACTGAACCCAGCCAGAATTGGTGGTGAAAACTAGGAGTGGAGGAGAAACAGTTTAGAAATGTGCGATGGATTTGGATTTCAGCACAGCAGGAGGGACAATGTGTGGGACAGGGATTTACAGCTTTGGAAGAACAAGAGAGGAAAGAATGTTCCATGGAAACTAGATGTGTCTATCCTGAATTTCTGTCTTGTACTGACAGTGATGAGTTTTGTTATCTCCTTTTACAGCGTATTCGAAGGGGAGATTTTCAGACAGGAAACACAAACCAAACAACACGTCAAGATCTGACGGAGTCAATCCATTCATCAGGACGTGAATATCATCGGCCTTTGAAAGTGGAAGGAGAAATGTTTGCCTGTTCTGTCTGTGGGAAAAGATTTCAAACATCAGTGTGACTGGAAAAGCACCGAGGCGCACACACACCCAAGTGAGTGTTCCAGTGCACTGACTGGAAAGAGCTTTAACCAGTTACACAGCCTGAATAAACATCGCACCATTCACAGTGGGGAGAAACTGTAAATGTGTTCTGTGTGTGGGCGAGGCTTCAACTGATCGTCCAACCATGGAGAGTCACAAGGATACCCGCACCACGGAGAAACCATGGAAATGTGACTGCGAAGGGATTCAGAAAACCATCTGAGCTGGAAATTCATCGACACAGTCACACTGGGGAGAGGCCGTTCACCTGCTCTGAGTGTGGGAAGGAATTCGCTCATTCATCCAACCTTGTAGCTCACCAGCGAGTTCACACTGGGGAGAGGCCGTTCCCCTGCTCTGAGTGTGGGAAGGGATTCACTCGGTCATCCCACCTGCTGAAACACCAGCGAGTTCACAAGTGACTGCAGGGGTTGGAATGTGCTGTTATTGCTGCTGTTAATCACATCCCGACTGAACCATGTTCATTCTGATAGTTGTGGTTTGTTTCTGCTGATGTTAATAACCCTATATCTGGGCTGGACTTTAATATGCTGGATATATTGCTGATTTTGTTCTTGAGGCTGCAGTGTCCATTTATGAAACGCTGTGTGTTATCTTTCCCCTTAATTCAGCGACTCACAACAGAAATTCAATTTGGAATAAAATTATGAACTTTTACTTTAATTCTAAATTGATCTTTGGTTCAAAATCTACACTTGTGTGTGAAAGATTCTACTGAATAAAATCTCCAATTAGAAAGAGCTTGCTGACAATTCTTACTGACTTGCACATTTCACACAGGGCCCCTCCATTATCCACCAGAAAGAAAGGGAATGGGAATTGGCGGGAAATCAGTGTCCCCAAATGTTGCCTCTCCCGTCTTGTGTAGCAATACCCTCGGCATGGGAATAGAAACATAGAAAATAGGTGCAGGAGTAGGCCATTCGGCCCTTCTAGCCTGTACCGCCATTCAATGAGTTCATGGCTGAACATGCAACTTCAGTACCCCATTCCTGCTTTCTCGCCATACCCCTTGATCCCCCGAGTAGTAAGGACTTCATCCAACTCCTTTTTGAATACATTCAGCGAATTGGCCTCAACAACTTTCTGTGGAAGGGAATTCCACAGGTTCACCACTCTGGGTGAAGAAGCTTCTCCTCATCTCGGTCCTAAATGGCTTACCCCTTATCCTTAGACTGTGACCCCTGGTTCTGGACTTCCCCAACATTGGGAACATTCTTCCTGCATCTAACCTGTCTAAACCCATCAGGATTTTAAACGTTTCTATGAGATCCCCTCTCATTCTTCTGAACTCCAGTGATTACAAGCCCAGTTGATCCAGTCTTTCTTGATAGGTCAGTCCCGCTATCCCGGGAATCAGTCTGGTGAACCTTCGCTGCACTCCCTCAATAGCAAGAATGTCCTTTCTCAGGTTAGGAGACCAAAACTGTACACAATACTCCAGGTGTGGCCTCACCAAGGCCCTGTCCAATTGTAGCAACACCTCCCTGCCCCTGTACTTAAATCCCCTCGCTATGAAGGCCAACATGCCATTTGCTTTCTTAACCGCCTGCTGTACCTGCATGCCAACCTTCAATGACTGATGTACCATGACACCCAGGTCTCTTTGCACCTCCCCTTTTCCTAATCTGTCACCATTCAGATAATAGTCTGTCTCTCTGTTTTTACCACCGAAGTGGATAACCTCACATTTATCCACATTATACTTCATCTGCCATGCATTTGCCCACTCACCTCACCTATCCAAGTCGCTCTGCAGCCTCATAGTGTGGATATCTGAACGGAATATATGGAATTAAGGACAGTAAAGTAAACGGGATATATGAAAATGTATAAGCCATGGAAGAATAGCTGGGAGAATGTCAGATTGCAAATAGTGCCACATCAGCATAGCTAACAGTCTGTCTCAAGGTTTCAAGTCACTACTCCTGCCAATGACATCTAATTGTAACATGAAATAGTCACACCACTAGATTGAAACATTTAGAGGCAATACTTGAGTTTTCAAGAAGAACATCTCATATAGATTGACTAATGAGTGGCTGAGTTAGACTGTCAATCCATTTGTATTTTGTTATCTGATTTCAAAACTGTATAACTGTTAACGCTTTACGATGTAACTTCACCTATCCGTAGGGAGTGTGTACGCTCTATCCAGAGAGTATATCTTCTGTCTAATAGGTCTTACTGGCCGGTAATAAAGATTGCTTTGTTCAAAGCACAAGAGGTATTCGACTCAGTAATTTTACTGAACCAGATTGAGGTAAAAGAATCCAGGAATTTACATTTGGTGTCAGAAGTGGGATCTCAACGGACGACTGCCGAAAACTTGCGAATTAAGAGCCAGACTAGCCTTGGACGAGACGAGGGGAAAGTGGCCACTGGAGTGAGTATGATTTCAATACTGCTCCAGTTTCCCCCGGTTTCAAAAGTCTGAGGAAAGTTTAGCCACACACTGGTTCTCAGGTCGTGTCTGAACGAGATCCAAGACAATCTGGTGAATACCTTTCAAACTTAGAATAGGGATAGAGATAGGGAAATTGCGCGATGACGCAAACCAAGCGGCGACTTGGAAAGATAGTTAGAGCTAGATAGGGATGGATGATCAATCATGGATCCAAAAATTAATAGGAAAGAAAAGTGACTCTTGTGAATGTCTGTTTAAATGAGAAATGCTTCTGTGATTTTTACTGTAAAAAAAAAAAGCCGGGGAGTTGTGGTTTGTTTTATCTCAAACAGAATGAAAGTTTGTTTTAACCCTTCGTAGTGTTGTCCTGTATGTGAGAAGTTTAAGAGTGTGAACCTTATTGAATTACGTATATTCGGATGATAAGTTACGGAGCCAGGAAATGCACAAAGGATAGGTTTGTTGAAAAAAAAAGAAAAAATTACATGGTCCCGGTGGTTTTAAAAAAAAAGAAAAACTTGTTGAAAGAAAACATTCAGAGAAGGCACAGCAAAACAACTGAGATGGATTCAAAAGGATTTTTAAAAAAAATTATATTAAATAACACGACCTTGAGGCTGGAACAATTGAGATAACGAAAAGCAGTCCACAGCCTACGTGCCAGACTTCTCTCTAGTTATACAAAAAAAAGTAACGTACTAAATAGGTGCTAAAAAAAAAATGTTCTGAGATTTTAAATTATGAAAAAAAATTCCACTGCAGTAAAAAAAAAAATCACTCCTGTCCAATTGGCAGAAAAACTCCATTAAATTAGGGCTTTCATTGACTGATTGAATTTAAACTGCGCAGTAACGCGAAAGGATAGGGAAATTTGGAAACTGAAAGAAATAAATTAAGGCTCATAAGAAATCAAAATTAGAAAATTAGGCTCACAGGGAATAAAATGGGGATTTAAATAAAGGATAGGTGTTCAACTCAGGTACGACGTCGACCTTGTATATCACTTGGCCCGTCTAGGCTCTGATTGAATTTTTAAAAAAAACCCCGCAGCAACTCGGAAGGTAGGGCCGACGCGAATGCGCAGCGGCGCAAACACACAGACAACACGAGACGCGCAGCGGCGCGAGCGTGCGGCCGAGAGGAGAAGGGCCGAAGCGAACGTGCAGGGAAGCGAACGCGCAGTAAAGCGAACGCGCAGTGACGTAGACGCGCAGTACGTAAACGTGCAGTGACGTAAACGCGTAGTGACGCAGAGGCGCAGCAACGCGAATCGCGAAAGTCAGTGCTAATGTCAGTAAGTCTTTGTAAGTCCTAAGTGTTTCGAGTTTTAAGTATTGAAATCGCGCGGCGACACGAACCGCGCGGCGACGCGGGTAAGTGTTAGAAGTCTTTGTCTATTTTGTATTGAAATCACGCGGTGACGTGAACCGCGCTGCGATGCGGGTAAGTGTTAGAAGTCCTTGGTTATCTTTTAAAGTTTTAAGTATCTTAACTTGCGCGGCGACGCGAGCCACGGGTCGACGCGGGTTGCGCGGCGACGTGAACTGCGAGGCAACGCGGATTGCGCGCGACGTGAACTGCGAGGCGACGTGAGAATTTTAAGTATCCTAAATCGCGCGACGACGGGGGTCAGTGTTAGCATTAGTAAAGTTTGGTTATTTGGAGTTAGTTAAAGTCAGTGTTAGTTTCTGTAAAGTCTGTCTATTTTTAAGTTTGTTTAAATTGCACGACAACACGAACGCGTAGCGACACAGTAATATGAGGAGCAGCGTGAAAATGGGTAATCAGTTAGATAAAAGCATGAATGCGGATAGTCCGCTACAAAAGCTATGTGAGGAATTCCCTGAAAGAGCTGAAGACTTTAGAAAATTATCAGGAGCCCTGAATAAATTATTAGGGGATGACCAGTGGCCTCTAGGTGGCACTAGAAGCGTAGAGGTAGTTAAAAAAAAAAAGCACAGGGATTAATTTGGAGAAACATAGAAACATAGAAAATAGGTGCAGGAGCAGGCCATTCAGCCCTTCTAGCCTGCACCGCCATTCAACGAGTTCATGGCTGAACATGAAACTTCAGTACCCACTTCCTGCTTTCACGCCATACCCCTTGATCCCCCGAGTAGTAAGGACTTCATCTAACTCCCTTTTGAATATATTTAGTGAATTGGCCTCAACTACTTCCTGTGGTAGAGAATTCCACAGGTTCACCACTCTCTGGGTGAAGAAGTTTCTCCTTATCTCGGTCCTAAATGGCTTACCCCTTATCCTTAGACTGTGACCCCTGGTTCTGGACTTCCCCAACATTGGGAACATTCTTCCTGCATCCAACCTGTCCAAACCCGTCAGAATTTTAAACGTTTCTATGAGGTCCCCTCTCACTCTTCTGAACTCCAGTGAATACAAGCCCATTTGATTCAGTCTTTCTTGATAGGTCAGTCCCACCATCCCGGGAATCAGTCTGGTGAATCTTCGCTGCACTCCCTCAACAGCAAGTATGTCCTTCCTCAAGTTAGGAGACCAAAACTGTACACAATACTCCAGGTGTGGCCTCACCAAGGCCCTGTTCAACTGTAGCAACACCTCCCTGCCCCTGTACTCAAATCCCCTCGCTATGAAGGCCAACATGCCATTTGCTTTCTTAACCGCCTGCTGTACCTGCATGCCAACCTTCAATGACTGATGTACCATGACACCCAGGTCTCGTTGCACCTTCCCTTTTCCTAATCTGTCACCATTCAGATAATAGTCTGTCTCTCTGTTTTTACCACCAAAGTGGATAACCTCACATTTATCCACATTATACTTCATCTGCCACGCATTTGCCCACTCACCTAACCTATCCAAGTCACTCTGTAGCCTCATAGCATCCTCCTCGCAGCTCACACTGCCACCCAACTTAGTGTCATCCGCAAATTTGGAGATACTACATTTAATCCCTTCGTCTAAATCATTAATGTATAATGTAAACAGCTGGGGCCCCAGCACAGAACCCTGCGGTACCCCACTAGTCACTGCCTGCCATTCCGAAAAGTACCCATTTACTCCTACTCTTTGCTTCCTGTCTGACAACCAGTTCTCAATCCACGTCAGCACACTACCCCCAATCCCATGTGCTTTAACTTTGCACATTAATCTCCTGTGTGGGACCTTGTCGAAAGCCTTCTGAAAGTCCAAATATACCACATCAACTGGTACTCCTTTGTCCACTTTATTGGAAACATCCTCAAAAAATTCCAGAAGATTTGTCAAGCATGATCTCCCTTTTACAAATCCATGCTGACTTGGACCTATCATGTCACCATTTTCCAAATGCGCTGCTATGACATCCTTAATAATTGATTCCATCATTTTACCCACTACTGAGGTCAGGCTGACCGGTCTATAATTCCCTGCTTTCTCTCTCCCTCCTTTTTTAAAAAGTGGGGTTACATTGGCTACCCTCCACTCGATAGGAACTGATCCAGAGTCAATGGAATGTTGGAAAATGACTGTCAATGCATCCGCTATTTCCAAGGCCACCTCCTTAAGTACTCTGGGATGCAGTCCATCAGGCCCTGGGGATTTATCGGCCTTCAATCCCATCAATTTCCCCAACACAATTTCCCGACTAATAAAGATTTCCCTCAGTTCCTCCTCCTTAATAGACCCTCTGACCACTTTTATATCCGGAAGGTTGTTTGTGTCCTCCTTAGTGAATACTGAACCAAAGTACTTGTTCAATTGGTCTGCCATTTCTTTGTTCCCCGTTATGACTTCCCCTGATTCTGACTGCAGGGGACCTACGTTTGTCTTTACTAACCTCTTTCTCTTTACATACCTATAGAAACTTTTGCAATCCGCCTTAATGTTCCCTGCAAGCTTCTTCTCGTACTCCATTTTCCCTACCCTAATCAAACCCTTTGTCCTCCTCTGCTGAGTTCTAAATTTCTCCCAGTCCCCAGGTTCGCTGCTATTTCTGGCCAATTTGGGGAAGGGGACGAGGAAAAGGGGATAAAAATTTAATTGCAACCTGGCGATATTATTGTCAGAAATTAAAAGATGCATCACTTCTGTCAAGTTGGCAAACAAATGCTATTAAATTAGGACTTTCATTGACAGAGGGAACACATGTTAAAACTGTAGACGTCTTAAAGAAAGAATGTGCGCACGAGAAACTTGCTAAGAGATCCTCTGGGACCTCTGAGAAAGGTATTGATCAACTACGAGTTAAAATGGCTGGCATTGTGTTAACCGAGGCTGCTGATGAAATTGATGAGTGGCCACTGACTCAGCGCCCAACGGCGCCTCCTGCACCCCCTGGCCTCTTGCTCCAGTCCTCTTCCCAACACCCTCCACCTAACACTCCGGTAAAAAGAGGAGTTAAAAATAACCCCATACCACCAAAGCAACAAACCCGAACTGACTCCTCATCCTCTGATAGCGATTCGGATCCCCAGTTTACAAGCAATATAGCCGAAAGGACCAGATCTCACACTCGAAATGGCAGAACTATATCTCGACATCACAAACAGTCCCGTAAATCTTCTAGTCAATCTACCAGTCCAAGTTGTGAAAGACATAGCAAACACCCCCGCCGATCGAGACGCAGAACTGTCAAGCAGTCAGACAGCTCTGAAACATCCTCCGGCCTAGAAATGATTTCCAAGATCCCAAAGTCCCGACACCAATTCCCTGTCAGACCAATGCCAAACCCTGATGCACAACAAGCTGTAGACCACCTCTCTATAGATGTCTGTGATCTTCAAACAACTATTTGATTGCTCATGCTATCCAGACAGATGGAGAGGACAGTTAGATATTATTGGCAGGAGAAGAAAGGGGAGGGGGGAGGTGCGCCCCCAACCCGGGTCAAGACTGAATACGTGACTAGAAAGGAAGAGCCATCTCGGGAGGAAGGATCAATAGAACCACAGTGTTGCATACAGGATTGGATGGATAAGCAAGGATACGGTTATACTAAACAACCAAACTGCCTGAGCCCTGCTAATAAACCTACCTATTGTCCCCGGCATGGTATGGGAAGAGGCCGGGACTGGGTAAGAGGAATTGACTGTTTTAATTGTGGGCAGGAAGGACATTGGAATAAAAATTGCCCCTACCGTCAGCATGGAAAAGGAAGAGGTGGAAGAGGAGGGGTCAAGGGGGGAGAGGAGGATCTTACACTAACTTCTCCCAGAAACAACCCCTTTGGTCAATTGTCCCCCAATTGACTACACAGCTTGATTGTGCAGGGATCCTCCCCGGACGACGAATCCATTCTGAATGAGTGGCAACCCTTTTTGATAGATACGGGAGCCTTCATGTCTTCTGTACAATCAAAGCTTAAACTCCCTGCCTCTACTGAAACACAGGAACTTTCAGGATTCCTGGGACAAATCTCGACATTCCCAGTGTCAGAACTGGTTAAAATGGGTTACCAGGAAGAATCGGTGGAACATCGAGTTGTTATCACAACCAATCTGGACTGTAACTTGATGGCTAGAGACCTCCTTTGCAAATTCCAGTTGCATTTGGAGTGTGGAGATGATGGGATTATTGTAAAACAGGAAACCCTTAAGCGGCAGTATTATACCACTAGAACCCCTCAGTGGTGGTCTCTGGACCTGCCGCAGGCACACTATCACGTGACCCTAGCATACGATCCCAGTGGAAAGAATCAGGACCTGCAGAACTTTTATCAGGATCACGAAGGGGAAGTGAAGGGAATTCTATTAAGGGCTAGAGTGACTGAGCTGGAAAGAGAGGCAGATTTTGTGGAAATGGATAAGAATCTGTGGAATCAGCCCCTAACAATGGCACCGCATATTGCTCGTGAAGTATTAGCCCCTCACCATGCTAAAGATTTGGGAGTTATGGTACGCAAGGCCATAGATGAGGCTGACCCTACCAGCCGGGATGTGCAAATCGTAAAACATGGCCGAACAGACCAATTTCATGGGGACCCCGAGAAGGTCTTAAGGACTCTACAGCATCATACTGGCTCCGGCATACCTGACTATGTGGATCCTCATGTGTGGGCAGAGAACCCCTCCCAAGTGGGTTATACTCCCATTGATCCGATTGAGATCCCAGTGCAGGGCAATCCGACAGAACCCACTGAAATCACAGGCAATCCTAAACTGACCTTTCGGCACTGTACTGCAATTAATGCGGCCTGTTTTCTTACTGAGCCACCCCAAGATGAGGAAGAATCCAGTCATGATTGTTTATGTATGTTGACGGAAGTACTTCTATTAATCCAGAAGACACACGAATCTCAGGATATGCCATAGTAAACCAGGAGAATCAGGTCTTGGAATCTGCCACTTTGAAACCGCCTATTCTGCTCAACAAGCTGAACTATTCGCCCTCACCCGAGCCTGTATCTTGGCCAAAGATCTCAAAGTCAATGTCTATACCGACTCTAGGTATGTCTTTGGGGTGGTCCATGATTTCGGACAATTATGGAAAAATAGGGGATTCCTAACCTCACAGGGGAATGAGATATCTCATAAACAGTTAGTATCTGATTTGTTGCAAGCCCTCATGTTCCCCAAACGCATTGCCATTATCAAATGTACCGCCCATACTACCGGAAATTCTCTGGTTGATATAGGGAATCGTTGTCCTGACCAAGAGGCCAAACAGGCCTCTCGTGACCAACAGATGGTAGTGCCCAAAATTATGAGTCAGACTAAAAATCCTGCGAAGGATAAGTTAGCCTCGGAAAAACCAATGCCAACCATCCATGATGTTATAAAAGCACAGGAGGACGCTCCTGAAAAAGATAAACTGTTGTGGAAATATTATGCATGTACTTATGACAATATTTCTAAACTCTGGACCACTCCCGCGGAACAGACTTGCATGTCTGACAAGTTGGCTCTATGGGTTATTGAATGTATACATTTTGCTACTCATTGTGGAGCAAGGACCACGAGTGACACACTTTTGGCTACTTGGGGGCACCCTAAACTCCAGGCGCTCACCCAGAACATTAGTCGTCGTTGCCTGGTTGGCCAGCAACATAATCCAGGGAAGGGAGTCCCCTGTGATTGGGGTAAAACGCCCCTACCCGAAGGTCCCTTTGAGACATTTCAGTTGGACTACATTGAGTTGCAAAAAGTTCAGTGTTACAAATATGTGTTAGTAATAGTAGATGTATTTAGCAGATGGATTGAAGCCTACCCTAACCTGGACAATAAGACTCAGACTGTTGTTAAGGTGTTAATGAGGGAAATTGGTCCTAGATATGAGATCTCGGCTAGACTGATGACCACCTATGTTCTTTCTCTGACTCAGGCTCTGCGACTAGTTCACAACCAGGTTCAAGATGCTCACCTCGACCTCCCAGTTTTACCCGAATTGTCCCTCGTGGCACCAGGGAAGTATGGATTCGGAAGGGATTAGAGCCACAATGGGAGGGGCCTTTTTAGGTGTCACTCACTACCCCCACTGCAGCCAAGGTTGAGGGGAAAAGTGCCTGGGTTCACCTGCACCACTGCAAGCTCATCACCATTTAAACAAATTTTGCTGGTTAGTCTAATTCCTGTTTCTGTTCCAGATCTCCTCTTCCCCATAGCTGAACAAGGCAGTTGAAGGAGGATCAGTTTGAACTTTTACCTGTAAGACAGCCAAATACACTGACGGAGACCTGAAGAAGGGAAACGGGAAAACAGAACTCTTTTTATCAGCTAAATAATTGGACTATTTATAAGATGAGACTGTGTCTGTATGCCACTGTCTGCATAATAGTGTTGATATGACAGTTTTGGCGCACGGGAAGGAAGACAAAGGCGAGAGCTCCATGTAAACACCTTTTTGTATATGTCTTACATTTATGCGGAAAAAGGGCACTTCACTAGATGCTGGGTGTGTTCACATATCTCTATACATTCCAAAGGGGGAATTCCTTTGCGCACCGTTCCACTGACCCTAACTGAGACTGTTAGATGGATTCAAAGAAACAATATTGGAACAGGTAGCTAACCGCACTGCTGAGGCTCTGGAGGGCATCACAGCTGAAATGGTAGCGATAAGGACCGTAGCATTACAAAACCGAATGGCCCTCGATTACCTGTTAGCTGAGAAAGGGGGAACGTGTGCCCTGATAGGATCTGAATGTTGCACTTACATTCCTGATAGTTCAGAAAACATAACCCACCTTGTCGATCACATAAGGAGGGAGGTGAAGAAGTTATCCACACCAGCAAAAGAACTTAGCAGGTTTGATTGGTTTCTGGGTGGATCTTGGAGATCCTATCTAATACATGGGGCAATTGTTCTCATCGTAATAATTACCTGCTGTTTGATTGTTGGTTGCCTTAACCTCTGCTGTAAAGTAATGATGACAAGGTTAGCAGACCCTCTTGTGGTCAAGGGTTCCCGGGTTATGATCCAACAAACTAGAGAACTACTCAACAATGCAATACTCCTAGAATGATCCTAAATGTTATCATAGAATGATAAAAGGAGGGATGTGGATATCTGAACGGAATATATGGAATTAAGGACAGTAAAGTAAACGGGATATATGAAAATGTATAAGCCATGGAAGAATAGCTGGGAGAATGTCAGATTGCAAATAGTGCAACATCAGCATAGCTAACAGTCTGTCTCAAGGTTTCAAGTCACTACTCCTGCCAATGACATCTAATTGTAACATGAAATAGTCACACCATTAGATTGAAACATTTAGAGGCAATGCTTGAGCTTTCAAGAAGAACATCTCATATAGATTGACTAATGAGTGGCTGAGTTAGACTGTCAATCCATTTGTATTTTGTTATCTGATTTCAAAACTGTATAACTGTTAACGCTTTACGATGTAACTTCACCTATCCGTAGGGAGTGTGTACGCTCTATCCAGAGAGTATATCTTCTGTCTAATAGGTCTTACTGGCCGGTAATAAAGATTGCTTTGTTCAAAGCACAAGAGGTATTCGACTCAGTAATTTTACTGAACCAGATTGAGGTAAAAGAATCCAGGAATTTACATTAGCATCCTCCTCGCAGCTCACACTGCCACCCAACTTAGTGTCATCCGCAAATTTGGAGATACTACATTTTATCCCCTCGTCTAAATCATTAATGTACAGTGTAAACAGCTGGGGCCCCAGCACAGAACCTTGCGGTACCCCACTAGTCACTGCCTGCCATTCTGAAAAGTCCCCATTTACTCCTACTCTTTGCTTCCTGTCTGACAACCAGTTCTCAATCCATGTCAGCACACTACCACCAATCCCATGTGCTTTAACTTTGCACATTAATCTCTTGTGTGGGACCTTGTCGAAAGCCTTCTGAAAGTCCAAATATACCACATCAACTGGTTCTCCCTTGTCCACTCTACTGAAAAATCCTAAAAGAATTCCAGAAGATTTGTCAAGCAGGATTTCCCTTTCACAGAGAGTTGGTGGGCTGGAGGAGGTTACAGAGATAGTGAGGGGTGAGGCCTTGGTGGGATTTGGACAAGAGGAGTATTTTAAAGGTTGAAGCCACCAGCTGTCTCCCCCAGTGCAGAATGTGACTCACTGCTAACAGGAAAGATTTTTGTTTAACGACGAAAGATGCATAATGAGGGTAAATCAATCTCTGTACCTTTAACTAACAGCAACATGGAAAGAGGGAAATGAATGACCTTTAAACACGTAGTTATCAACCCCCGACACTGTAACTTGTTTCTCATTATAGAAGCATAGAAATTTGCAGCACGGAAGGAGGCCATTTAGGCCCATCGTGTCTGCACAGGCCGACAGAGAGCTATCCAGCCGAATCCCACTTTCCAGCTCTTAGTCCGTTGCCTTGCAGGTTACAGTACGTCACATACACATTCAAGTATTTTTTAAATGTGGTGAGGGTTTCTGCCTCTACCAACCTTTCAGGCAGTGAGTTCCAGACCCCCAACAGCCTCTGGTTGAAGAAATTCCCCCTCAAATCCCCTCTTAAACCCCCTACCAATTACTTTAAATCTATGCCCCCTGGTTGGTGACCCCTCTGCAAACGGAAATAGGTCCTTCCTATGCACTCTATCTAGGCCCTTCATAATTTTATACACCACTATAAGGTCTCCCCTCAGCCTCCTCTGTTCCAAAGAAAACAAACCCAGACTATTAAGAGGGTTGGTGGGCTGGAGGCAGTTACAGAGATAGGCAGGGGTGAGGCTTTGGAGGGATTTCAACAAGTGGAGGAGTACTTTAAAAGCTGATGCCACCAGCCATCTCCTCCAGCACAGAATGTGACTCACTACCAATAGGAAGGATGTTACTTTAACTACTGTGAAAGTATAATGAGGGGAAATCAATCTCTGTACCTTTAACTAACAGTGACATGGTAAGAGCGAAATGAATGATCTTTTCAACATCTATTCCACTTGGCACTGAAGTGTCTGGAACCATAATAGGAACTCCAGGGAAACAAAATACTGACAAATATTAAACTGTTTTGTTGACAAAAGAAACCTGAATTTAACTGTTAAAAGATAAATTCTTTAAGAGGGGTTCACACTGACTCACCTGACAGACCAACTCAGGATCCAAACCTCAAGCACCGCAATTGGTTGCAGAACACGCTGCTGCCTTGGTCCACCTGTCATGTATGTAACCCCAGGCAACCTGTATAATACCGCCACCAGAGAGCTTACCTATTGGAGTCCCAAGGGATCCCAGCGTCCCTTGGGAGCACTGTACACACGCAGGCCTACCACGCTGTACCAGCATTCGAGAGTCTGAATAAAGGAGCTAAGGTCACACTTACTCATTGTCTACAGTACCCAGTTGCATTACTTTATTATAAGCATAACAATTGGTGATGAGATAACGAACAACCACGCAAAAATGCAGAGAACTGTTGGTATCCTGGAGAAATTCTCAGAAGGGGATAATTGGGAGGCCTTCATGGAGCGACTTGACCAATACTTCGTAGCCAATGAGCTGGAAGGGGATGAGAACGCTGCCAAATGAAGTGCGATCCTCCTCACTGTCTGCAGGGAAACAACTTATGGCCTCATGAAGAATCTTCTCGCTCCTGTGAAGCCAACAACCAAATCCTATGAAGAACTGTGTACACTGGTCTGGGAGCACCAAAATCCAAAAGGAAAGCTTTCTGATGTCAAGGTATTGATTCTACATGTTTCAGCGGTCTGAAGGCCAGGAAGTGGCAAGCTACTTCGCTGAACTAAGGCACCTTGCAGGACATTGTGAATTCGATGGATTCCTTGAGCAAATGCTAAAAGACTTGTGTGTGCTTGGCATTGGCCATGAGGTTATCCTTCGCAAACTATTGACTGTTGAAACACAAACCTGAGCAAAGCCATAATGATAGGCCAGGCATTTATGTCCACCAGCGATAACACCCAACAAATTTCGCAGCATAAAGAGGTTTCGACAAGTACTGTACACAAAGTAACATCGTTTTCAGGCAGGAAATGCATATGGCAGAAAGTACACGCCTGCAGCTGTGCGACCTCAGATGACCCAGAGTTTGCCATCAAACGTTAATGCGAGGCAGTTAATACCTTGTTGGCGCTGCGGAGGTGATCATCGAACCCATCAATGCCGCTTCAAACACTATATGTGCAAAGGCTGTGGAACAATGGACACCTCCAGCGAATGTGCAACCCCTGCAAACCACCACGTTGCAGAGGAGGATGGATCCACAGCGGATCAGGCTGAACTAGAGACTCGAACCGAGGAGGCAGAAGTGTACGGGGTACACACCTTCACCACGAAATGTCCACCGATCATGCTAAAATTAGAACTGGACAGAATTCCAGTATCCATGGAACTAGACACGGGTGTGAGTCAGTCTATCATGAGCAAAAACGCCTAAGACAGGCTGTGGTGCAACAAGGCACACAGGCCCAAGCGTAGCCCCATTCATACCAAGCGAAGAACTTACACTAAAGAGCTGATCGCTGTAATTGGCAGCGCAGTATTAAAAGTCTCCTATGATGGAACAGTACACGAACTCCCACTATGGATTGTACCAGGAGATATCCCCACACTGTTCGGCAGAAGCTGGCTGGTAAAAATCCACTGGAACTGGGACGACATCCGAGGGCTCTCATCCGTCGGCAATGCCTCATGTGCCCAGGTTCTGAGCAAGTTCCTGTCATTGTTTGAGCCAGGCAGCAGAATTTTCTCAGGGGCGAAGGTGCAGATCCACTTGGTTCCTGGTACATGACCCATCCACTACAAGGCATGGGCGGTGCCATATATGATGCGAGAGAAAGTGGAAATTGAGCTGGACAAGCTGCAACGAGAAGGCATCATCACGCCGGTGGAGGTCAATGAATGGGCCAGTCCAATTGTTCCAGTTCTCAAAGGCGATGGCACCGTCAGAATTTGTGGGAATTATAAAGTAATGATTAACCATTTTTCTCTACAGGACCAGTATCCCCTACACAAGGCAGACGATTTATTTGCGGCCCTGGCTGGAGGAAAGACGTTCACCAAGTTGGACCTGACTTCGGCCTACATGACGCAGGAGCAGGCAGAATCTTCGAAAGTTCTCACCTGCATCAACACGCACAAAGGTCTGTTCATCTACAACAGATGCCCGTTTGGGATTCGATCGGCCACGGTAATTTTTCAAAGGAACATGGAGAGTCTGCTAAAGTCGGTTCTGCGCACTGTGGTTTTGCAGGACGACATACTGGTCACAGGTCGGGACACCGTCGAACACTTGAAGAACCTGGAAGTGGTTCTAAGTTGGCTAGATCGCGTGGGACGCAGGTTGAAACGCTCGAAGTGTGTTTACCTGCTGCCAGAGGTTGAGTTCATAGGGAGAAGAATCGCGGCAGATGGCATCAGACCCACTGACGTCAAGAACGAGGCCATCAAGAACGTGGCGAGATCACAGAATGTGATGGAGCTGCGGACGTTCCTGCGACTCCTCAACTATCTTAGTAATTTCCTACCTGGGTTAAGCACCTTGCTAGAACCCCTACACGTGCTGCTACGCAAGGGAGATGACTGGGTATGGGGGAAATCACAAGGGGCTGCTTTTGAGGAAGCCAGAAATCTGTTATGTTCCAACAAACTGCTTGTTCTGTATAACCCATGTAAGGAGGACGCAAAGAGGCTGCAGGGTGACTTGGAAAGGTGAGTGGACAAATGCATGGGACGTGCAGTATAATGTAGATAAATGTGAGGTTATCCACTTTGGGGGCAAAAATACGAAGGCAGAATATTATCTGAATGGCAGTAGATTAGGAAAAGGGGAAGTGCAATGAGACCTGGGTGTCATGGTTCATCAGTCATTGAAAGTTGGCATGCAGGTTCAGCAGGCCGTGAAGAAGGCAAATGGTATGTTGGCCTTTATAGCTAGGGGATTTGAGTATAGGAGAAGGGAGGTCTTACTGGAGTTCTACAGGGTCTTGGTGAGACCTCACCTGGAATATTGTGTTCGGTTTTGGTCTTCTAACCTGAGGAAGGATGTTCTTGCTATTGAGGGAGTGCAGCGAAGGTTCACCAGACTGATTCCAGGGATGGCTGGACTGACAGATGAGGAGAGACAGGATCAACTGTGCCTTTATACACTGGAGTTTAGAAAAATGAGAGGCGACCTCTTGAAACGTATAAGATTCTGACAGGACTGTACAGGTTAGATGCGGGAAGAATGTTCCCGATGTTGGGGAAGTCCAGAACCAGGGGACACAGTCTCAGGATAAGGAGTAGGCCATTTAGGACTGAGATGAGGAGAAACTTCTTCACTCAGAGAGTTGTTAACCTGTGGAATTTCCTGCCGCAGAGAGTTGTTAATGCCAGTACATTGGATATATTTAAGAGGGAGTTAGCTATGGCCCTTACAGCTAAAGGGGTCAAGGGGTATGGAGAGAAAGCAGGAAAGGAGTACTGAGGGAATGATCAACCATGATCTTATTGAATGGTGATGCAGGCTCCAATGGCCGAATGTCTTACTCCTGCGCCTATTTTCTATGTTTCTATGTTTCTAACCCATGTAAACATTTAGTGCTATGTTGTGATGTGTCTTCGTATGGGGTCAGGTGTGTGCAACAAGCAAATGAATCGGGAACATTGCAACTGGTCACCTATGCATCCAGGAGTTTGTCCAAGGCCGAAAGGGCCTACAGCATGATTGAAAAAGAAGCACTGGCATCCGTTTACGGGTGAAGAAAATGCACCATATCTGTTTGGTCTCAAGTTTGAGCTGGAAACCGACCATATCCCTATTCTCAGAGAGCAAAGGGATTAATACCAATGCCTCTGCTCGCATCCAAAGATGGGTGCTTATGCTGTCTGCATATAATTATGTAATACGCCACAGACCAGGCACAGAGAACTGCGCTGATGCTCTCAGTCGGCTACCATTGCCCACCACCGGGGCGGAAATGGCACAGCCTACAGACTTGCTCTTGGTGATGGATACATTTGAAAATGAAAAGTCACCCATTGCGGCCTGCCAGATCAAGAGCTGGACCAGCCAGGATCCTTTACTGTCCCTTGTAAAAAAACTGTGTCCTCCATGGGAGCTGTCCAGCGTCCCAGCGGAGATGCATGAAGAGATAAAGCCGTTCCATACAGACAGACTGTCTTTTGTGGGGCAATCATGTGGTTTTGTCTAAGAAAGGCAGGGAAACGTTCATACATGACCTACACAGTATCCACCCAGGCATAATAATGATAAAAGCTATAGCCAGATCCAATGTGTGGTGGCCCAGCATCGACTCAGATTTGGAGTCATGCAGGCGCCAATGCAACACTTGCTCTCAACTGGGTAATGCACCCAGGGAGGCACCGCTAAGTTTGTGGTCATGGCCCTCCAAACCATGCTCGAGGATCCACATTGAATTTGTGGTCCCATTTCTAGGCAAAATGTTTTTGGTTGTTATGGATGCTTATTCGAAATGGATTGCGTGTGTAATAATGTCTGTAAGCACATCCACTGTCACCATCGAAAGCCTACGAGCATGGTCTGCCTGATGTCCTTGTCAGCGACAATGGGCCGTGCTTCACCAGTGCTGAATTCAAGGAATTCATGACCCACAATGGGATCAAGCCTGTCACATCTGCGCCGTTCAAGCCTGCATCCAATGGCCAGGCAGAATGGGCAGTCCAAATCATCAAGCAAAGCTTGAAATGTGTGTTGGAAGGCTCCCTGCAGACCTGCCTGTCCCGAGTCCTGCTCAGCTACCGCACCAGACCCCACTCGCTCACTGGGGTTCCCCCAGCCGAACTGTTCATGAGAAGGGCGCACAAAACAAGGCTCTCTCTTGTTCACCCTGATCTCCATGATCACGTCGAGGGCAGGCAACATCAACAAAGCATGTACCATGATCGCGCAAACTTTTCACGCGATATTGAAGTCAATGTCCCTGTATTTGTACTCAACTATGGACATGGTCCCAATTGGCTCGCTGGCACGGTCATAAGCAAAGAGGGGAATAGGGTGTTTCAGGTCAAACTTGCTAATGGACCAACTTGCAGAAAGCATTTGGACCAAACCAAACTGCGATTCTCAAACAGCCACGAGCAACCCGAAGAGGACACCACCAACTTCGACCCGCCAACACACACAAGTAGTAACCGACATCACAGTCGACCACGAAGCTGAATTCACCATTACCTGCAGCCCGGCAAGACCAGCTGCCTAGCAGCCCAGTGAAGAACCAACAAACTCACCCACACCTGCATTTGTACCGAGACAATTGACAAGGGAGTGAAATGCCCCAGATATTCTCACCCTGTAAATAAGTGTACTATTGACATTGGGAGTGAGTGATGTTATTTATGCAACCCTAGGTAACCTGTATCATACACTGCCACCAGAGGGTATACCTGTTGGAGTCCCATGGGATCCCAGCATCCCTTGGGAGCACTGTATATAAGCAGGCCTCCCATGCTGTACCGGCACTCTGGAGTTTGAATAAAGGAGCTAAGGTCACATTTAGTCATGTCTACAGTACTCAGTTACATTACTTTATTATGAACATAAGAGTAGGGGCTGGAGGAGGTTACAGAGATAGGGAGGGGTGTAGGGCTGGAGGAGGTTACAGAGATAGGCGGGGATGTAGGGGCTGGAGAGGTTACTGAGATAGGGGGAGGTGTAGGGGTTGGAGGAGGTTACAGAGATAGGGAGGGGTGTAGGGGCTGGAGGGGGTTACAGAGATAGGGAGGGGTGTAGGGGTTGGACTAGTTTACAGTGATAGGGAGGTGTGTAGGGGCTGGAGGAGGTTACAGAGATAGGGAGGGGCGAGGGTCATGGAGGGATTTATCGGTGCAGGAGGGCAGGTCCCCAATGGTCCTGGTTAACCCTTGCCACTGGACCAAGACCTTGCTCTGTCAAGCCCGTGTGGTGGCTGGTGTACAATCCACACACAGGTACATTCCACCCTTCAGGATGTAGTTCGGGTTTCGGAATATTAGTTCCTTAATTGAAACACCTGTCATCCTCGATACGAGGGTCCGCCTAAGATCATTCTGTGATACAAATAAATGATGTGACGTTTTTCTCTCTTTCTTCCGTTTCTCCGTTTCCCACATTACAACAGTGACCACCCTCCAAAAGTATTTCATTGGCTGTAAAGCGCTTTGTGACGTCCGGTGGTAGTGAAAAGCACTATATAAATGCAAGTGTTTCTTTATTCCTTCCTAACTTCTCCCTTTCCTATCTTCTATCGTTCTGCCCCTGCATTTGTTTCCCCCGCTTTCCCTTCCTCTCCTACCCCTTGATTTTCCACAATCCAGTTCCCGCTTTAATGGGGTCGGGACTGAATTATAGTTGCACAACCATAATTTGCGCGGATGAGCAGCTCCGCTTTAAGGGCGATCCAGGAAGCGGCCGTGCGGTCAGAAGCGCGATGACGCAATGACGCTGGGGCGGCAACGGAAGGGCAGCTGGAGCGGCCCTGTGATTGGTTGCTGACAGCTGTCCATCACCCAGCCGAGTCGGCAGATTCCCTCACAGCCGGGCGGCTCTGCCATTGGCTGAAGCAGCTGCCCATCAAGCAGAGGGCCCGCTGCCATTGGCTGAGGCGAAGGATGCTGTGTAAAGCGCCCTCTCAGGACCAGGAAAGGTATTACTGGGTCCCATCAAACACAACAATAACTTATATTTACATAGCACCTTTACCGTACACTCCCAGGGCAGGTCCAGCACGGGTGTAGATCGCAGAAGAAACAAAGACGTGCATTTATATAGCATCTTTCACGGCCACTGGACGTCTCAATCACTTTACAGCCAATGACGTATTTTTGGGGTGTGCTCACTGTTGTATTGTGGGAAACGCGGCAGCCATTTGTGCACAGCAAGATCCCACACACAGCCATGTGATAATGACCAGATCATCTGTTTTTGTTATGTTGATCGAGGGATAAATATTGGCCCCAGAACACCGGCGAGAACTCCCCTGCTCTTCTTCCAAACAGTGCCCTGGGATCTTTTACATCCGCCTGAGAGGGCAGATGGAGCCTCGGTTTAACGTCTGATCTGAAAGACGGCATCTCCGACAGTGCAGCACTCCCTCACTACTGCACCTCCGACAATGCGGCACTCCCTCAGTACTGACCCTCCGACAGTGCGGTGCTCCCTCAGCACTGCCCCTCCGACAGTCCTACGCTCCCTCAGTACTGTTCCTCTGACAGTGCAGCCCTCCCTCAATATTGCCCCACCGACAGTGCAGCGCTCCCTCAGTACTGATCCTCCGACAGTGCGGTGCTCCTTCAGCACTGCCCCTCCAACAGTGCGGCGCTCCCTCAGCACTGTCCCTCCGACAGTGCGGCACTCCCTCAGTACTGTCCCTCCGACAGTGCGGCACTCCCTCAGTACTGCCCCTCCGACAGTGTGGCACTCCCTCAGCACTGTCCCTCCGACAGTGCGGTGCTCCCTCAGCACTGCAATGGTGTGTCAGCCTGGATTTACATGCTCAAGTCCCTGGAGTGGGACTTGAACCCACAACCTTCTGACTCAGAAGCACGGGTGCTACTCACTGAGACACGGCTGACAGGGCAGGTACAGCACGGATTAGTTATTGTATTACACCCAGAACTTGGATTAATGCTGCCTCCTGGTGGTGAGTTACTGTATTAGACCCAGTACTTGGATTAATGCTGCCTCCTGATGGTGAGTTATTGTATCACACCCAGAACTTGGATGAATGCTGCCTCCTGATGGTGAGTTATTATATTACATCCAGAACTTGGATTAATGCTGCCGCCTGCTGGTGAGTTATTGTATCACATCCAGAACTTGGATGAATGCTGCCTCCTGGTGGTGAATTATTGTATTACACCGAGAACGTGGATGAATGCTGCCTCCTGGTGGTGAGTTATTGTATTACACCCAGAACATGGATAAATGCTGCCTCCTGGGGGTGAATTATTGTATTACACACAGAACTTGGACGAATGCTCCCTCCTGGTGGTGAATTATTGTATGACACTAGGCTCTTTGGTGGAGCTCTCCAATTAGCCCCACTATCCCGACCCCCTGCTCTTTCACCATTGCCCTGCAATTATTTCCTTTACAAGTATTTCCCAATTATCTTTTGAAACTTGCTGTTGAATCTGCTTCCACCACACTTTCAGGAAGCCCATTCCCAATCTCAACAAATTGCTGCATATTTTTCCCCTCATCTCACCTCTGGCAACTTTGTCACCAGGAGGCAGCCTCGCTCCATGTCCTGGATGTAATTCAGTAACTCACCACCAGGAGGCAGCCTCGCTCCATGTCCTGCGTGTAATTCAGTAACTCACCACCAGGAGGCAGCCTCGCTCCATGTTCTGGGTGTATATCAGTAACTCACCACCACGAGGCAGCCTCGCTCCATGTCCTGGATGTAATTCAGTAACTCACCACCAGGAGGCAGCCTCGCTCCATGTCCTGCGTGTAATTCAGTAACTCACCACCAGGAGGCAGCCTCGCTCCATGTTCTGGGTGTATATCAGTAACTCACCACCACGAGGCAGCCTCGCTCCATGTCCTGGGTGTAATTCAGTAACTCACCACCAGGGGGAAGCCTCCCTCCATGTCCTGGATGCAATTCAGTAACTCACCACCAGGAGGCAGCCTCGCTCCATGTCCTGGGTGTAATTCAGTAACTCACCACCAGGAGGCAGCCTCGCTCCATGTCCTGGGTGTCATTCATAGAAACATAGAAACATAGACATAGAAACATAGAAAATAGGTGCAGGAGTAGGCCATTCGGCCCTTCTAGCCTGCACCGCCATTCAATGAGTTCATGGCTGAACATTCAACTTCAGTACCCCATTCCTGCTTTCTCGCCATACCCCTTGATCCCCCTAGCAGTAAGGACCTCATCTAACTCCTTTTTGAATATATTTAGTGAATTGGCCTCAACAACTTTCTGTGGTAGAGAATTCCACAGGTTCACCACTCTCTGGGTGAAGAAGTTCCTCCGCATCTCGGTCCTAAATGGCTTACCCCTTATCCTTAGACTGTGACCCCTGGTTCTGGACTTCCCCAACATTGGGAACATTCTTCCTGCATCTAACCTGTCTAACCCCGTCAGAATTTTATATGTTTCTATGAGGTCCCCTCTCATTCTTCTGAACTCCAGTGAATACAAGCCCAGTTGATCCAGTCTTTCTTGATAGGTCAGTCCCGCCATCCCGGGAATCAGTCTGGTGAACCTTCGCTGCACTCCCTCAATAGCAAGAATGTCCTTCCTCAGGTTAGGAGACCAAAACTGTACACAATACTCCAGGTGTGGCCTCACCAATGCCCTGTACAACTGTACAACAGTAACTCACCACCAGGAGACAGCCTCGCTCCATGTCCCGAGTGTAATTCAGTAACTCACCACCAGGTGGCAGCCTCGCACCATGTCCTGGGTGTAAGTCAGTAACTCACCACCAGGAGGCAGCCTCGCTCCATGTCCTGGATATAATTCAATAACTCACCACCAGGAGACAGCCTCGCTCCATGTCCTGGATATAATTCAGTAACTCACCACCAGGGGGCAGCCACGCTCCATGTCCTGGATGCAATTCAGTAACTCACCACCAGGAGGCCAGCCTCGCTCCATGTCCTGGGTGTAATTCAGTAACTCACCACCAGGAGGCAGCCTCGCTCCATGTCCTGGGTGTCATTCAGTAACTCACCACCAGGAGACAGCCTCGCTCCATGTCCCGAGTGTAATTCAGTAACTCACCACCAGGTGGCAGCCTCGCACCATGCCCTGGGTGTAAGTCAGTAACTCACCACGAGGAGGCAGCCTCGCTCCATGTCCTGGATATAATTCAATAACTCACCACCAGGAGACAGCCTCGCTCCATGTCCTGGATATAATTCAGTAACTCACCACCAGGGGGCAGCCTCGCTCCATGTCCCGGGTGTAATTCAATAATTCACCACCGGTAGGCAGCCTCGCACCATGCACTGGCTATAATTCAATAACTGACCACCAGGTGGCAGCCTCGCTCCATGTCCTGGGTGTAATTCAATAACTCACCACCAGGAGGCAACCGTGCTCCATGTTATGGGTGTAATTCAACAACTCACCACCAGGAAGCAACATCGCTCCCTGTTATGGGTATAATTCAATAACTCACCACCATGAAGCAGCCTCGCTCCCTGTTATGGGTGTAATTCAATAACTCACCACCATGAGGCAGCCTCGCTCCCTGTTATGGGTGTAATTCAACAACTCACCACCAGGAGGCAACCTCGCTCCATGTCCTGGGTGTAATTAATCAACGCCTCAATTTCAAAATTCTCCTCTGTATTTAGAAATTCCTTCATGGCCCCCAGCCCTGCCCATCGGTATAACCTCCAGCCCCACAACCCCACTGCCAATTCTGGCTTCTTGAACATCCCTGATTATAATGTTGTTTGATAATCGCCCCGTGTGAAACGGCTTGGGACGTACTATTCGTCTAAAGGCGCTATATCAGTGCAAGTGGTTGCTGAGGTTGAATGGCCTGATTCTGTGCTCTATCATTCTCGGAGAAATTAGGGCAGGTGACCAAAAGCTCGGTCAAAGTGGTCCGTTTGAAGGAGCATCTTGAAGGATGAGAGAGGTAGAGAGGCGGACAGGTTGAGGGAGGGAGCTCCAGAGCTTGGGACCCAGGCAACAGAAGGCACAGCCACCAACGGTGGAGCGATTATAATCAGGGATGCTTAGGAGGGCAGAATTAGAGGAGCGCAGACATCTCGGGATGTTGTGAGACTGGAAAAGATTAGAGATAGGGAGGGGTGTAGGGGCTGGAGGCGGTTACAGAGATAGGGATGGGTGCAGGGGCTGGAGGAGGTTAAAGAGATAGGGAGGGGTGTGGGGGCTGGAGGAGATTACAGTGATAGGGAGGGGTATAGGGGCTGGAGGTTACAGAGATAGCGAGGGGTGTAGGGGCTGGAGGGGGTTACAGAGATAGGGAGGGACATGGGGGTTGGAGGAGGTTACAGAGATAGGGAGGGGTGTAGGGACTGAATGAGGTTACTGAGATAGGGAGGGGTGTAGGGGCTGGAGGGAGTTACAGAGATAGGGAGGGGCATAGGAGCTGGAGGAGGTTAGAGAAATAGGGATGGGTGTAGGGGCTGGAGGAGGTTAGAGATAGGGAGGGGTGTAGGGGCTGGAGGAGATTACAGAGATAGGGAGGGGCGAAGCCATAGAGAAATTTGCAAATAAGAATGATAATATTGAAATCAAGGCTTTGCTTAACTGGGGAGCTAATTTAGGTCAGTGAGCACAGGGGGTGATGGGTGAGTGGGACTTGGTGCGAGTTAGGACACGGGGCAGTGACCACAGTGGGTGATGGGTGAGTGGGACTTGGTGCAAGTTAGGACATGTGGCAATGACCACAGTGGGTGATGGGTGAGTGGGACTTGGTGCGAGTTAGGACATGTGGCAGTAAGCACAGGGGGTGATGGGTGAATGGGACTTGGTGCGAGTTAGGACACGGGGCAGTGACCACAGTGGGTGATGGGTGAGTGGGGCTTGGTGTGAGTTAGGACACGGGGCAGTGAGCACAGGGGGTGATGGGTGAGTGGGACTTGGTGCAAGTTAGGACACGGGGCAGTGAGCACAGTGGGTGATGGGTGAGTGGGACTTGGTGCAAGTTAGGACACGGGGGCAGTGAGCACAGGGGGTGATGGGTGAGTGGGACTTGGTGCGAGTTAGGACATGGGGCAGTGAGCACAGGGGGTGATGGGTGAGTGGGACTTGGTGCAAGTTAGGACACGGGGCAGTGAGCACAGGGGGTGATGGGTGAGTGGGACTTGGTGCGAGTTAGGACACGGGGCAGTGAGCACAGGGGGTGATGGGTGAGTGGGACTTGGTGCAAGTTAGGACACGGGGCAGTGAGCACAGGGGGTGATGGGTGAGTGGGACTTGGTGCGAGTTCGGACACAGGGCAGTGAGCACAGTGGGTGATGGGTGAGTGGGACTTGGTGCGATTTAGGACATGGGGCAGCTGAGTTTTAGATCACCTCTAGTTTACACAAGGGTATAATTCCCTCCCTCACAGCACTGTTGGAGCATCTTCACCACACGGACTGCAGCGGTTCAAGATGGCGGCTCACCACCACCTTCTCAAGGAGCGATTATGGATGGGCAATAAATGCCGGCCTCGCCAGTGACGCTCACATCCCAGGAACAAATGCAAAGGAGGAAATAGCAGAGGCCTTGACCATCATTTTCCAGTCCTCTTTGGATCTGGGCATGGTGCGGAGGATTGGAGGACTGCTAATGTAGTACCCTTGTTTAAGAAGGGAGAAAGGGATAGGCCAAGTAATTACAGGCCTGTCAGCCTAACCTCAGTGGTGGGAAAATTATTGTAAAAAATCCTGAAAGACAGGATAAATCTGCATTTGGAAAGGCAAGGATTAATTAGGGACAGTCAGCAAGGATTTGTTAAGGGAAGGTCGTGTCTGATGAACCTGATTGAATTTTTTGAGGAGGTAACTGAGACGGTCGATGAGAGTAGTGCGTACGATGTAGTATATATGGACTTTAGCAAGGCTTTTGATAAGGTTCCACATGGTAGACTGGTCATGAAAGTTAAAGCCCATGGAATCCAGGGCAAAGTTGCAAGTTGGTTCCAAAATTGGCTTGGAAGCAAAGGGTAATGATTGATGGATGTTTTTGTGACTGGAAGGATGTTTCCAGTGTGATTCCACAGGGCTCAGTACTAGATCCTTTGCTTTTTGTGGTATTTATCAACGATTTAGATTTGAATATAGGGGGTATGATTTAAAAGTTTGTAGATGACACTAAAATTGGCTGTGTGGTTGATAATGAAGAGAAAAGTAATGGGCTGCAGGTGGATATCAATCTACTGGTCAGGTGGGCAGAGCAATGGCAAATGGAATTTAATTCAGAGAAGTGTGAAGTGATGGACTTTGGGAGGGCTAATACAGAATGGGTATACACATTAAGCGGTAGTCCACTTAATAGTGTAGATGAACAAAGGGACCTTGGAGCACTTGTCCACAGAACTCTTTTTGGTTGGATAACGAAATAAACATTAAATCAAATGCCTCCCAATCTGGGGGACACTCCAAACATTTTTCAAACTGCCCATTTTTTTGGTTTTTTTGTTTGTTTTTTTTTACTTTTTTTTTACTGGGCCATAAAATCATTAATTCTAAAAGTGCCCCCTATAAAAGGGGAGGGGGACACTAAAACCGGCAATTAAAACAAATCAAACTGTAAAATAAATAAAATCAAATTAAAATTTGGTTGCCGGGGGTGATGATGCACTCCAGTCCCTCCGATGCCCACCTCTCACGGAAAGCCACGAGCGTACCGGTGGACACCGCGTGCTCCATCTCCAAGGACACCCTGGCGGGGATGTACGCGCGGCAGAGAGGCAGGCAGTCAGGCTGAATGACCCCCTCGACCGCTCACTGCCTGGACCAGCTGATGGCACCCTTGGCCGTGCCCAGGAGCAGTCCTACGATGAGACCCTCGGACCTACCCGCTCCCCTCCGCACAGGGTGCCCAAAGATCAGGAGTGTGGGACTGAAGTGCAGCTAGAATTTCAGGAGCAGCCCCTTTAAATAATAAAACAAGGGCTGCAACCTCGTGCATTCGATAAAAACATGGAACACGGACTCTTCCAGACCACAGAAATTGCAGGCGGCCTGGGAGCACGTGAACTGGCTTAAAAATTTATTGCACAGCACTGCTCCGTGCACCACCCTCCAGGCCAAGTCCACGATAAATACTGGGAGGACTCCCGCGAAGAGTGCCCTCCATCGGGGACCCCCACCTCATCCGGACGGCAAGATGGTATGCCATGGCGTGTCCGGACGGCAGGCGAGGATGGCAAAGTTGAGAGTGTGCAGGAGCAGCCTGTACAGGAAACCCCTCCACGCGGAACTGAAAGACACAGAGGGGATTTCCCCGAGGCGGCTCAAGTTGTGGGGTGCCGGCTCCCGAGGGAGGTTCCGGGGTTTGGCGCTGATGAGGAATTCTGTCCGGACGGGGGTCAGTTCAGACGGGATCTCCCCACGTGCTTGAGCCTCCTCGATGCACTTAACGGAGTCGGGGCCCAGAGCTGTTTTTAGCGACTCGATGGCATCGGCCACGCGGCGGACGTTGGTCGAATTTAGGCACCGCGCCAGCGTGTCTGGTGCCATCCAGCCCGCTCCTCTGCCATCGAGCAGGTCCCTGACCCTGGTCACCTTACCAGCCACAGCCCTCTCATCCGACCGCCACCTAAAACCTCGGTCGTGGAGATACGGATTCCCGAGCAGCGGCTCCTACAGGACAGCCGCCACTCCAGCCGGTGGAGAGCTGCGCTTGGTGGAGACTTTGTTCCAGACCCTGATGAGTTCCTTGTAAAAGACAGGCAGCTCCTGGAAGCCAGTCCTGACGCCCCCCGAGCTCACAAACAGGAGCTGCGTGTCGTAGTTGAGGCCGTGCTGCTGGCGGAAGAAATACGTTGCCAGAGCACGCCACCTCGGAGGGGGCTTGACGTAAAGGTATCTCTGCAGGGTCTGAAGATGGAAAGTCGCGAGCTGGGTGCTGATGCACACCAATGACTGACCGCCCTCCCCAAGCGGGAGAGTCAAGACCACCGCAGAGACCCAGTGCTTCCTGTTGTTCCAGAAGAAGTCCACCAGCTTCTTCTGTAACTTGGTGACAAACGCAGGGGGAGGGGTCAAAGTGACCAGCCGGTACCACAGCATGGCGGCCACCAGCTGGTTTATGACTAGCGCTCGACCCCTGTAGGACAGCACTAGGAGCAGTCCTGCCCAGCGCCCTAGGCGAGCGGCGATCTTGGCCTCCAGCTCTTGCCAGTTCGCCGCCAGGCTTCGTCGTCGGGGCTAAGGTAGATTCCCAGATAGAGGAGATGGGTCGTGCTCCAGGCAAAAGACCTGAGCTCCTCCGGCAGGGAGTCCACCCGCCACTGACCCACCAGGAGTCCGGAACATTTCTCCCAGTTGATCCTGGCAGAGGATGCGGCCAAGCAAATCTCCTGGCACTCTCGCATCCTCCGCAGGTCAGCTGGATCCTCTACCGTGAGGAGCACGTCATCGGCGTAAGCCGAGAGGATGACCTCCAAGCCCGGCCCTTGCAAAGCCAGTCCCATCAACCTCGTCCGCAGGAGGCGCAGGAAAGGCTCCACGCAGATGGCATATAACTGGCCGGACATGGGACATCCCTGGTGCACCCCTCTACCAAAGCGAAGGGGCGCCGTCAAGGACCCGTTAACCTTAATCAGACACTCCGCGGCGGCATACAAAAGTTGGATCCGGGCGACGAAATGCGCCGGAACCCGAAAGCGCGCAGAGTTCAGAGCAGATAGTCGTGATCCACCCTGTCGAACGCCTTCTCTTGGTCGAGAGATAGGAAGGCGACCGACAGAGCAGCCTCCTGGGAATGATGGATGAGGTCCCGGACCAGATGGATGTTATCGTGGATTGTCCGGCCCGGGACCGTGTAGGACTGGTCGGGGTGGATCATGTGGTCCAGCACGGCGCCAAGGCGAGCAGACATCGCCCTGGCGAAGATTTTGTAGTCCGTGCTGAGGAGGGAGACCGGGCGCCAGTTCTTAAGGAGGCGGAGATCGCCCTTCTTAGGCAGCAGGACGATGACTGCCCTGCGCCAAGAGAGGGGCATCTCCCCAGTCGCCAGACTTTCCCCCAGGACCCGCGCGTAGTCACCCCCCAGGACATCCCAGAATGCCCTGTGGAACTCCACGGTCAGCCCGTCCAGCCCCGGGGCTTTTTCCCTCAAGAGCCGGTCGAGGGCACCGGTCAGCTCCGCCAGGCTTAGCGGAGCTTCCAGATTTTCGGCGGCCTCCGGGCTGACCTTCGGCAGGTCCTCCCACAAAACTCTACGCGCTTCCTCACTGGACGGCTCCGGAGAGAACAGAGCCCCGTAATATTCCCGGGCCCTGTTGTTGACGCCCTCCGGATCCGAGACGAGAGAGCCGTCGTCGGCCAGCAGCGTCAAGAGCTGCTTACGGACATTCTGCCTTTTTTCCAGCGAGTAGAAGAAGGGGAAGCCGCGGTCCAGATCCCGCAGGAACCGGATCCGCGACCTCACGAACGCGCCTCGGGACCCGACGAGCTGTAGGTCCTTCAGCGCGGCCTTCTTCGCTTCGTACACCGTCCGCAGGGCCGGGTCCTCGACGACTTGACCGAGACGGGACTCCAGGTCGAGCACCTCTTTTTCTCGGCGCCCGACCCTGGCCTCCCGCCTCTTGGTCGACCCCCTCACGTACTCTTGACAGAAGACGCGGACGTGAGCCTTGCCCACGTCCCAGCATAGCCTCAAGGAGGGGAAGCCCCCCTGCTTCCTTCTCCAGTCGGCCCAGAAACGATGGAACGAGTCCTGGAACCGCACGTCCTCCAGCAGCTGGTTGTTAAAATGCCAGTACGCGGATCCCGTCCTCGCGCGGAGCGAAGCGAGCTCCGCCCACACCAGGTGGTGGTCCGAACACGGCATTGGCCGCATGGAGGCCACCAGGACGCAGGAAACGTACGCCCGAGACACGTAAAGGCGGTCGACTCTGGACCATCCTACTCCAGGCCTCACCCAAGTAAAGGCGCTGAAGTCGGGATGGAGATTTCGCCAGACGTCCACCAAGTCGAAGGACCCGACCAGGTCCCTCAACTTCTCCATCGCCGTCATGCTCTGCGGGGCACCGGAGCAGTCACTCGCCTCGAGGGTGCAGTTAAAATCCCCCCCGAGGGCAATGCAGTCGCCGATGTCGACGGAGCCAAGAAGAGCGGACACTTCTTCGAAGAAGCGCGTTTGCTGCGGGCCGGGCTGAGGGGCGTATACGTTCACGAGATGGAGTGGCACGTCCCCCAGGTGAACCGTGACGTGCAGCAAGCGGCATGGCACGGTCTCTTCGACCCCCAAGATCTCCGGCTGAAAAAACGGGGCCAACAAGATGGCCACCCCACAAGAAGTGGTAGTGAGGTGGCTCATGCGGACCTCTCCTTGCCATTCCAGGAGCCACGTGGCTTCATCTCCCGCAACGGTGTGGGTTTCTTGCAGGAAGCACTCCGCATATTTCCCCTCTCGCAGGAGCGAAAAATTGTTAAATCTATGGTCTGCCTCTCTGCCGCCGTTGATGTTGAGGCTGGCTATGGTTATCTTCATGACAAAAGCATAGTGCAACCTCTACCTAACTTATTGTGGCGGGGGAGTGGAGTCGTTTGTTGACGTCCACTCCTTCAGCAGCCCAGCGAGGAACCTTTTGAGCCGGTGCAGCTCAAGGCCTTGAGCCTTTGATAAGGGCCCGCCCATGGCCATGGTTTTAGCGAAAGCGCGGACGGACGCGACGAGCAGCCCCTGCTCGGACCATCTTTCCAGGGCCAGATGGGCTCGGTAGCAGTGACCCTCACTCTGGACCAAAAAGTCTCGGAGTTCATCTACGGGAATGATGGGGGACTCAGCGGGCACGAGGAGATCCACCGCCTCACTGCGAGATCCAGTACGTGGACCCCGTCCTCGCGCAGAGCGAAGCGAGCTCCGCCCACACCAGGTGATGGTCCGAACACGGCACCGGCCGCATGGAGGCCGCCGGGACATAGGAAACATACGCCCGAGACACGTAAAGGCGGTCGACTCTGGACCATCCTACTCCAGGCCTCACCCAAGTAAAGGTGCTGGAGTCGGGATGGAGATTTCGCCAGACGTCCACCATGTCAAAGGACCCGACCAGGTCCCACACTTCTCCATCGCCGTCATGCTCTGCAGGGCACCGGAGCGGTCCCTCGCCTCGAGGGTGCAGTTAAAATCCCCCCCGAGGACAATGCAGTCGCCGACGTCAACGGAGCCAAGAAGAGCGGACACTTCTTCGAAGAAGCGTGTTTGCTGCGGGCCGGGCTGAGGGGCGTACACGTTCATGAGATGCAGCGGCACGTCCCCCAGGCGAACCATGACGTGCAGCAAGCGGCCTGGCATGGGCTCCTCGACCCCCAAGATCTCCGGCTGAAAATGCGGGGCCAACAAAATGGCCACCCCACAAGAAGTGGTAGTGAGGTGGCTCATGCGGACCTCTCCTTGCCATTCCAGGAGCCACGTGGCTTCGTCTCCCGGAACGGTGTGGGTTTCTTGCAGGAAGTACACCGCATATTTCCCCTCCCGCAAGAGCGAAAAATTGTTAAATCTACGGTGTGCCTCTCTGCTGCCGTTGATGTTGAGGCTGGCTATGGTTATCTTCATGACAAAAGCATAGTGCAACCTCTACCTAACCTATTGTGGTGGGGGAGTGGAGTCGTTTGTTGACCTCCACTCCTTCAGTAGCCCAACGAGGAACCCTTTGAGCCGGCGCAGCTCAAGGCCTTGCGCCTTTGATAAGGGCCCGTCCGCGGCCATGGTTTTAGTGGCGGCGCGGACGGACGCGATGAGCAGCCCCGGCTCGGACCATCTTTCCAGGGCCAGATGGGCTCGGTTGCGGCGACCCTGGCTCTGGACCAAAAAGTCCCGGAGTTCCTCTACGGGAATGCGGGGGGACTCAGCGGCGGGCACGAGGAGATCCACCACCTCACTGGCGATGGACTCGAGATCTTCTCCCTCGTCCCCCACCGAGTCCCCGTCCCCCTCCGGGAGGTCGCCGCCAGCAGCCGGCCCGTCGACCGCACGAGGTATTGCAAATGGCCCGGCCGCTCCATTCGGCCCTGGCTCTGCCCCGATACCACCCCCAGGATCGTCGGCAGAGGAGCACCCCCGAGGACAATGCAGTTGCCAACATCGACCGAGCCAAGAAGAGCGGAAAGCTCTTCGAAGAAGTGCATCTGCTACGGTCCGGGCTGAGGGGCGTACACGTTCATGAGATAGAGCGGCACGTCCCCCAGGTGAACTGTGACGTGCAGCAAGCGACCTGGCACGGGCTCGTTGACCCCCAAGATCTCCGGCTGAAAATGTGGTGCCAACAAGATGGCCACCCCACAAGAAGTGGTAGTGAGGTGGCTCATGCGGACCTCTCCTTGCCATTCCAGAAGCCAGGTGGCTTCATCTCCCGCAACGGTGTGGGTTTCTTGCAGGAAGCACTCCGCATATTTCCCCTCTCGCAGGAGCGAAAAATTGTTAAATCTATGGTCTGCCTCTCTGCCGCCGTTGATGTTGAGGCTGGCTATGGTTATCTTCATGACAAAAGCATAGTGCAACCTCTACCTAACTTATTGTGGCGGGGGAGTGGAGTCGTTTGTTGACGTCCACTCCTTCAGCAGCCCAGCGAGGAACCTTTTGAGCCGGTGCAGCTCAAGGCCTTGAGCCTTTGATAAGGGCCCGCCCATGGCCATGGTTTTAGCGAAAGCGCGGACGGACGCGACGAGCAGCCCCTGCTCGGACCATCTTTCCAGGGCCAGATGGGCTCGGTAGCAGTGACCCTCACTCTGGACCAAAAAGTCTCGGAGTTCATCTACGGGAATGATGGGGGACTCAGCGGGCACGAGGAGATCCACCGCCTCACTGGCGATGGACTCGAGATCTTCTCCCTCGTCCTCCACCGAGTCCCCGTCCCCCTCCGGGAGGTCGCCGCCAGCAGCCGGCCCGTCGACCGCACGAGGTATGGCAAACAGCCCGGCCGCTCCATCCGACCCTGGCTCTGCCCCGAACCCACTCCCAGGATCGTCGACAGAGGAGCCCCCACTGGGCTCTTTTAAAAGCGGTGCTGGGTCAGGAAGTGACAGCGGAAGGGGTTCCCCCTCCGCCCAAGGAACCGGGGAAATCGGAGAGACCTGGTTTAGGAAATTCTCCAGGTCCTCCAAGTACCCCAACTCCAAAGTACGTTGTTCTGCTCCCTCCCCGCCGCCACCCCCCGGCCCAGCGTGTACAGATTCATTAAAATTGTTAATACTGTGTATTTCTACCGAGTCGAGCAAGTCCCGGGGGAAGTTGGATATTGGCTGGGCGGGCTCAGGTTCGGCCTTTTCGGCCCCGCCCGCCTCAGTCCCCGGGACGCTCGACCCGGTGGCATCAGATCCCTCCGCTGGCCCCACGCCATCCACGACAGGCAGATCCTCCACGCCATCCCCAGGAGGCAGAGGCTGGGCAGCCTCGACTGCCCCTCCCTCCCCGGGGACAGATTCCTCCCGTCTACGGCGCAGTTTGCGGGCGCTGGTGGGGGACACGGGACACGCGGCGGGCACCGACTCCTCCACGGAGGGATGTTGTTCCCCCTCCGCCTCATTGGAGCGGCGCCTCCTTTTGTTCCTGGGGGTGCGCGGAGGCAGGGAGACCTCCAAGTCTGCCGAGGCCTCCCGCTCCGCCCCTCCCTTTTTCTTACTTTGCCCGTGCCCGAGCCCCTCCGCGGTATTGGTCAAGGGCTCGGGCACGGGCTCAGGGCACCCCACGCTCGCCGGTGACGGGGTTGGGCTGAGCGCGGTGGTCAAGCTGTCTGGCGCACTGAGGGGACCCGCCTCGAGATGCTTTGCCTTCCTCCGCACCTTCTTTCCGATCGGACGCACTCCCTCCCCCCCGCCGGAGGCCGTGAAAACAAAGGCCCCCGACGATGCCCGCGCACCTACGGCTCCCGGCACACGGACGCAACTAGGGGGAGGGGTGGCGGCGGCGCCAGCCTTGGCCACCTTCGGTGGTTTGGCGGCCTTGGAGGCGGGGCATTTCTTGCGAACGTGCCCCACCTCCCTACAGGCATGGCACTGCACGCCATCCGACGTCCAGAAGACACGGTAGGCAGTCCCCTCGTGCACCACATTAATATTGCCCTCTGTTGTCTCCTCCCGCACCTGCCGGACAAAGAGCTGGCGGCGGAAGGAGAACACGTGGCGCAGGCTGTTCTCCCTGAGGCCGAGCGGTATGGGGTTGATCTCTGATCTTACCTCCCCCAGTTGGTGTAAGTGAGGGAGGAGGAGCTCAGCGGGAACAAAGGGCGGGACGTTTGCAAGGATGACCCTCTGCGCAGTGGCCTTGAGAGGGTCCACTGGCAGGAACGTCCCGCCCACCGTGAGCCCCTTTTCAAGGCGCCGGCTCCCGAGGGAGGTTCCGGGCTTTGGCACCAATGAGGAATTCCATCTGGACGGGGGTCAGTTCGGACGGGATTTCCCCACATGCTTGAGCCTCCTCGATGCACCTAACGGAGTCGGGGCCCAGAGCTGTTTTTAGCAACTCGATGGCATCGGCCGCGCGGCGGACGTTGGCAGAATTTAGACGCCGCACCAGCGTGTCTGGCGCCATCCAGCCAGCTCCTCCGCCATCGAGCAGGTCCCTGATCCTAGTCACCTCACCAGCCACAGCCCTCTCGTCCGACCCCCACCAGAACCTCGGTTGTGGAGGTACGGATTCCCGAGCAGCGGCTCCTGCAGAACAGCCGCCACTCCAGCCGGTGGAGAGCTGGGCTTGGTGGAGACTTTGTTCCAGACCCTGGTGAGTTCCTTGTAAAAGACAGGCAGCTCCTGGAAGGCGGTCCTGACGCCCCCCAAGCTCACAAACAGGAGCTGCGTGTCGTAGTTGAGGCCATGCTGCTGGCAGAAGAAATACGTTGCCAGAGCACGCCACCTAGGAGGGGGCTTGACGTAAAGGTATCTCTGCAGGGTCTGAAGATGGAAAGTTGCGAGCTGGGTGCTGACGCACACCAACGACTGACCGCCCTCCCCAAGCGGGAGACTCAAGACCACGGCAGAGACCCAGTGCTTCCTGTTGTTCCAGAAGAAGTCCACCAGTTTCTTCTGTATCTTGGTGACAAACGCAGGGAAGGGGTCAAAGTGACCAGCCGGTACCACAACATGGCGGCCACCAGCTAATTTATGACTAGCACTCGACCCCTGTAGGACAGCACTTGGAGCAGTCCTGTCCAGCGCCCTAGGCGAGTGGTGACCTTGTCCTCCAGCTCTTGCCAGTTCGCCGCCAGGCTTCCTCATCGGGGCTAAGGTAGATTCCCAGATAGAGGAGATGGGTCGAGCTCCAGGCAAAAGGCCTGACCTCCTCCGGCAGGGAGTCCACCTGCCACTGACCCACCAGGAGTCCAGAACATTTCTCCCAGTTGATCCTGGCAGAGGATGCGGCCGAGTAAATCTCCTGACACTCACGCATCCTCCGCAGGTCAGCGGGATCCTCTACCGCGAGGAGCACATCATCGGCGTAAGCCGAGAGGACGACCTCCACGCCCGGCCCTTGCAGAGCCAGTCCCGTCAACCTCGTCCGCAGGAGGCGCAGGAAAGGCTCCACGCAGATGGCATACAACTGGCCGTACATGGGGCATCCCTGGCGCAACCCTCTCCCAAAGTGAAGGGGCGCCGTCAAGGACCCGTTAACCTTTATCAGACACTCCATGGCGGCGTACAAAAGTCGGATCCGGACGACGAAATGCGTCCCTATCCCGAAAGCGCACAGAGTGCCAAACAGATAGGCGTGATCCACCCTGTCGAACGCCTTCTCTTGGTCAAGAGATAGGAAGGTGACCGACAGACCAGCCTCCTGGGAATGATGGATGAGGTCCCAGACCAGATGGATGTTATCGTGGATTGTCCGGCCCGGGACCGTGTAGGACTGGTCGGGATGGATCATGTGGTCCAGCACGGCGCCAAGGCGAGCAGACATCGCCCTGGCTAACATTTTGTAGTCCGTGCTGAGGAGGGAGACCGGGCGCCAGTTCTTAAGGAGGCGGAGATCGCCCTTCTTAGGCAGCAGGACGATGACTGCCCTGCGCCAAGAGAGGGGCATCTCCCCGGTCGCCAGACTTTCCCCCAGGACCCGCACGTAGTCGCTCCCCAGGACGTCCCAGAACGCCCTGTGGAACTCCACGGTCAGCCCGTCCAGCCCCGGGGCTTTTCCCCTCAAAAGCCGGGCGAGAGCGCCGGTCAGCTCCGCCAGGCTTAGCGGAGCTTCCAGATTTTCGGCGCCCTCCGGGCCGACCTTCAGCAGGTCCTCCCACAAAACTCTACGCACTTCCTCACTGGACAGCTCCGGAGAGAACAGAGCCCCATAATATTCACGGGCCCTGTTGTTGACGCCCTCCAGATCCGAGACGAGAGAGCCGTCATCGGCCAGCAGCGTCAAGAGCTGCTTATGGACATTCTGTCTTTTTTTCAGCGAGTAGAAGAAGGGGGAACCGCGGTCTAGATCCCACAGGAACCGGATCCACGACCTCACAAACGCGCCTCGGGACCCGACGAGCTGCAGGTCCTTCAGCGCGGCCTGCTTCACTTCGTACACCATCCGCAGGGCCGCGTCCAAGACGACTTGACTGAGACGGGACTCCAGGTCGAGCACCTCTTTTTCTAGGCGCCCGACCCTGGCCGCCCGCCTTGTGGTCGATGCCCTCGCGTACTCTTGACAGAAGACACGGATGTGAGCCTTGCCCACGTCCCACCATAGCCTCAAGGAGGGGAAGCCCCCCTGCTTCCTTCTCCAGTCGGCCCAGAAACGATGGAACGAGTCCTGGAACCGCACGTCCTCCAGCAGCTGGTTGTTAAAATGCCAGTACGTGGACCCCGTCCTCGCGCAGAGCGAAGCGAGCTCCGCCCACACCAGGTGATGGTCCGAACACGGCACCGGCCGCATGGAGGCCGCCGGGACATAGGAAACATACGCCCGAGACACGTAAAGGCGGTCGACTCTGGACCATCCTACTCCAGGCCTCACCCAAGTAAAGGTGCTGGAGTCGGGATGGAGATTTCGCCAGACGTCCACCATGTCAAAGGACCCGACCAGGTCCCACACTTCTCCATCGCCGTCATGCTCTGCAGGGCACCGGAGCGGTCCCTCGCCTCGAGGGTGCAGTTAAAATCCCCCCCGAGGACAATGCAGTCGCCGACGTCAACGGAGCCAAGAAGAGCGGACACTTCTTCGAAGAAGCGTGTTTGCTGCGGGCCGGGCTGAGGGGCGTACACGTTCATGAGATGCAGCGGCACGTCCCCCAGGCGAACCATGACGTGCAGCAAGCGGCCTGGCATGGGCTCCTCGACCCCCAAGATCTCCGGCTGAAAATGCGGGGCCAACAAAATGGCCACCCCACAAGAAGTGGTAGTGAGGTGGCTCATGCGGACCTCTCCTTGCCATTCCAGGAGCCACGTGGCTTCGTCTCCCGGAACGGTGTGGGTTTCTTGCAGGAAGTACACCGCATATTTCCCCTCCCGCAAGAGCGAAAAATTGTTAAATCTACGGTGTGCCTCTCTGCTGCCGTTGATGTTGAGGCTGGCTATGGTTATCTTCATGACAAAAGCATAGTGCAACCTCTACCTAACCTATTGTGGTGGGGGAGTGGAGTCGTTTGTTGACCTCCACTCCTTCAGTAGCCCAACGAGGAACCCTTTGAGCCGGCGCAGCTCAAGGCCTTGCGCCTTTGATAAGGGCCCGTCCGCGGCCATGGTTTTAGTGGCGGCGCGGACGGACGCGATGAGCAGCCCCGGCTCGGACCATCTTTCCAGGGCCAGATGGGCTCGGTTGCGGCGACCCTGGCTCTGGACCAAAAAGTCCCGGAGTTCCTCTACGGGAATGCGGGGGGACTCAGCGGCGGGCACGAGGAGATCCACCACCTCACTGGCGATGGACTCGAGATCTTCTCCCTCGTCCCCCACCGAGTCCCCGTCCCCCTCCGGGAGGTCGCCGCCAGCAGCCGGCCCGTCGACCGCACGAGGTATTGCAAATGGCCCGGCCGCTCCATTCGGCCCTGGCTCTGCCCCGATACCACCCCCAGGATCGTCGGCAGAGGAGCACCCCCGAGGACAATGCAGTTGCCAACATCGACCGAGCCAAGAAGAGCGGAAAGCTCTTCGAAGAAGTGCATCTGCTACGGTCCGGGCTGAGGGGCGTACACGTTCATGAGATAGAGCGGCACGTCCCCCAGGTGAACTGTGACGTGCAGCAAGCGACCTGGCACGGGCTCGTTGACCCCCAAGATCTCCGGCTGAAAATGTGGTGCCAACAAGATGGCCACCCCACAAGAAGTGGTAGTGAGGTGGCTCATGCGGACCTCTCCTTGCCATTCCAGAAGCCAGGTGGCTTCATCTCCCGCAACGGTGTGGGTTTCTTGCAGGAAGCACTCCGCATATTTCCCCTCTCGCAGGAGCGAAAAATTGTTAAATCTATGGTCTGCCTCTCTGCCGCCGTTGATGTTGAGGCTGGCTATGGTTATCTTCATGACAAAAGCATAGTGCAACCTCTACCTAACCTATTGTGGTGGGGGAGTGGAGTCGTTTGTTGACCTCCACTCTTTCAGTAGCCCAGCGAGGAACCCTTTGAGCCTTGTGCCTTTGATAAGGGCCCGCCCGCGGCCATGGATTTAGCAGCGGCGCGGACGGACGCGACGAGCAGCCCCGGCTCGGACCATCTTTCCAGGGCCAGATGGGCTCGGTTGCGGCGACACTGGCTCTGGACCAAAAAGTTCCGGAGTTCCTCTACGGGAATGAGGGGGGACTCAGCAGCGGGCACGAGGAGATCCACCGCCTCACTGGCGATGGACTCGAGATCTTCTCCCTCGTCCCCCACCGAGTCCCCGTCCCCCTCCGGGAGGTCGCTGCCAGCAGCCGGCCAGTCGACCGCACGAGGTATGGCCAACGGCCCGGCCGCTCCATCCGGCCCTGGCTCTGCCCCGATCCCACCCCCAGGATCATCGACAGAGGAGTCCGCACTGGGCTCTTTTAAAAGCGGTGCTGGGTCAGGAAGTGACAGCGGAAGGGGTTCCCCCTCCGCCCCAGGAACCGCGGAACACGGAGAGACCTGGTCAAAGTAATGTTCCAGGTCCTCCAAGTACCTCAGCTCCAAAGTTCTTCTCCCTCCCCGCCGCCACCCCCCGGCCCAGCGTGAACAGATTCATTAAAATTGTTAATACTGTGTATTTTTGCAGAGTCGAGCAAGTCCCGGGGGAAGTTGGATATTGGTTGGGCGGGCTCAGGTTCGGTCTTTTCGGCCCCGCCCGCCTCAGTCCCCGGGACGCTCGACCCGGCGGCATCGTATTCCTCTGCTGGCCCCATGCCCCCCACGACAGGCAGATACTCCACGCCATCCCCGGGAGGCAGAGGCTGGGCAGCCTCGACTGCCCCTCCCTCCCTGGGGACAGATTCCTCCCGTCTACGGCGCAGTTTGGGGCGCTGGTGGGGGACACGGGACACGCGGCAGGCACCGACTCCTCCACGGAGGGATGTTGTTCCCCCTCCGCCTCATTGGAGTGGTGCCTCCTTTTGTTCCTGGGGGTGCGCGGAGGCAGGGAGACCTCCATGTCTGCCGAGGCCTCCCGCTCCGCCCCCCCCTTTTTCTTATCTTGCCCGCGGCCGAGCCCCTCTGTGATATTGGTCAAGGGCAAGGCATGGGCTCAGGGCACCCCGCGCTCGCCGGTGACGGGGTTGGGCTGAGCGCGGTGGTCAAACATTCTGGCGCACTGAGGGGACCCGCTTCAAGATGTTTCGCCTTCCTCCGCACCTTCTTTCTGATCAGACGTTCTCCCTCCCCCCCGCCGGAGGCCGTGAAAACAAAGGCCCCCGACGATGGCCACGCACCTCCGGCTCCTGGCACGCAGACGCTACTAGGGGGAGGGGTGGCGGCGATGCCAGCCTTGGCCGCCTTCGGTGGTTTGGCGGCCTTGGAGGCGGGGCAGTTCTTGCGAACGTGCCCCACCTCCCTGCAGGCATGGCAACGCACGCCGTCCGACGTCCAAAAGACGCGGTAGGCAGTCCCCTCGTGCACCACATTAAAGTGCCCTTCCGTCATGTCCTCCCGCGCCAGCCGGACAAAGAGCTGGCGGCGGAAGGAGAACACATGGCGCAGGCTGTTCTCCCTGAGGCCGAGCGGTATGGGGTTGATCCCTGACCTTACCTCCCCCAGTTGTTGTAGGTGAGGGAGGAGGAGCTCAGCGGGAACAAAGGGCAGGACGTTTGAAATGATGACCCTCTGCACGGTGGCCTCGAGAGGGTCCACCGGCAGGAACATCCCGCCCACCTTGAGCCCCTTTTCAAGGGCCAGGGACACCGCCCGCTCCGACCCCAGGAAGAATACAGCCTTCGCAGACATCTTGGAGGCTGCGACAATGGCCGAGGGGCCAACTACCCCAGCCATCGCCCGCACGCACTCCTCGATGTTTATTGTGGGGTGAGTGTAGCTCTTGACCCCGTGTTTTTTTGTTATCAGTCTGAATGGTGGCAGGGCAGCAGGAGGCACAGGAGGTGCCGTGGATGTGGACGCCGCCTGCACATATATCCTTGCTGGCCCTGCCACTGGCGTGGATGGGGTCGCCATCACAGGGCCCCTTTAAGGGCTACACCCACCCCAATGTCACAGGCCTTAATGGTCTTTAATTGGCCTCGTTGGTGTTTTGAGCAGAGGGAGCTCTTAATGGGGCACACCTCTCCCCTAGTTAATGAATGGGGAGGGGCCTTGCTCCCTCTGCTCAGTTGTCTTAATTGTTTTTTACAATTAGGAGGAAAGGGCTCTCAGAGAGAGAGGGGAGAGACAGAGAGAGAGAGAAAGAGGGTGGGGGGTGGGAAAGAGGGAAGCTGCGAGGGCAGGTCTCCCCTCACAGCGATGGGTGGGTGTTTCTTGGGGTGCACTCCCCACATGGCAAAAAACACAGTCTTTGTAGAATGGTCTTCGGTTGGGGGGGAAAAGATGTCTTCACCTGGGACAGCTGGAGCCACCCAGGCACACACTCCCAACGATGTTTAATAGGGTGATTAGTAAATCTTCAGCCAGGCAGCTCCAACTATCCCAGGCTAGGCAATGGGGGAGGGGTGCTTCAGTGGTGTGTGGGGCCTAGCTGTAAGCAAGACCCCCACACACACTTCCACACACACACCCCGCGATGTTCCGGGCCTCGAAGAAAATCTATCTTTCTCCCCCCACCATTAAAACAATGTCTTTCGGGGAATGCACCAACACCCACCTGTAGAATGTTGTAGAATCTCCCTCCTTCCACACAGGTTGTTGCTCTTTTCCCCCTCTCTCCAACTCTCTGTAGTTGTAATAAGTGATACATTTTCTGCTCTCCTCCTCTCCCTCTGGACGTTGAATGTGTAGTAAGCCAGCCCTCTCCTCCTCTTCCTGGGCTGGTCTCAGGGCTCACTCAAGGCTTTCCAGACAGGAGCTTCAGCAGGGAGTTCCTTCTCTCTCAGCAGCACAGCTCCAACTGATTAGGCCACGCCTCCAACTGCTCCACCATTGGTCCACAGATTCCCTGAAAGTAGCAGGCCAGGTGAATAAGGTGGTTAAGAAGGCATATGGAATGCTTGCCTTTATTGGCTGAGGCATCGAATATAAGAGCAGGGAGGTTATGCTTAAATTGTATGATACTTTGGTTCGGCCACAGCTCGAGTGTTGCATGCAGTTCTGGTCGACGTATTATCGAAGGACGTCATTGCACTAGAGAGGATGCAGAGGAGACTTACTGGGATGCTGTCTGGAATGGAGAATCTTAGTTATGAGGACAGATTGGATAGGCTGGGTTTGTTCTCATTGGAACAGAGGAGGTTGAGAGATCTCATTGAGGTGTACAAAATATTGAGGGGCCTGGACATAATGGATAATAAGGGTCTATTTCCATTGGTGGAGGGGCCTATTGCAAGGGGGCATAGTTTTAAGGTGGTTGGTGGAAGGTTTAGAGGGGATTTGTGGGGGTGGGGGTTCTTTACGCAGAGAGTTGTGGGGAACTGGAACTCGCTGCCTGGAAGAGTGGTGGATGCAGAAACCCTCACTACTTTTAAGAGATGGATGGATGGGCACTTAAAGTGCCGTAACCTGCATGGTTACAGAGCTAGAGCTGGTAACTGGGATTAGACTGGGTGACCTTTTGGTGGACGGAGCAGATATAATGGTAAGTGCTGCAGGGAATAGAATACGGCCAGGGTGATCTCCTGGACTATTTTCGATCACCTGGATGGGGGTCTGCGAGGAATTTTCCCAGATTTTTTCTCTCTAAATTGGCCTGGGTTTTTATCTGGTTTTTGCCTCTCCCAGGAAATCATATGGGTCCGGTTGGGGACGTCTTGCTACAGTTATATGGGTATTGGTGAGGCCACACCTAGAATACTGCGTGCAGTTTTGGTTTCCATACCTACGAAAGGATATATTTGCTTTGGAGGCAGTTCAGAGAAGGCTCACTAGGTTGATTCCGGAGATGAGGGGGTTGGCTTATGAGGAAAGGTTGAGTAGGTTGGGCCCCTACTCATTGGAATTCAGGTGATCTTATCAAAACGTATAAGATTATGAGGGGGTTTGACAAGCTGGATGCAGAGAGAATGTTTCCACTGATGGGGGAGACTAGAACTAGAGGGCATGATCCTAGATTAAGAGGTCACCTATTCAAAACAGATGAGGAGAAATTTCTTTTCTCAGAGGGTTGTAAATCTGTGGAATTCGCTGCTTTGGAGAGCTGTGGAAGCTGGGACATTGAATAAATTTAAGACAGAAATAGATAGTTTCTTAAACGATAAGGGAATAAGGGGTTATGGCGAGCGAGTGGGGAAGTGGAGCTGAGTCCATGATCGGATCAGGCAAGATCGGAGGGGGAGAGGCAGGGGGTGAGAGGGGGAGGGGGTTGAGAGGGGGAGGTGTTGAGAGGGGGAGGGGGAGAGGGGGAGATCGTATTGGATGGAGGAGCAGGCTCAAGGGACCGTATGGCCTACTCCTGTTCCTATTTCTTATGTTCTTATGACAGCGAGGGAGGGACAGAGAGGGAGGGACAGAGAGGGAGAGACAGAGAAGGAGAGAGACTGAGAGAGAGTGCAAGATATACTCTCTTGCTCTCCCCCCTCTCTCACCCTCCCCCTCTCCCTTCCCCTTCCCTCTCCCCGTCTCCCATCCACCTCCCTCTCTCTCTCCCTCCCACACTCTCAGCACCTCACCCCCGCTCACCCTACTTCCCTCTCCCCCTCCCCTCTCACCCCCTCCCTCTCCCGCTCCCCCTCCTAACCCTCCATCCTCACCCTATACCCCTTCCCCTCCTCCCTCCCCCTCTCCCCTCTCTCTCCCCCTCCTCCCCCTCACCCCCTCCCTCTGATGAAACTCCGAATCTAAGTAAAGCCATAACGATAGCCCAGGCACTTATGTCTACCAGCAACAACACCAAACAGATTTCACAGAGTAAAGACGTTTCGACCAGTACTGTGCACAAAATAATATCGTTTTCGAGCAGAAATATACATGGCAGAACGTACACACCGGCTGCTGTTGCCCGACCTCAGATGACCCAGAGTCCACCATCAATGGTTAATGCGAGGCAGCTAACACCTTGTTGGCGCTGTGGAGATGATTATCGGCCCCATCAATGGCACTTCAAATACTATGCATGCAATGGTTGCAGAACAATGGGGCACCTCCAGTGAATGTGCAGGCGAACTGCAAATCCTGCAAACCACCACATTGCAGAGGAAGATTGATCCGCTGTGGATCAGGCTGAATTTGAGACTCGTACCGAGGAGGCAGAAGTGTACGGGGTGCACACATTCACCTCGAAATATCCACCAATAATGTTGAAAGTTGAACTGAACGGAATTCCAGTATCTATGGAACTGGACACGGGTGCGAGTCAGTCCATAATGAGTAAAAACGCCTTCGACAGGCTGTGGGGCAAAAAAGCACACAGACCCAAGCTCAGCCCCATTCACACCAAACTAAGGACTTACACCAAGCAAATAATCCCTGTAATTGGCAGTGCAGAAGTCAAATTCTCCTATGATGGAGCAGAACACAAACACCCACTGTGGATTGTGCCAGGGGATGGCCCCACAATGTTTGGCAGAAGCTGGCTGGGAAAAATCCGCTGGAACTGGGATGACATCCGACCGCTTTCGTCCGTCAACGACGCGTCATGTGCCCAGGTTTTGAGCTGGGTTCCCATCGTTGTTTGAGCCAGGCATTGGAAGCTTCTCAGGGGTGAAAGTGCAAATCCATTTCGTTCCCGGTACGTGACCCATCCACCACAAGGCACGGGCGGTACCATATATGATGCATGAGAAAGTGGAAATTGAGCTGGACAGGCTGCAGCGAGAAGGCATCATCGCGCTGGTGGAATTCAATGAGTGGGCTAATCCGATTGTCCCAGTACTTAAAGAGAACAGCACGGTCAGAATTTGTGGGGACTACTAAGTAACGACTAATCGGTTTTCACTACAGGACCAGTACCCGCTACCCAATGCATCCAACCTATTTGTGACTCTGGCTGGAGGAAAGACATTCACCAAGCTGGACCTGACCTCGGCCTACATGACACAAGAGCTGGAGAAGGCTTCGAAAGGCCTCAACTGCATCAACACGCACAAAGGTCTGTTCATCTATAACAGATGCCCATTCAGGATTCGGTCGGCCGCGGCAATCTTCCAATGGAACATGGAGAGCCTGCTAAAATCAGTTCCTCACACTGTGGTTTTCCAGGACGATATACTGGTTACAGGTCAGGACACCATCAAGCAGTTGAAGAATCTGGAAGAGGTTCTTAGTCAATTGGGGCTCAGGTTGAAACGCTCGATATATTTTCCTGGCGCAGGAGGTTGAGTTCCTGGGAAGAAGAATCGCAGCAGACGGCATCAGACCCACCGACGCCAAGACAGAGGCCATCAAGAATGTGCCGAGATCATAGAATGTGATGGAGCTGCGATCGTTCCTGGGACTCCTTAACTATTTCAGTAATTTCCTACCTGGGTTAAGCACCCTGCTAGAACCCCTACATGTGCTACTGCGCAAGGGAGATGACTGGGTATGGGAGAATTCACAAGAGGCTGCCTTTACGAAAGCCAGAAATCTGTTGTGTTCAAACAAACTGCTTGTCCTGTATAACCCTTGTAAAAGATTAGTGCTAGCTTGAGATGTGTCATCATACGGGGTCGTGTGTGTGTTACAACAGACTAACAAATCGGGGATTTTGCAACCAGTCACTTATGCGTCCAGGAGGTTTTCCAAGGCCGAAAGGGCCTACAGCATGATTGAAAAAGAGGCTCTGGCGTGCGCTTACTGGGTAAAGAAAATGGACCAGGACTTATTTGGCTTCAAGTTTGAACTTGAAACTGACCACAAGCTGCTCATATCACTGTTCTCTGAGAGCAAAGGGATTATCACCAATGCCTCTGCCCGCATCCAAAGATGGGCGCTCATGCTGTCAGCATACAACTAAGTAATCCGCCACAGACTGGGCACACAGAACTGCGCTGATACTCTCAGTCGGCTGTCATTGCCCACCACCGGTGGAAATGGCACAGCCAGCGGACTTGCTCACGGTAATGGATGCATTCGAAAACGAAAAATCCCCCATTACAGCCCGCCGGGTCAGGACCTGGACCAGCCACGATCCTTTACTGGTTTTGGTAAAAAAAAAACTGTGTCCTCCATGGAAGCTGGTCCAGCGCCCAGCGGAGATGCAGGAGGCGATTAAGCCATTCCACAGGCACAAAGACAAAATGTCCCTGCACGCAGACTGTCTGTTGTGGGGTAATTGCGTGGTCTTGCCCAAGAAAGGCAGTGATATGTTCATTTGTGAACTGCACAGCACACACCCAGGCATTGTAATGATGAAAGCCATAGCCAGATCCCATGTGTGGTGGCCCAGCATCGACTCAGATTTAGAATCATGCGTGCACCATTGCAACACTTGCTCGCACCTGAGCAATGCACCAGGAGAGGCAGCGCTAAGTTTGTGGTCGTGACCCTCCAAACCGTGGTTGAGGATCCACGTGGACTATACAGGCCCATTTCTAGGCGAAATGTTTTTGGTTGTCGTGGACGCTTACTCAAAATGGATTGAATATGCAATAATGTCTGTAAGCACGTCCACGGCCACTATTGAAAGCCTACGAGCCATGTTTGCCATGCCCAGCTTGCCTGATGTCCTAGTCAGCGACAATGGATCGTGTTTCACCAGTTCTGAATTCAAGGAGTTCATGACCCGCAATGGGATCAAGCACATCACATCTGCCCCCATTGAAGCCCGCATCCAATGGCCAGGCAGAGTGGGCAGTTCAGACCATCAAGCAAAGCCTGAAACGCGTGTCGAAAGGCTCCCTGCAGTTCCGCCTATCCCGAGTGCTGCTCAGCTACCGCACCAGACCCCCCACTCACTCACCGGCGTTTCCCCCAGCCAAACTGCTCATGAAAAGTGTGCTCAAAACAAGGCTCTCTCTTGTCCACCCTGATCTCTATGGTCACGTAGAGAGCAGGCGGCATCAACAAAGTGTGTACCATGACCGCGCAAATTTGGCATGCGATATTGAGATCAATGATCCTGTGTTTGTATTCAATTATGGACAGGGTCCCAGATGGCTCGTTAGCATGGTCATAGCCAAGGAGGGGAGTAGGGTGTTCCAGGTCAAACTGGCCAATGGACTAACATGCAGAAAACATTTGGACCAAATCAAATTATAGTTCACCAACAGCCATGAACAACCCGAAGAAGACACCACCAATTTTGACCCTCCAACACACACACAAGTGGCAACTGACATTATGGTTGACCACGAAGCCGAACTCACCATCCCCAGCAGCCCAGTGAAGAACTCACCACCTCATTCACATCCGCATTTGTACCGAGACAATCGAAAAGGGGGTGAAAAGCCCCAAATCATCTCACCTTGTAAATAAGTGTACTATTGACTTCACGGGGGAGTGATGTTATGTATTTAACCCCTTGTAACCTGTATTGCACTACCACCAGAGGGCCTACCTGTTGGAGTCCCAAGAGATCCCAGCTTAAAGGAGCTGAGGTCACACTTGCTCATTGTACACAGTATTCAGTATTCAGTTTATTACAAACATATCAGAGGGAGTGCAACAAAGGTTCACCAGACTGATTTCTGGGATGGGGGGATTGTCCTATGAGAGATTGAGCAGACCAGGCCTATATTCTCGAGCATTTAGAAGAATGAGAGGTGAGAGGCGACGCCCACATCGCATGAAGGAATTTTTAAAAGTCATGAGTGAGGTGTTTAAATTTGATTAAGAACACCAGCCAAATTATTAGAGACACTCCCTGTCCTTCAGGACCTGTGCCCAGGGGAGAAGCTGATGGGTTTATCTGATCATCTTTGGGTTAAATGTTGTGTTCATTGAGCTGAGCACCTCGTGCCAGCATCAACCACTCTCCAGTCAGGCACAGCATGGGTTAGATACAGAGTGAACTCATCGGTCGCTCCCCGATACAAATACTGAGGGACAGGGAGTGTCCGGGACACTGACCTTTCTCACTCAATAAGGTATAAATTGATCCTGTACCTCTCCCCATTAATCCTGGGCTCCTCACAGGCCGAATCCTGCTCCTGTTTCCCTTCCTGTAACAGCACTGAGCTCAACCCAGCCCATAATGAGCAGGGCCCAGGGAGAGTGGTTGCTAAGCACTGCAGTGATGTCATAAAGCAGGGCCATTCAGCCCAGCGGGTGCTCTCCTTGTCCCTTTAAAGGTGGAGAGCTGGGATATCCTGTCTCAACACACATCCCCCTGTTCATACTGAGAATCCCCGGGGAATGCCCAAGGCCCAGAGTGTGGAACACAACCCAGGGGGAAAGAGGAGAAGAGAGGGGGAGGTAAATGAAGGAGTAGGGACTGAGGGCCACCAAGCTTCAGTTTTAGAGCCTGTAGACTACAGGAGGGGCAGACTGAGTTCTGTAGTTTCAGGATCCAGGGAGAGAACAAGGAGCAGATGGGGGGACTGGTGTGGGTTCCAGCACAGTGAGGATGTAGGGGGAGGGAGATTGTGTCGGGCCGTGTATTAGGCGTGTAGGAGGGACAAGAGAGGAAAGGTCAGAGGAGCAATTACTGCAGCACAACCAATAGTGAGAGAGAGAAGGTGGGGTCAGAGTGGGCCCTGGACAGGCCGGTAAACTGTTTGCTGTGACAAGCTTTCCTTCTGTCACAAATGGCCTCCTGTAGCCCAGTGACACAAGCAGCCCGTTAAACACCACCAATGTCCTTTGGTCTGGTGAGGTCTCCCTTTGTGAAACATCGGCTGTTTTTACAGCTCCTCATTCTGACTCGCTCACAGAGAGAAATGAGCTTCAGAACTGCTGACACTGTCCCTTTGAAGATCGATTGCCCATTGAGTTTGATTAAATTGATGTTAAACTAAAAATACTGCTTTGCCCTGTGACAATAACAGATTATCAGAATATTCCCCATAGGTTAAAAAACAATATTACAGGGACTCACTGCCCTGGATAGTTGGACTGGACCTGTGATATAATAGAAATGTATTTCCTGTCAGACTTAGACATCTTGTAGATCCATCTTTAAAAAAGTTGTGAGAACTCAGTTCTCAGATGTATTCCACACAATTTTTAACAAGTGCTTAATCAGCTTGGCTTATTGTCGAGACATCAAGGACCTGACACACTGGGTGTGGGACACACACCTGATTTATTGGACATTGATACAGATTAAACTCCAGCCCAGTTATAGGGGTTACTAACATCAGTTTTACCAAACCCCAACTGCCCGAATGAACATGGTTCAGTCCTGGATATGATTAACAGCAGAATCCAATCCCTGTACTCACTTGTGAACTTGCTGGTGCCTCAGCAGGTTGGATAAATGAGTGAATCCCTTTGCACACTCGGGGAAGGTAAACAGCATCTCCCCAGTGTGAATTCACTGGTGTGTCAGCAGAACCTTTGTGCTTTTAAAGCTCTTCTCACTATCAGAACGTTTCAAAGATCTATTATCAGTGTGAACAAGCTGGTGTGTCCGGAGGTTGCATGACGGAGTGAATCTCATCCCACACACACAGCAGGAGAATGGCCTCTTCCCAGTGTGAACTCACTTGTGGGTCAGCAGTTTAGATGAGCGAGTGACTCCCTTCCCACATACGGAGCAGGTGAACAACCTTTACCGGATGTGAACTCACTGGTGTTTCAGTAGGTTGGACGAGTGAGTAAATGTCTTTGCACAGTGACAGCACCTAAATGATACCTCGTCATTGAATATTTGCTGGTGTTTCAGTAGGTTTGATGATTCTTTGAAAGTCTTCAGACAGCAAGAGCAACTGAACGGCCTCCCCGGTGTGACTGTGTTGATGAGTTTCCAGCTGGGAGGGGGAATTGAATCCCTTCCCACAGTCCCCACATTTCCACAGTTTCTACATGGTGTGTGTCCTTATGTCTCTTCATGGTTGGACGATCAGTTGAAGCCTCGTTCACGCACACAACACGTGTACGGTTTCTCCCCGCTGTGAATGGTGCGATGTTTTTTCAGGTTGTGTAACTGGTTAAAGCCCTTTCCAGTCGGTGCACTGGAATACTCTCACTCGGGTCGGTGCTTTTCCAGTCACACTGATGTTTGAAATCTTTGCCCACACACAGAACAGATAAACCTTTGCCCTTCCACACTCAGAGCCCGATGATATTGGGGCCCTGATGAATGCAGTGACTGTGTCAGACCTGGGTGTGATGTGGACTGGGACTTTGCTCTGCAAATGCTGCTCCCCTTTTCTCTCAGCCTGGAACACCAGTTGACAAAAGCCCTCACTGAGTCCCGCATCGAAACTCTTAACAATTCGAGTGTGTGAGGGACGGAGCTTGTGGCTCCCCAGTGGGCGGGGCTGAGCCCAGGTGGGAGGAGCTTGGGCTTCCCAGTGGGCGGGGCTGAGCCTGGGTGGGAGGGGCTTGTGGCCCCCCCCAGTAGGCGGGGCTGACCCGGATGGGCAGGGATTGTGCCCCCCCCCAGTGTGCGGGGCTGACCCCAGGTGGAGGGGCTTGGGCTCCACAGTGTGCGGGGCTGAGCCTGGGTGGGAGGGGCTTGTGGCCCCCCCCCAGTAGGCGGGGCTGACCCGGATGGGCAGGGATTGTGCCCCCCCCCCAGTGTGCGGTGCTGAGCCCAGGTGGAGGGGCTTGGGCTCCACAGTGGGCGGGGCTGAGCCCAGGTGGGAGGAGCTTGGGATTCCCAGTGGGCGGGGCTGAGCCTGGGTGGGAGGGGCTTGGGACCCCCCAGTGGGCGGGGCTTCAGGGTCTCTGTTCCTCACCGGGTCCCAGTGCCTGGGAGATGGAACATCCTGGACCACAGCTTTTTCATCACCTTTACAATCAGAGAGTGGTCACAGCACGGAAGGAGGCTATTTGGCCCATCGAGCCCGTGCCGGCTCAATGCAAGAGCGGTGAGCTGGTCCCACTCCCCCACCATTTCCCGTAGCCCCACAAACTTCTCTCCTTCTTGGAAGCTGTGATTGAGTTTGCCTCCACCTCCCTTTCTGGCAGTGCATTCCAGATCCTGACCACTTGCTGCATAAAAAAGGTTTTTCTGATGTCGCCCTTGGTTCTTCTGCCCATCACCTTAAATCTGTGTAATCTGCTTCTTGAACCTTCCACCAATGGGAACAGGTTCTATCAACTCTGTCCAGACCTCTCATGATTTTGAACATCTATCAATTCTCCTCTTAATCTCTGCTCTAAGGAGAACAATCTCAGCTTCTCCAGTCTATCCAAGTAACTGAAGTCCTTCATCCCTGGAATCAATCTTGTCAATCTTTTCTGCACCCTCTCCAAGGCCTCCACATACTTTCAAAAATGCAGTGCCAGAATTGGACACAATGGGCCCAAGTTTCGGCCTCAGTTGCTCCTGATTTTTTGGAGCAACTGGTGTAGAATGGAGTATCTTAGAAATTCAAATTCTCGACATTTAGTTTGCTCCAATTCTAGTCAGTTAGAACAGTTTCACTTTGGAACAGAATTTTTTTTTCAAAAGGGGGCGTGTCCAGCCACTTACGCCTGTTTTCAAAGTTTCGGCGGTGAAAACTTACTCTAAACTAACTTAGAATGGATTAAGTGAAGATTTTTGTATGCTCGAAAAAACCTTGTCTACACTTTAGAAAATCAGGCGTAGGTTACAAATCAGGCGTAGGGAATAGGGGGAGGGGGTTTAAAGGGAAGTTTACAAACATTAAACACTTCAGTTTTACAAATAAAGAGCCATCATCAATAATAAATGATAAAAACATCAATAAATCAATCAAAAAAAATTAATAAGAAATAATTTTTTTTTTAAATCAATAAATAAAACATTTTCTACTTACCGGCTGCAGCACCAGGAGCCCTCCAACAGCGTGCTGGGATGCCCCCCTCCCCCCACCCCCAGTGTGTCTCTGTCAGTGTTTCTATCTCTCTGTCTGTGTGTGTCTCTCACTCTCTGTCTGTCAGTGTCTGTGTTTCTGACAGCGAGGGGTGGACGTGAGGGGGAGGATGGGGAGGGGTGGTGGAGGGGAGGGGGAGGAGGAGTGGGGGGGGAGGAGGAGTGGGGGGGAAGAGGGGGTGGGGGGGGGAGAGGGGTTACAAGGAAGGGAGGGAGGGGAAGGGGAGTGAGAAGGGAGGGAGAGGAAGGGGGGAGGGAGGGGAAGGGGGGTGAGAAGGGAGGGAGGGGAAGGGGGGTGAGAAGGGAGGGAGGGTGAGAAGGGAGGGAGGGGAGGGTGAGAAGGGAGGGAGGGGAGGGTGAGAAGGGAGGGAGGTGAGTGGGGGTGAGAAGGGAGGGAGGAGAGGGGGGGTGAGCAGGAAGGGAGGGGAGGTGGGGTGAGAAGGGAGGGAGGGGAGGGGGGTTGAGAAGGGAGGGAGGGGGGGTGAGAAGGGAGGGAGGGGGGGTGAGAAGGGAGGGAGGGGAGGGGGGGTGAGAAGGGAGGGAGGGGATGGGGGGTGAGAAGGGAGGGAGGGGAGGGGGGGTGAGAAGGGAGGGAGGGGAGGGGGGGTGAGAAGGGAGGGAGGGGAGGGGGGGTGAGAAGGGGGGGAGAAGGGAGGTAGGGGAGGGGGTGTGAGAAGGGAGAGGGGGTGAGAAGGGAGGGGGGTGAGAAGGGAGGGGGGTGAGAAGGGAGAGGGGGTGAGAAGGGAGGGAGGGGAGGGGAGGGGGGGTGAGAAGGGAGGGAGGGGAGGGGGGGTGAGAAAGGAGGGAGGGGAGGGGGAGGAGAGGTAGGAGGAGGGAGGGGAGGTGTGGAAGAAAGAATCTATGAACACCTGGCTTAATTTAGAGGGAAGGGTTAAATTCTGTTTTTTGCTATGCTTAAAGAAATAATAAGACTAGAAAAATAGCCACGCTTTTTAGCCTTGAAACTTAGAGATGCAATTAGGTGACTATCTGGTATTAAAAGGGAGTCTCCTTTTGCCTTTGCTTATCAGACTGTGAACAGAGAGAAACTATGCAAGGACAGATAGAGTGTGTACCTCCCGAGACAACCTTTGTACTCGCGGGACTAATGAATAAGATTCTTTTTCTATTTCTGTATTCAATTTCTGTATAAAGATAAGTGCAATTTGCTTGTACGACAGAGTTTTGCCTTGGTACGGTCCAAGCAGGCTCTCCGAGATATATCTTGCTTTTTAAAATAAATTCTCTCGAAGTGCAGTTCTGAAAGTCTCCGCCTGAGTTAATTTAAGCTAAATATTTCCTCGACAGATTCTGGCGTAGTCCGGCAGGATCTCTAAAAAAAAAAACGAGATCCAAAAGAACTAAATTTAACTTTTAAAGAGAAAAGAGGAATTTTAAGGACCTTCCTAGCTGAAAGGAGGAAGGTGCCTAGGCCGTCCTAGCTGAAAGGGGGACGGGCTGCTGAGATCCCCTAGAGGGTGAGGCATAAGGTAGCTACCGCTAAGAAGCTAAAATAACAAGGCGGCAAAAGGAGACCCCGAGCTGAGCAGAAAAGAGAACACCGGTGAGCGCTTTGTAAATTATTGTATATTTTGTAGGATTGTCCTAACTCTCATTTCAGAAAAGATCGCGAGACGTTGCACCCGGAAGAATGGGAAACGGCTCTAGTCGAGCAGGGCGCTCGCGCCCAGCTCCTAGAAAAGGAAAGAAGGACGACCTCTCAACTGAAAGAATGAAAGTACATCCTAAGACTGAGAAAAGAATCAGTAAGGTAGTAAAGCAACGAGAGAAGGTAGGAGATCCCATTGTACCGCCCGGCTCGCCGGCGGACACTGTAATTAAAGAAACAGGAGACGACAGATACGCGGTAACGTTTAGTAGCGATTTGTACGGTTGGTCTGATGGGGATTGGCCATATGGAGGAAGTTTTAAATTGTCCTTAATTGAGGAATGGAGACAGACCACCACAAATGGGACAGGGGACCCCAGTTGGGATAAAGATTATATGGAGAATTGTTTTAAAAAATGGACAGAGGTGGCAAAGAGGCACCAGCCCCTAAAAATAAAAAGAAAGAGGAGGAGGGTAAGGAGAAGCCCCCTCCCTCTTACAGCCCCCCGAGTGCCCCGGTTTTGACCGCTTCCCCTGTCGGCTTATACCCCCGTCTTCCAACCACCAAGCCGGATAATTGGCAGGAGATTATAGAAATAGTGGCCGCTCAGCTGGATAAGACAGGCCGATTCCTCCACTACCCCCACGACACAAGCCCCCGTGTAATGATCAGAACAACGGCTGTCCTAAAGCCCTGGACACCGGGAGAAGCTCGGGATATGATATCAGCTGCCCCTAATCCTGTTAAGAAGTCAGTAGCCTTTCACAACTGGCTTGAGCAAACCTGTACCATTTATTAAAGGGAGCTAAAAAGCATGGAGATATAGGGGAAGTCACCCGCTGCTTGCAGAAAGCAGAAGAATAGATTTTGCAGGCAGATGGAAAAATAGTTGGGACGAGCATGCAGGAATACCAATGGATCAAAATGAACCTTTGGCAGTGCAAACCTTGTTAAATTGTATGTTGCCACAACAAGCAAGAACATACAAAATAAGGGTTTTGGACTGGCAAGGAAAAAGTTGGAAAGAGACAGTTACAGTACTGGCTAACATGGATAGAGAGGGACTATTTACCTATAAGGAAAATATGGCTAAAACAGGTCAGTAAATCAGCAAAAGGGACGAGGACAGGCACAGAATAATCAGCATAGGGATGCCCCTGAGGCTTAGTGGTACAGGCGGCAGCCCTCCGCTTATCGGCAGACATAGAAGAAAACCCTCTGGCAGTAGTAAAAGTAGGAGACACTTATGTAAAGTTCCTGGTGGATACTGGTGCTACTATGTCTTCTGTACCATCCTCTGTGGGATTACCTGTAAGCAACACCACCGTCTTAAGTATGGGTGTGGCCGGTATCCCCATGAAAGAATTTTTATCTGAACCTACCAAATTGATAATTGAAGGACAACCAGTTAATGATGAGACTTTGATAGACTCTAAAACAACACCGCTCCCTTTATTGGGAAGACAGACTTTGTGCAAACTAGGAGCCACAATTTATTGCACAAAGGAAGGAATGTACATGGAGCTCCCTCCAAATAATATTCATCAGTTCTTTAATGGGATTAAAAAAGAGAAAAGGGAGGATAACAAAGAAAAGGCTGCCCTCTATTGTTGGCAATTGATTGGCATATTCTATTCCCCCTTGATACATGAAGTTATACAAAACTGAAAAGCTAAATTTGACTCTAATACTGAAGAATTGATGTATATAATTTTGACAAGCTTTGAGGCAGTTCAGCTTCACTGTACAGCCTGGTACACTCGTCAAAAAGCTGAAACTTACCAGTGTTTGGTACAATCCTTTTTAAATAGAGAAGAAATAGTAGAAGCTATGCCCCGCATTTATTTTGGACCAGAAGGATTGGGGGTAGCCATGGATTTGACACCCTTACAGCAACAGTGGTTTAGAGAAGCGAACTCGACACCCCATCTGACATTGGCTGTAAAACCGCCAGCGAAACCTAAAGATATGGGTCCGATGATTGTAGGAATAGAAAGAGAAAAACAGCAACACGGCTTATCAACCTTGGGCAGTAATAAAATTGCAAAATGTTCAGATAGACTTTATCACCCACAACAGGGGGATTCTCCAGTGGAAAGGTAAAAATCATGCCTCCACTTTTGAAAAACAGCAACCCCCGGAACAACCAAGCCCTAAGCTGCCAATGGCATTGAATCAAGTATCTTCTGAACTTTGGGCAAAGCATAAGAATCATGTTGGGCAAGTACATTCTGCAGTACCCCATCGGGTACAATTGATAAAGAACGCCGTGTTACCAAGCATTAGGCAGTACAGACTGCCTCCAGAGGCAGAAAATGGGATAGAGCCAGTTATTTCTGCATTGTTGGAACAAGGAGTTTTAGAATAGACACAGAGCCCGTGTAACACTCCGATACTGCCCATACCAAAGGTTAATAGGCCGAATGAATGGAGATTTGTGCAAGATCTGAGAGCTATTAATAAGATAGTAGTCCTATCACCCCTGTGGTACCGGACACCAACATTATACTATCTGCTATACCACCAACAGCAACTGTTTTTACTGTAATAGACATATGTTCAGCTTTTTACTCTCTCCCGTTAAATCAAGAAAGTCAGTATCTGTTTGCTTTCACCCACAAGAAGCAGCAGTACACATGGACCAGGTTGCCCCAAGGATACACCGAAAGCCCCGCAGTATTTGCAACAGCAGTACTAACCCAAGAACATGGTGGGGGAAATAGACCAGTTGCTTATTATTCGGTTTTGCTGCCTCCAGTAGTAAGGGGAATGCCAGCATGTCTACGTGCTGTAGCTGCTACTGCGGTCATGGTGGAAAAGTCGGTACCTATTGTTTTGGATCATCCATGTACTGTCATTACAGCCCATGCTGTGTTATTAATTTTGAATTCAGCTGCCACACAACACTTTACAGCGTCTCGAAGAACAGGTTATGAAGTATTACTGCTGTCACACCCTAACTATACCTTTCGACGTGCACCGGTAGTGAACCCAGCCACCTTTCTTCCTACTAAAGAAGTAGAGGATCCAGACCAGCATGATTGTCTGTTAACGGTGGAAGTAGCCACCTTACCAAGACCAGATTTGCTCACAGAACCCATGGACAATCCTGATCTTATTCTCTATACGGATGGATCATCACATAGTCCGTCGGATGGTTTGTTTTTGGCAGGCTATGCTATTGTAAACCCCCACGAAACTGTTGAAGCATTCGCCCTGCCTCCCAGAACCTCGGCTCAGGCTGCTGAATTGTTTGCCCTCACTAGAGCTTGTATAATAGCTAAAGATCATACTGCTAATATCTATACTGATTCTAGATATGCATTCGGTGTGGTCCATGATTTTGGACAACTGTGGAAAAACAGAGGCTTTATCACCTCTGATGGAAAGCATATTAAGCACTCTCAAATGGTGCTTAATCTATTAGACGCCATTCAGTTGCCAAGTAAGGTAGCCGTTATCAAATGTGCAGCTCACACAACCGGTGAGGATGAAGTATCAGTAGGAAATAGGAGGGCTGACGAGGCAGCCAAACAGGCCGCTTCGGCACAGGCAGACTGCCTTCAAGCAGTCTCAGTCTCCCCTCCACAGGTACTTGACATCCAACAACTTAAAACAGCCCAACAACAAGTTACCACGCAGGAAGGAAGAACTTGGGAAAACCAGGGTTGTTTTCTAAAAAACGACATTTGGTATCACCCTGATGGGCGAACTGTTTGCCCTAGATCTCTATTTTTGCCCCTGTCATGCCTAGCACACGGTCAGGCTCACATGGGCAAAGGAGGGATGATACATGTTATTAATGCACAGTGGTATGCACCAGGAATAACAGTAGTAATTGAGAAAGTTGCTAGAACATGCCAAATTTGTCAACAAAATAACAGAGGTAAAACACCTGATGGATATGATCATCTACCCCAACCAAGTATGCCCTTTGAAAATGCCCAAACAGTAGTAAAAATTCTATTTAAAGAAATAGTACCAAGATATGGGATACCTATGGGAATCAACAGTGACAGGGGAACCCACTTCACCGGAAAAATAGTGCAAAACCTTGCAGAAGCGTTAGGGTTCCAGTGGAAGTTACATATACCATATCAGCCACAGTCCTCGGGAATGGTAGAAAGAGTAAATGGGATAATAAAATCTACCCTTACCAAGGTATGTCAGGAGACTGGACTGAAGTGGCCAGAAGCCTTACCATTAGTATTGTATACAATGAGAAACCAGAAAAACCGAAACACTGATTTGACACCACATGAAGCCTTATTGGAAAGACCAATGCCTACTGGCGTAAAACCACCACTGGCAGATGAAAAAATAGCATTAATTTAGAATGATGAAAAATCACTAAAGTATGCTCAGGCCATGTGTGAAATAGCAAAAAGTCTGCATGAACAAATAAAGCAGACACAGGTGCCCCCGTCGGAAGGAAATGTGCACCCTTTCAGACCTGGAGATCAAGTGTTAGTAAAAACATTAAATAAAGAATCCTTTTCTCCTAGGTGGAAAGGACCGTATCAGATAATTCTCACAACACGAACCGCTTTGAAGTTGGAAAAGCACCCGAACTGGGTGCATGCAACCCGCTGTAAATATTATTTCCCCGACGAATTACAGCTGAAGGAAAAGGCATTGAACCAGGACGTACTATGGTCGCCCGACTAAGAAAACAGCCATCTTCTAGCTGAAGAACTGTACCTGCTCTTGTATTAAATATTTGGACTTGAAAATATTGCCCAAAATTCACGGACGGATGTCAGAGCTCATTTGTGTGCCAGTTTGGGCCTTTATTATTTGGGTCACTGTTACTATCGTGTGGATGTGTTGTTATTGTAACAACTTATTTCAAGAGTGGTATAGAAACAAACAAGAAAGGGAAGATGGGAAGGGACTCTTGGAAAAATTATAAATGGACGTTAGGTATACTGATCATTTTAGCGACAGGGAACTCCCGGCAGGAGGAAGAAGTCCTAAAAGAAGGAAAAATATGGTATGGGAAAGAAGTAATAGTATAAGGCAGCAAGGCAATTTTATATGCCCAGTAGGCCAAAGTTGTAAAGTAGGGAATTTTACGGCACGATGTGAGGCATGTGGAATGAAGGAAGAAAGAGGGGAATTCCAGTTTATATTGGGGAAAGGGTATCGGTTGTTCATAGAATACCAGGCCGATGTGTGGATGAAGTGTGACCGGAGCACAGGGAAAAACAAGAGATGGGGGTGCATAGGAAGGCCGGACAGGAGAAAAGGTAGTTATTCTTTTACAAGTATGGTAGAAGGGCAGCGGATGTTGTGCATGAATAACACCCCGGTGAATGGAGGAGACCCATTTGTGGTAAAATGGTCAGTAAAAGAATCCGGCCACCCAGAAGACCGGGACCCGGGACATCTAAAAAGGATACGGACCACTTGCATCCCAGTGGTAAGATCCCCAGGTGTATTAAATCTAACAATACGAATTAAATATCCCCCAAAGAAAGAAGATGGTTGCCACACAACCAGTGTTAAGGTATCTTTTGAAAACGAAAGACCCCAAAGAAAGAAACGGGATGTGTTAGAGACTGTGTTAGGTGGAATGGGAGCAGGAATAGGAGCATTGAACTCCATGGATATCGAGACCCTACAAAATAAAATCCAGGCCATCGGAGGACTGGTAGGGGAAGATATAAAGATCAGAAATGCCTGGGATGAAGGATTACAGTAGTACTGAAGCTTGCTATACACCCCATAGTAATCATAGGTGTGGTCATGCTTGTATTATTATAATCCTTTGCGGAATGTGGATAAAATTAAAAAATGTAATTAGTCAAGTAATAGGCCTGCTCTCCGAGATAGAAAGAAAAGGTACATACATGAAAGGAAGGTTAAGTCGCTTAGAGGAAAAGGTTGATGAAGACGAATATCTCCAAATGTGACCCTATCCTGAAGGGTATACACCCCCTTTTGCTCAAGAAGAGAATACAGGAAATTGTGTTGATCTAAAAAATAAAAAGATCAACAAGGAGGGAATTGTGGAAGAAAGAATCTATGAACACCTGGCTTAATTTAGAGGGAAGGGTTAAATTCTGTTTTTTGCTATGCTTAAAGAAATAATAAGACTAGAAAAATAGCCACGCTTTTTAGCCTTGAAACTTAGAGATGCAATTAGGTGACCATCTGGTATTAAAAGGGAGTCTCCTTTTGCCTTTGCTTATCAGACTGTGAACAGAGAGAAACTATGCAAGGACAGATAGAGTGTGTACCTCCCGAGACGACCTTTGTACTCGCGGGACTAATGAATAAGATTCTTTTTCTATTTCTGTATTCAATTTCTGTATAAAGATAAGTGCAATTTGCTTGTACGACAGAGTTTTGCCTTGGTACGGTCCAAGCAGGCTCTCCGAGATATATCTTGCTTTTTAAAATAAATTCTCTCGAAGTGCAGTTCTGAAAGTCTCCGCCTGAGTTAATTTAAGCTAAATATTTCCTCGACAGGAGGGAAGGGAGGGAGGAGGGGGGCTGGGAGAAGGGAGGGAGGAAGGGGAGGGGGGAAGAGAAGCGAGGGAGAGGAGGGGGGAAGAGAAGAGAGGGAGAGGAAGGGGGGTGAGAAGGGGGAAGGATAGAGAGAGAGAGAGAAAGAAAGGAGAGGGAGGCTGAACAGGTCGGGCCCGGCCGGGCCCAAGACTTCGAGCTTAGACTTACTGGATTGACAGGTAGGTGGCGTCGGGTCCGGGGTCCGGGGGAGTCGGGAGCGCGGATCAGGGGGAGTGCGGGTCGGGGCGGAGGGGAGGGGGGGTCGGTCGGTTTGGGGGGGCGGAGATCGGTCGGGGGGAGGGGGGAGATCGGTCGGGAGCGGAGGTCGGTCGGGGAGGGGGGGGGGAAGGTCGGGAGTGGGGGAAGCGGAGGTCGGGTCGGGGGGGGCGGTCCGGTGGGGGTGGGGTGGGAAGCGGGAGTCGAGTCGGGTCGAGAGGAAGCAGGAGCTGGGTGTTGGAGGAGCCTTATGCACGCAACCCCAGTGAGGCCATTCGGCCAGGGCTAGGGGCTGCGTGCTTCAGCCCCTCCCACACAGTTTCGGGCGCCTGGAGCTACTGCACATGCGCGCCCACTGTAGCACGCATGTGCAGAGGTCCCGGCACTGTTTTCAGCGCAGGGACCTAGCTCCGCCCCCTACAGCTTTTGCTGCGCCGTGCCGAGGGCCAGAGGACCTGCCAGGAGCCGGAGAATCTGGAAGTTTTTTTTAGGCGCACTTTGTGGCGCGAAAAACGGGCGTCCAGGTCGGGGCTGCGCCGTTCTCGGCGCGGCCCGAAACTTGGGCCCAATACTCCAGTTGCAGATAGTGCAGATGACACGAAGCTGGGTGGCAGTGCGAGCTGTGAGGAGGATGTTAATAGGCTGCAGGGGGACTTGGACAGGTTAGTTGAATGGGCAAATGCATGGCAGATGCAGTATAAAATGTGAGGTTATCCACTTTGCTGGCAAAAACATGAAGGCAGATTATTATCTGAATGGTGACAGATTATGAAAAGGGGAGGTGCAAAGAGACCTGGGTTTCATGGTACATCAGTCATTGAAGATAGGCATACAGGTACAGCGGGCAGTAAAGAAAGCAAATGGCATGCTGGCCTTCATAGCGAGGGGATTTAAGTATAAGAGCAGGGAAGTCTTATTGAAGTTGTAAAGGCCCTTGGTGAGACCACACCTTGAGTATTGTGTGCAGTTTTTGTCTCCTAACCATGAGGAAGGACGTGCTTGCTATTGAGGGAGTGCAGCGAAGGTTCCCCAGACCGATTCCCGGGATGGCAGGACTGACATATGAGGAAAGACTGGATCGGCTAGGCTTATACTCACTGGAATTTAGAAGAATGAGAGGGGATCTCATAGAAATTTATAACATTGACGGGACTGGACAGGTTAGATGCAGGTAGAATGTTCCTGATGTTGGGGAAGTCCAGAACCAGGGGTTACAGTCTAAAGATAAGGGGTAAGCCATATAGGACCGAGATGAGGAGAAACTTTTTCACCCAGAGAGTTGAGAACCGATGGAATTCTCTACCACAGAAAGTTATTGAGTCCAGTTCGTTAGATATATTCAAAAGGGAGTTAGATGTGGCCCTTACGGCGAAAGTGATCAGGGGGTATGGAGAGAAGGCAGGGGCGGGGCACTGAGGTTGCATGATCAGCCATGATCATATTGAATGGTGGTGCAGGCTCGAAGGGCCGAATGGCCTGCTCCTGCACCTATTTTCTGTGTTTCTATGTTTGAGGCCGAACCTGTATTTTTCGAGGTCCATCATAATATCCATGTTTTGTAATCTATGCCTCTATGATGCCCAGGAGCCTGTAAGCATTTTTAAACTGCTTTCTCAACCTGCCCTGCCCCCTGCAACGATTTGTGCACATAGACCCCTCGGTCTCTCTGTTCATGTACCCCTTTAAAAATGTACCCTTTAGTTTATATTGCCTCTCCTCGTTCTTCCTACCAAAATGTATCACTTCAAACTTTTCTGTGTTAAATTTCATCTGCCACGTGTCCGCCCATTTCACCAGCCTGTCTGTGTCCTCCTGAAGCCTATCACCATCCACTGTACTGTGTCTGTCCATTTCACCAACCTGTCTGTGTCCTCCTGAAGTCTATCACCATCCCCTCACCATTCACTGTACAGTGTCTGTTCATTTCACCAACCTGTCTGTGTCCTCCTGAAGCCTATCACCATCCCCTCACCATTCTCTATACTTCCAAGTTTTGATCCATCTACAGATTTGGAAACTGTGCCTTGTACACCCAGGTTTGTGTCATTAATATTTATCAAGAAAAGCAGTGGCCCCAGGACCGAGCCCTGGGGAACACCACCGTGTAACTTCCTACAGTCCGAAAAACAACTGTTCCCCACAACTCTCTGTTTCCTCTCACTGAACCAACTGAGTATCCATGCTGCCACTGTCCCTTTTATTCCATGGGCTTCAATTTTGCTGGTATTGGTAACATGCCCGGGATCATAGCGAGGAGATTTGAGTACAGGGGCAGGGAGGTGTTATTGCAGTTGTACAGGGCCTTGGTGAGGCCACACCTGGAGTATTGTGTACAGTTTTGGTCTCCTAACTTGAGGAAGGACATTCTTGCTATTGAGGGAGTGCAGGGAAGGTTCACCAGACTGATTCCGGGATGGCGGGACTGACATATCAAGAAAGACTGGATCAACTGGGTTTGTATTCACTGGAGTTCAGAAGAGTGAGAGGGGATCTCATAGAAACGTTCAAAATTCTGATGGGTTTAGCCAGGTTAGATGCAGGAAGAATGTTCCCGATGTTGGGGAAGTCCAGAACCAGGGGCACAGTCCAAGGATAAGGGGTAAGCCATTTAGGACCGAGATGAGGAGAAACTTCTTCACCCAGAGAGTGGTGAATCTGAGGAATTCTCTACCACAGGAAGTTGTTGAGGCCAATTTACTAAATATATTCAAAAAGGAGTTAGATGTAGTCCTTACTACTAGGGGGACCAAGGGGTATGGCGAGAAAGCAGGAATGGGGTACTGAAGATGCATGTTCAGCCATGAACTCATTGAATGGCGGTGCAGGCTCGAAGAGACGAATGGCCTACTCCTGCACCTATTTTCTTTGTTTTTATGTTTCTATCACTAAACACAAAACCCAGTCTGTTAATCACTTTCAGCTACTGGACTTAGCGTGCGCCACAGAGCATCTCTTCCACCTTCAATGTGTGAATAGAGCATCACGCCTGCAAAGCTGGTTCAAGTTTATATCCACGCAGCAAATATACTTAAGAAAAGCCTGTCGGCCGATGAGACACTGTTCAGGTGCCAGTGTGCTGCTGGTTTGCCCAACATTTTGCCTGTAATGGAAAATAACTGAACATTTCTCCCAGTGTAACCTTTGCTGTAATGAAATGTGTCTTTTAATAAGCCTCATGTCCTTGCTCATGTCTGCTGCAGTTGTGTAGAGAGGGAATGTGTGAAGTGATGGTATTTGTATGGAGATGTGAAACAAGGAAACGGTATCTGTGTGTCACAGCCTTGTGGTCACAGGGAGAACCAGGCACCGATATCCTTGTGGTTATGGTTTGAGCAGGGTAAGTTCACCAATGCTCGAGCTAAGGGGTTCCAGGGATCGGCAGCAGCAGCAGTAAATATAATCTAAATGTAAATTCCGATGTAGTTTATCTTCATTTATTCCTATTTTAATAGCTTTTGCTGAATGTGGCCCATACCAAGTGTCAGGATATTGGATCAGGCCCACCATAGAAAATGAGTTTGACACCCTGAGGTAGACAATGTCAACCGGATTCCCCCATCCACCAACCTAACAACTTCTTTACAAACTCAAGCTAGTTTGAAAGATATGACCTTGTTTACTGGAATCCGTGTTCAGTATATCTAATGGCCTCTTCCCTTACCCCATGATGGAAAACAGCATCTCTCAGGATCCCTTCAAGCATCTTCCCGGTGATCGAGGTCACATTGATGGGCCTTCAGTTCCCGAGCTCTGATTTGTGCCCAATTTGCAAAATGGAAACGACGTGTGCTGTCTTCCATCTCAGGGAACAACCCATGACTCTACTGAGCTGTTGGAGATATGGACAAGGGGCTGACAGAGCACCCGTCCCATCTCTTTAAACACCCTTGGGTGGATAACATCCGCACCTTACACAGTCAAGATTAACCCTCACGGTGACTTTGCTGTCAGTGAAGAGAGACGAGAAAGACCAAAGTGCTGTTTGCCTCTCTCAGTGTGACCCTGAAGGACTGTGTCCAGGCTGAAGTTCTCCCCCCATACAATCCTCCCCCCAGATTGTCCTCTCTGAGATCCAGCCAGGTGATGCTAAACACTCGGGTGGGAAAGTCAAAAATCTACAGCAATGTGTTGAAAGCAACTCTAATTTATTTATATATATCCCAAATATCTAACTCCAGTCCAGTTACAGGAGTTATTAACATCAGCGGAAACAAACCCCAACTGTCAGAATGAACACGATTCAGTCCGGGATGTGATTAACAGCAGCAATAACAGCAGAATCCCTCCCCTGCAGTCACTTGTGAACTCGCTGGTGTGTCAGCAGGTGGGATGATCGAGTGAATCCCTCCCGACACTCTGAGCAGGTGCACAGCCTCTTCCCAGTGTGAACTCGCTGGTGCTTCAGCAGGTTGGATGACTGAGTGAATCCCTTCCCACACTCAGAGCAGGTGAACGGCCTCTCCCCAGTGTGAACTCGCTGGTGTATCAGCAGGTTGGATGACTGAGTGAATCCCTTCCCACACTCAGAGCACTTAAACGGCCTCTCCCCAGTGTGAACTCGCTGGTGTATCAGCAGGTGGGATGATGCACTGAATCCCTTCCCACATTCAGAGCAGGTGAATGGCCTCTCCCCAGTGTGAACTCGCTGGTGTATCAGCAGGTTGGATGACTCAGTGAATCCCTTCCCACACTCAGAGCAGGTGAACGGCCTCTCCCCAGTATGAATTCGCTGGTGTTCCAGCAGGCTGGATGACCGAGTAAATCCCTTCCCGCAGTCATAGCAGGTGAACGGCCTCTCCCCAGTGTGAACTCGCTGGTGTATCAGCAGGTTGGATGACTGAGTGAATCTCTTCCCACATTCAGAGCAGGTGAACGGCCTCTCCCCAGTGTGAACTCGCTGGTGTCTCAGCAGGTCGGATGATGTAGTGAATCCCTTCCCGCAGTCGGAGCAGGTGAACGGCCTCTCCCCAGTGTGACCTCGCCGATGTGTTTCCAGCTGGGACGGGCATTTGAAACGTTTCCCACAATCTCCACATTTACACGGTTTCTCCCCAGTGTGACTGCACTTGTGTCTCTCCAGGTTGGATGATCGGCTGAAGCCTCGTCCACACACAGAGCACGTGTACCCTTTCTCCCCGCTGTGAACAGTGCTTTTTGCTTCCATGGTCAAAGGCCGATGATATTCAGGTCCTGATGAATCGAGTGACTCCGTCAGATCTTAATGTGATGTTTGGTTTGAGCCTCCGGTCGATAAATCCTCCCCGTTTAATTCCCTGTAACGTGAATTTCAAACAGGAAAAAGGTTGGGTGAGAGAGAACCCACAAAAACACAAAGGCAGGTTGTGAAATTGAGCTGAATTAACCTGGTTATTTGTGCAGCCGTCAGCAGAAAAAAAGTGACGATGAAAGCTGTCGGATTGTGGTAATAACCCAACTGGTCACTAATGTCCTTCAGGGACGGGAACCCACGACCCGGTCTGGGCCGACACAAGACTCTGGCCTCTATGGGTGGAGGGAGAGGTGGGCGGGGTGAAGGGGAGGGACTTTATACATCTGCAGGTCAACCAGAACTTTGACAGAACCTCCCAAACCCACAACCTCTCCCACCTAGATGGACCAAGGCACCAGGTGTTTGGGAAATCCATCACCTCCAAGTTCCCCATCAACTCTCTCACCATCCTGACTTGGGCATATATCACCGTTCCGACATCGTCACCGGGTGAAAATCCTGGAACTCCTCACCTAACAGCATTGTGGGAGGACCGTCACCACACGGACTGCAGCGGTTCGAGAAGAAGGCCCACCATCACCTTGTCAAGGGGCAAATGGAAATTGGAAATATATTCTGGCCTTACCAGTGACACCCACATCCCAAGAATGGATTAAAACAAATCTGTACATTGAAAGCCTCTACAGAAATAATTGTTCCTAAACCAATACTCTTCTACATTGTGCAGACAGTGTCTGTTTCACAACCTAATCTCCCCTAGAATCCACCGCCGTTGACAGTCTCTCATCGGAAATTGTTGGGCCCGACTGGGCTCAGAGGTACTGGGGTTAAACCCAGCAGCTTCTCCCCCCCGCCCCTCCCTCTCCACTCCAGCTCAAACTGATGCAACAAACAGATCCACACAGGAGGCCAGGGAGCGACTTCCGCATCCAGTGCCCACCCTGATACAGAGCAGCTCTGGATTGGTCGCTCTGTGTTTCCAGTATCGATGCACTTAAGTTCAGCATATGAGGGAGAAGGGAAGAGGCTTATGCTGATCGAGTTAGAACCATAGAATCAGAGAATGGTTACAGCATGGAAGTAGACCATTCGGCCCATCGAGCCCGTGCCAGCTCTCTGCAAGAGCACCTCAGCTAGTCCCACTCCCCCGCCCTTACCCCACAGCCCTGCAACTGTTTCTCTTTCAGGCACTTATCCAACTTCCTTTTGAAAGCCGTGATTGAGTCTGCCTCCACCACCCTTTCAGGCCGTGCATTCCAGATATTAACCACTCGCTACGCAAAAAGGTTTTTTCTTGTGTCGCCTTTGGTTCTATCGCCAATCACCTTAAATCTGTGCCCTCTGGTCCTCGACCATTCAATAAGATCATGACTGATCCGATCATGGACTCAACTCCACTTCCCTGCCCACTCCACATAACCCTTTACTCCCATATCGCTCAAAAATCTATCACCGCCTTAAATATATTCAATGACCCAGTCTCCACAGCTCTCTGGGGCAGATAATTCCACAGATTTACAACACTCAACAGAAGAAATTCCCCCTCATCTCAGTTTTAAATGGGCAACCCCTTATTCTGAAACTCTGCCCCCTGGTTCTAGATTCCCCGATGAGTAGAAACATCCTCTCTGCATCCACCTTGTCAAGCCCCCTCAGTATCTTTTATGTTTCAATAAGATCACCTCTCATTCTTCTGAACTCCAATGTGTATAGGCCCAATCTACTCAACCTTTCTTCATAGGTCAACCCCCTCATCTCAGGAATCAACCTAGTGAACCTTCTCTGAACAGCCTCCAATGAAAGTATATCCTTCCTAAAATACGGAGACCAAAACTCATGCAGTACTCCAGGTGTGGCCTCATCAATACCCTGTACAGTTGTAGCAGGATTTCTCTGCTGTTATACTCTATCCCCCTTGCAACCACAGCTTCTTCAGTCTGTCCAGGTAATTGAACTCCCTTATCTCTGGAATCATTCTCGTAAATCTTTTCTGCATCCTCTCAAAGGCCTTCACATTATTCTTAAAGTGTGTTCCCCACAATTGGGCACAATACTCCAGTTGAGGCCGAACTAGTGCTTTGTACAGGTTAATCACAATAGCCACACTTTAGTACTCTATACTTCTATTTATAAACAGAGATACTGTCTCATGTAATCTAAATCGGGACAGGGTCTAGTGTAAAATAAACAGGGACAGGATCTATTGTAATATAAACAGGGACAGGGTCGAGTGTAATATAAACAGAGACAGGATCGAATGGAATATAAACAGAGACAGGGTCCAGTGTAATATAAACAGAGACAGGGTCTAGTGTAATATAAACAGAGACAGGGTCTAATGTAATATAAAGAGTGACAGGGTCTAGTGTAATATAAACAGGGAGAGGGTCTAGTGTAATATAAACAGGGAGAGGGCCTAGTGTAATATAAACAGAGAGAGGGCCGAGTGTAATATAAACAGAGAAAGGGCCGAGTGTAATATAAACAGAGACAGGATCGAATGTAATATAAACAGAGACAGGGTCCAGTGTAATATAAACAGGGACAGGGTCGACTGTAAAATAAACAGAGACGAGGTCTAATGTAATATAAACAGGGACAGGGTCGAGTGTAATATAAACAGGGAGAGGGTCTAGTGTGATATAAACAGGAACAGGGTCTAGTGCAATATAAACAGAGACAGGGTCTCGTGTAATATAAACAGAGACAGGGTCGAGTGTAATATAAACCGAGACAGGGTCTAGTGTAATATAAACCGAGACAGGGTCTAGTGTAATATAAACAGAGACAGGGTCTAGTGTAATATAAACAGGGACAGGGTCTAGTTTAATATAAACAGGCAGGGTCTAGTGTAATATAAACAGAGACAGAGTCTGGTGTAATATAAACAGAGACAGGGTCTCGTGTAATATAAACAGAGACAGGGTCGAGTGTAATATAAACCGAGACAGGGTCTAGTGTAATATAAACAGAGACAGGGTCTAGTGTAATATAAACAGGGACAGGGTCTAGTTTAATATAAACAGGCAGGGTCTAGTGTAATATAAACAGAGACAGAGTCTGGTGTAATATAAACAGAGACAGGGTCTAGGGTAATATAAACAGAGACAGGGTATAGTGTAATATAAACAGGCAGGATCTAGTGTAATGTAAACAGAGATAGGGTCTAGTGTAATATAAACTGAGACAGCGTCTCGGGTAATATAAACAGAGAGAGGGCCTAGTGTAATATAAAGAGAGACAGACTCTAGTGTGATATAAACAGGGACAGGGTCTAGTACAATATAAACAGGGACAGGGTCTAGTGTAATATAAACAGAGACAGGGTCTAGTGTAATATAAACATAGACAGGGTCTAGTGTAATATAAACAGAAACAGGGTCTAGTGTAATATAAACAGAGACAGGGTCTAATGAAATATAAACAGGAACAGGGTCGAGTGTAATATAAACCGAGACAGGGTCTAGTGTAATATAAATAGAGACAGGGTCTGGTGTAATATCAACAGAGACACGGTCTAGTGTAATATAAACCGAGACAGGGTCGAGTGTAATACAAACCGAGACAGGGTCTAGTGTAATATAAAGAGTGACAGGGTCTAGTGTAATATAAACAGGGAGAGGGTCTAGTGTAATATAAACAGGGAGAGGGCCTAGTGTAATATAAACAGAGAGAGGGCCGAGTGTAATATAAACAGAGAAAGGGCCGAGTGTAATATAAACAGAGACAGGATCGAATGTAATATAAACAGAGACAGGGTCCAGTGTAATATAAACAGGGACAGGGTCGACTGTAAAATAAACAGAGACGAGGTCTAATGTAATATAAACAGGGACAGGGTCGAGTGTAATATAAACAGGGAGAGGGTCTAGTGTGATATAAACAGGAACAGGGTCTAGTGCAATATAAACAGAGACAGGGTCTCGTGTAATATAAACAGAGACAGGGTCGAGTGTAATATAAACCGAGACAGGGTCTAGTGTAATATAAACCGAGACAGGGTCTAGTGTAATATAAACAGAGACAGGGTCTAGTGTAATATAAACAGGGACAGGGTCTAGTTTAATATAAACAGGCAGGGTCTAGTGTAATATAAACAGAGACAGAGTCTGGTGTAATATAAACAGAGACAGGGTCTCGTGTAATATCAACAGAGACAGGGTCGAGTGTAATATAAACCGAGACAGGGTCTAGTGTAATATAAACAGAGACAGGGTCTAGTGTAATATAAACAGGGACAGGGTCTAGTTTAATATAAACAGGCAGGGTCTAGTGTAATATAAACAGAGACAGAGTCTGGTGTAATATAAACAGAGACAGGGTCTAGGGTAATATAAACAGAGACAGGGTATAGTGTAATATAAACAGGCAGGATCTAGTGTAATGTAAACAGAGATAGGGTCTAGTGTAATATAAACTGAGACAGCGTCTCGGGTAATATAAACAGAGAGAGGGCCTAGTGTAATATAAAGAGAGACAGACTCTAGTGTGATATAAACAGGGACAGGGTCTAGTACAATATAAACAGGGACAGGGTCTAGTGTAATATAAACAGAGACAGGGTCTAGTGTAATATAAACATAGACAGGGTCTAGTGTAATATAAACAGAAACAGGGTCTAGTGTAATATAAACAGAGACAGGGTCTAATGAAATATAAACAGGAACAGGGTCGAGTGTAATATAAACCGAGACAGGGTCTAGTGTAATATAAATAGAGACAGGGTCTGGTGTAATATCAACAGAGACACGGTCTAGTGTAATATAAACCGAGACAGGGTCGAGTGTAATACAAACCGAGACAGGGTCTAGTGTAATATAAATTGAGACAGGGTCTAGTGTAATATAAACAGAGACAGGGTGCAGTGTAATATAAACAGAGAGAGGGTCTAGTGTAATATAAACCGAGACAGGGTCTAGTGTAATATAAACCGAGACAGGGTCTAGTGTAATACAACCGAGACAGGGTCTAGTGTAATATAAACAGGGACAGGGTCTAGTGTAATATAAACAGAGGCTGGGTCTAGTGTAATATAAACAGAGACAGGGTCTCGGGTAATATAAACAGAGACAGGGTATAGTGTAATATAAACAGAGACAGGATCGAGTGTAATATAAACAAAGACAGGGTCTAGTGTAATATAAACAGGGACAGGGTCTAGTGTAATATAAACAGAGACAGGGTCTAGTGTAATATAAACAGAGACAGGGTCTAGTGTAATATAAACCGAGACAGGGTCTAGTGTAATATAAATAGAGACAGGGTCGAGTGTAATATAAACATAGACAGGGTCTGGTGCAATATAAACAGAGACAGGGTCTTGTGTAATATAAACAGGGACAGGGTATAGTGTAATATGAACAGGCAGGGTCTAGTGTAATATAAACAGAGACAGGATCTAGTGTAATATAAACAGAGACAGGGTCTAGTGTAATACAAACAGAGACAGGTTCTAGTGTAATATAAACAGAGACAGGGTCTCGTGTAATATGAACAGGGACAGGGTCTAGTGTAATATAAACAGAGACAGGATCGAATGTAATACAAACAGAGACAGGGTCTAGTGTAATATAAACAGAAACAGGGCCGAATGTAATCTAAACAGAGACAGGGTCCAGTGTAATATAAACAGGGACAGGGTCGAGTGTAATATAAACATGGACAGGGTCTAGTGTAATATAAACAGAGACAGGGTCCAGTGTAATATAAACAGGGACAGGGTCGACTGTAAAATAAACAGAGACGAGGTCTAATGTAATATAAACAGGGACAGGGTCGAGTGTAATATAAACAGGGAGAGGGTCTAGTGTGATATAAACAGGAACAGGGTCTAGTGCAATATAAACAGAGACAGGGTCTCGTGTAATATAAACAGAGACAGGGTCGAGTGTAATATAAACCGAGACAGGGTCTAGTGTAATATAAACCGAGACAGGGTCTAGTGTAATATAAACAGAGACAGGGTCTAGTGTAATATAAACAGGGACAGGGTCTAGTTTAATATAAACAGGCAGGGTCTAGTGTAATATAAACAGAGACAGAGTCTGGTGTAATATAAACAGAGACAGGGTCTCGTGTAATATCAACAGAGACAGGGTCGAGTGTAATATAAACCGAGACAGGGTCTAGTGTAATATAAACAGAGACAGGGTCTAGTGTAATATAAACAGGGACAGGGTCTAGTTTAATATAAACAGGCAGGGTCTAGTGTAATATAAACAGAGACAGAGTCTGGTGTAATATAAACAGAGACAGGGTCTAGGGTAATATAAACAGAGACAGGGTATAGTGTAATATAAACAGGCAGGATCTAGTGTAATGTAAACAGAGATAGGGTCTAGTGTAATATAAACTGAGACAGCGTCTCGGGTAATATAAACAGAGAGAGGGCCTAGTGTAATATAAAGAGAGACAGACTCTAGTGTGATATAAACAGGGACAGGGTCTAGTACAATATAAACAGGGACAGGGTCTAGTGTAATATAAACAGAGACAGGGTCTAGTGTAATATAAACATAGACAGGGTCTAGTGTAATATAAACAGAAACAGGGTCTAGTGTAATATAAACAGAGACAGGGTCTAATGAAATATAAACAGGAACAGGGTCGAGTGTAATATAAACCGAGACAGGGTCTAGTGTAATATAAATAGAGACAGGGTCTGGTGTAATATCAACAGAGACACGGTCTAGTGTAATATAAACCGAGACAGGGTCGAGTGTAATACAAACCGAGACAGGGTCTAGTGTAATATAAATTGAGACAGGGTCTAGTGTAATATAAACAGAGACAGGGTGCAGTGTAATATAAACAGAGAGAGGGTCTAGTGTAATATAAACCGAGACAGGGTCTAGTGTAATATAAACCGAGACAGGGTCTAGTGTAATACAACCGAGACAGGGTCTAGTGTAATATAAACAGGGACAGGGTCTAGTGTAATATAAACAGAGGCTGGGTCTAGTGTAATATAAACAGAGACAGGGTCTCGGGTAATATAAACAGAGACAGGGTATAGTGTAATATAAACAGAGACAGGATCGAGTGTAATATAAACAAAGACAGGGTCTAGTGTAATATAAACAGGGACAGGGTCTAGTGTAATATAAACAGAGACAGGGTCTAGTGTAATATAAACAGAGACAGGGTCTAGTGTAATATAAACAGGGACAGGGTCTAGTGTAATATAAACAGGGACAGGGTCTAGTGTAATATAAACAGAGACAGGGTCTAGTGTAATATAAACAGAGACAGGGTGCAGTGTAATATAAACAGAGAGAGGGTCTAGTGTAATATAAACCGAGACAGGGTCTAGTGTAATATAAACCGAGACGGGGTCAAGTGTAATGTAAACCGAGACAGGGTCTAGTGTAATATAAACAGAGACAGGGTCTAGTGTAATACAAACAGAGACAGGTTCTAGTGTAATATAAACAGAGACAGGGTCTCGTGTAATATGAACAGGGACAGGGTCTAGTGTAATATAAACAGAGACAGGATCGAATGTAATACAAACAGAGACAGGGTCTAGTGTAATATAAACAGAAACAGGGCCGAATGTAATCTAAACAGAGACAGGGTCCAGTGTAATATAAACAGGGACAGGGTCGAGTGTAATATAAACATGGACAGGGTCTAGTGTAATATAAACAGAGACAGGGTCTAGTGTAATATAAACAGGGACAGGGTCCAGTGTAATATAAACAGGGACAGGGTCTAGTGTAATATAAACAGAGATAGGGTCTAGTGTGATATAAACAGAGACAGGGTCTAGTGTAATATAAACAGAGACAGGGTCTAGTGTAATATAAACAGGGACAGGGTCAAGTGTAATATAAACAGGGACAGGGTCTAGTGTAATATAAACAGGGACAGGGTCTAGTGTAATATAAACAGAGATAGGGTCTAGTGTGATATAAACAGGGACAGGGTCTAGTGTAATATAAACTGAGACAGGGTCTTGTGTAATTATAAACAGTGTGATGATCTAGGGTAATATGTAAAATTACTCCCGGTGCCACGAGCTAGTGAGTACAGAAATCGGAAGATAGAACAGATGACTGCGTGACTGGAGAGATGATGCAGGAGGGAGGGCTTTAGATTCCTGACACATTGAGACCGCTGCTGGGGGAGGTGGAACATGTACAAACCGGACGGGTTGCACCTCAACAGAGCCGGAACCAATATCCTCGCAGGGGGGGTTTGCTCGTGCTGTTGGGGAGGGATTAAACTAGCTTGGCAGGGGGATGGGAACCTGAAAATAGATTCATTAGATAGGGAAGTAAAGCTGGAATTAGAAAGCAAAAATGTAGAAAGTGAGTTTGAAGGACAGAGGAAAAAAGCAGGAAAAAAGGGTAAAAAAACAAATTTAAAAGCTCTCTGTTTAAATGCACATAACATTCGGAATGAAATAGATGAGTTGACGGCACAAATACATACAAATGGGTCTGATCTGATAGCCGTTACAGAGACGTGGTTGCAAGGTGACCAGGACTGGGAACTGAATATTCAGGGGTATTTGACAATTCGGAAGGACAGACAGAAAGGAAAAGGAGGTGGGGTAGCACTGTTAATAAAGGATGGGATCAGTGCATTAGTGAGAAATGAGACTTGTTCAGAGGATCAAGATACTGAATCTGTTTGGGTGGAGATAAGGAATAATAAAGGGAAAAAGTTGCTGGTGGGCATAGTCTATAGGCCCCCTAACAGTAGCTACACTGTTGGACAGAGCATAAATCAAGAAATAATGGAAGCTTGCAATAAAGGAATGGCAATAATTATGGGTGATTTAAAACTTCATGTTGATTGGACAAAGAAAATTGGCCAGGGTAGTCTTGAGGAGGTGTTCATAGAGTGTATCGGGGATAATTTCCTTGAACAGTACATTGCAGAACCAACCAGGGATCAGGCTATCTTAGATCTCGTACTGTGTAATGAGGCAGGATTAATAAATGATCTCATAGTAAAAGATCCTCTAGGAATGAGTGACCATAATATGGTTTGTTGTAGGGCGCTTCAAAAGGCAAAGGCACCTGCTGAATATATGTCAGCCACATATAAAATGGCTGCCAGGGATTCCGCAAAGCACTTGGGGAATTCAGCTAACCAGCTTGACTAAATTTCTGGGTAGCTGATGACACTGCAGTTCCGTGCACAGGAACACTGGAAAGGGCGAGCTCAGCAGAATGTCTCTCATCAGCAACCCCCAGACAAGATATCCTAGCAGAATACTGAACAAAGAAATTCCTGTAACTATGTCAAGATAAGAAGGTTAGGCGCAGGCAGAACCCAAGGACAGTAGAGATAAGGGGGTTTGGAGATCATGAGTAAGCTCCCAGCTAAACATGAAATGATCACGCAGTCCCCTGGTGCCTGGGGGCCAATCCCATTGGCCCAAAGAAACCGATTTGTAATCTATAATCATTAGGATTGGATTGTGTCCAGCCGACATGGGCTGAGTAATTGTAATGAACTGTTGTAAAACATATAAATATCGATGAATTTCTTTGTTCGACGGAGAGTAGTGCCTGGAGTAACCCAGAGCTTTCTCCCCGCCGGTGTAATAAAGACCGTTGTGATGTTTGGAACCGACCCAGAGTGACGAGTGATTCTTCCAGGATTTCGGTCGCGCTGACGGGTTGAATTTCAAATTCAGTTGGAGGGTGAGAAATTTGGTTCTCAAACCAGGGTCCTAAGCTTAAATAAAAGAGACTACAATGGTACGAGGGCAGAGTTGGCTAAAGTGAACTGGGAAAATAGACTAAAGAATGGGACGGTTGATGAGCAGTGGCAGACATTTAAGGAGATATTTCATAACCTTCAACAAAAATATATTCCAATGTGAAGGAAAGATTGTAAGAGAAGGGATAACCATCCATGGCTAACTAAGGAAATAGGGACGGTATCAAATTGAAAACAAAGGCATACAGTGTGGCCAAGATGAGTGGGAGGCCAGAGGTTTATGAAATTTTTAAAAGCCAGCAGAGAACAACTAAAAAAATGATTGAGAGAAAAGAAAGATTATGAAAGTAAACTAGCACAAAATATAACAGATAGTAAAAGTCCTTGATGGTAGAAGACACTAAAAACAACCCAATAGTGGATAATCAAGGGGCTATAGGTAGGGAGGAAAGTAATACAATCACGATCACTAATGTCGTAGTACTAGATAAAATAATGGGATTAAAGGCGGACAAGTCCCCTGGACCTGATGGCTTGCATCCTAGGGTCTTAAGAGAAGTGGCTGCAGAGATAGTGGATGCATTGGTTATAATCTACAAAAATTCACTGGATTCTGGGGCAGTCCCAACAGATTGGAAAACCGCAAATGTAATGCCCATCTTTGAGAAAGGAGACAGACAAAAAAAGCAGGACACTATATACCAGTTAGCCTAACATCTGTTGTTGGGAAAATGCTGGAGTCCATTATTAAGGAAGCAGTAGCAGGACATTTGGAAAAGCATGATTCAATCAAGCAGATTCAGCATGGTTTTATGAAAGGGAAAACATGTTTGACAAATTCGCTGGAGTTCTTTGAGGATGTAATGAGCAGGGTGGATAAGACGGAAGCAGTGGATGTGGTGTATTTGGATTTCCAGAAGGATTCGCTAAGGTGTCACATAAGAGGTTACTGCTCAAGATAAAAGCTCACAGGGTTGGGAGTAATATGTTATGGCATGGATAGAGATTGGCTAAACAGAAAACAGAGAGTCGGGATAAATGGGTCATTTTCCAGTTGGCAAACATAACTAGTGGAGTGGCGTAGGAATCGGTGCTGGGTCCTCAGCTATTTACAATCTATATTAATGACTTGGATGAAGGGACCAAGTTTGCTGTTGATACAAAAATTGTGAGGACATAAAAAAATCTGCAAAAGGATATCGACAGGTTAAGTGAGTGGGCAAACATTTGGCAGATGGAGTATAATGTGGGAAAATGTGAGGTTATCCACTTTGGCAGAAATAATAGAAAAGGAAATTATAATTTAAATGGAGAAAAATTGCAAAGAGCTGCATGAGAGAGAGACCTGGGGGTCCTTGTGCATGAAACACAAAAAGTTAGTTTGCAAGTACAGCAATAATCAGGAAGGCAAATGGAATGTTGGCCTTTATTGCAAGGGGGATAGAGTATAAAAGCAGAGAAGTCCTGCTACAACTGTGCAGGGTATTGGTGAGGCCACACCTGGAGTACTGCATTTAGTTTTGGTGTCCGTATTTATGGAAGGATATGCTTGCATTGGAGACAGTTCAGATAAAGTTCACTAGGTTGATTCAGGAGATGAGGGGATTGACTTATGAAGATAGGTTGAATAGGTTGGGCCTATACATATTGGAGTTCAGAAGAATGAGAGGTGATCTTATTGAAACAATGATAATGAGGGGGCTCGACAAGGTGGATGCAGAGAGGATATTTTCACTCATAGGGGAAACTAAAACTAGAGGACATTGTCTTAGAATAAGGAGCCGCCCATTTAAAACTGAGATGAGGAGGAATTTCTTCTCTCAGGTAGTTGTAAATCTGTGAATTCTCTGCCCCAGAGAGCTGTGGAGGCTGAGTCATTGAATATATTTAAGGTGGAGATAGACAGATTTTTGAGCGATAAGGGAGTAAAGGGTTATGGGGAGCGGTCAGGGAAGTGGAGCTGAGTCTATGAGTAGACCAGCCATGATCTTATTGAATGGCGGAACAGGCTCGAAGGGCAAAATGACCTACTCCTGCTCCTATTTCTTATGTTCTTATGTAATTGTGTCGACATAAACCGTAAGCTCAGAACTGAGCATCGCCTTCAGGGGAGATGGTGAGAAATCCGAGGTGCGGAGAGTGACAATAAAATATCTGAGACATTCCTTTCCCCACTGGGATCCAGTTGGAAACAGACACTAACATCATGCACTTTGTTCCTGTTCCAAGATGGCCGCGCACGCGCGCTGCTACTAACTGGACAAAGATGGCGGAGCGCTGAACCTGCCTTCCTCTACCAAGCTGGCCGCCGTTAACCTGGGCCTGTGAGCGGGTGAGAGCCCCGAAGCTGCAACCGCTGATATTCCGGATATTATTCCGGGCTGGCGGCGGGCACCGGTTGTTTATGAAGACTCCCCGGCTCCCCGCTGGTCCATTAATCCCCTCAGACCCGCTGAAAATGACAAATTCTGAACATCCTGTCCAACACATGTGTCCTCCGCCATTACACGGACCGCGCATGCTCCAAACCAGCCAGGCCCCGCGCCTGCGCGCTGAGCTCCTGTAGTTTGGAGGCGGTACATTCACCCCGCGGGGAATGCTGGATATACATACCGCCATTGAAAGCCTGAATTTGTGAATTGAACTGGATTTACTGTAATTGGGTACTGAACCATGCTCATTCTGGCAGTTACTGTTTGTTTCTGATGATCTTAATAACCCTCATATATGAGCTGGAGATTAATATTGTGTATAAATATTGAATAAATCAGCTTTGTTTCAAACACAGTGTGTCGAATATTTGATTTCTCCATGATCAGAAGAGAGTAATTAGCTTCGATGATGTGGAATTTGTATGGGTGGAGCTACGGAATACCAAAGGGCAGCAAATGCTAGTGGGAGTTGTGTACAGACCACCAAACAGTAGTAGTGAGGTTGGGGACAGCATCAAACAATAAATTAGGGATGCGTGCAATAAAGTTACAGCAGTTATCATGGGCGACTTTAATCTACATATAGATTGGGACTAACCAAACTGGTAGCAATATGGTGGAGGAGGATTTTCTGGAGTGTATTCGGGATGGTTTTCTAGACCAAGATGCCGAGGAACCAAATAGAGGGCTGGCCATCCTATACTGGGTGATGTGTAGTGAGAAAGGACTAATTAGCAATTTTGTTATGTGAGGCCCCTTGGGGAAGAGTAACCATAATAGGGTAGAAATCTTTATTAAGATGGAGAGTGTCACAGTTAATTCAGAGACTAGGGTCCTGAACTTAAGGAAATATAAATGTGATCGTATGAGACGTGAATTGGCAAAAATAGACTGGTGAATGATTCTTAAAGGGTTGGTGGTGGACAGGCAATGGCAAACATTTAAAGATCATGGATGAGCAGAAGAGGACCAATGATTTAATTAGGAAGGGGGAAACAAAGTAAGAGAGGAAGCTTGCTGGGAACATAAAAACTGACTGCAAAAGCTTCTACAGATATGTGAAGAGAAAAAGATTAATGAAGACAAATGTAGGTCCCTTGCAGTCAGATTTAGGTGAATTTATAATGGGGAACAAAGAAATGGCAGACCGCCACTGTTCATCAAATGTCCTACACTTCAATCTATTTTCCCAGTCCACTTTAACCAACTCTGCCATCATACCTTTGTAGTCTCCTTTATTTAAGCTCAGTACGCTGGTTTGAGATGCAATTTTTTCACCCTCCATTTGAATATGAAATTCAACCATGCTTTCAAAACTCATTCCAAGGGGATCCTTTATTAGGAGAGTGTTTATTAATTCTGTCTCATTACACAGGACCAGATCTAACATAGCCAGTACCTTCAGTGGAGGAGAGGGAGAGAAACCAGACATTTACAGCAGAAATGGGAGAATTTGTAATGGGGAACAAGTAAATGACAGAACAATTAAATCAATACTTCAATTCTGTCTTCACGGAAGAGGACACACATAATATCCCAGAAATGCTAGGGAACTAACGGTCTAGTGAGCAAGAGGAACTAAAGGAAATGATTATTAGTAAGAAAATAGTGCTGGAGAAACTAATGGGACTGAAGGTAGATAAATCCCCAGGGCCTGATGATCTGCATCCCAGAGCACGAAAAGAGGCAGCCATGGAAATAGTAGATGCATTGGTTGTCATCTTACAAAATTCTATAGATTATGGAACATAAAGCACATGGGATTCGGGATAATGTACTGGCATGGATTAAAATTGATCAACTGACAGGAAACAGAGAGTAGGAATAAACAGGTCTTTTTCAGGGTGGTGGGCAGTGACTAGTGGTGTACCACAGGGATCAGTGCTTGGGCCACAGCTATTCACAATATAAATGATTTGGATGAGGGAACCAAATGTAATAATTCCAAGTTTGCTGATGAAACAAAACTAGATGGGATTGTGAGTTGTGAGGAGGATGCAAAGACGCTGCAAGGCGATTTAGATTTGCTAGAATTCTTTGAGGATGTAACGAGAGGGTGGATCAAGGAGAGCCAGGGGATGTAGTGTGTTTGGACTTCCAAAAGGCATTTGGCAAGGTGCTAGAATAGACTGCCGAATGATACTTAAAGGGTTGACGGTGGATAGGCAATGGCAAACATTTAAAGATCACATGGATGAATTTCAACAATTGTACATCCCTGTCTGGAGTAAAAATAAAACGGGGAAGGTGGCTCCACCGTGGCTAACAAGGGAAATTAAGGATAGCGTTAAATCCAAGGAAGAGGCATATAAATTGGCCAGAAAAAGCAGCAAAGCTGAGGACTGGGAGAAATTTAGAATTCAGCAGAGGAGGACAAAGGGTTTAATTAGGAGGGCGGAAATAGAATATGAGAGGAAGCTTGCAAGGAACATAAAAATTGTTTGCAAAAGTTTCTATAGATATGTGAAGAGGAAACATTAGTGAAGACACATTCGGGTGAATTTATTATGGGGAGCAAAGAAATGGCAGGCAAGTTGAAGAAATACTTTGGTTCTGTCTTCAGAAACGAAGACTTAAATAACCTCCCGGAAATCCTAGGGGGCCGAGGGTCTAGTGAGAAGGAGGAACTGAAGGAAATCCTTATTATGCACGGAATTGTGTTAGGGAAATTGATGGGATTTAAGGCCGATAAATCCCTGGGGCCTGATAGTCTGCATCCCAGAGTACTTAAGGAAGTGGCCCTAGAAATAATGGATGCATTGGTGATTATTTTCCAACAGTCTATCGATTCTGAATCAGTTCCCATGGACTGGAGGGTAGCTAATGTAACACCACTTTAAAAAAAAGGAGGGATAGAGAAAACGGGTAATTACAGACCGGTTAGCCTGGCTTCAGTCGTTGAGAAAATGTTGGAATCAATTATTAAAGATGAAATAGCAGTGTGTTTGGAAAGCAGTGACAGGAGCGGTCCAAGTCAGCATGGATTTACGAAAGGGAAATCATGCTTGACAACTCTTCTAGAATTGTTTGAGGATGTAACTAGTAGAGTAGACAAGGGAGAACCAGTGGATCTGGTGTATTTGGACTTTCAAAAGGCTTTTGACAAGGTTCCACACAAGAGTTGGTGTGAAAAATTAAAACACATGGTATTGGGGGTAATGTACTGAAGTGGATAGAGAACTGGTTGGCAGATAGGAAGCAGAGAGTCGGGATAAATGTGTCTTTTTCAGAATGGCAGGCAGTGACTAGTGGAGTGCCGCAGGGCTCAGTGCTGGGACTCCAGCTATTTACAATATACATTATTGATTTAGATGAAGGAATTGAGTATAATATCTCCAAGTTTGCAAACGACACTAAGCTGGGTGGCGGTGCAGGCTGTGTGGAGGATGTTAAAGGCTGCAGGGTGATATGGACAGGTTAGGTGAGTGAGCAAATGCATGGCAGATGCAGTATGATGTGGATAAATGTGAGGTTATTCACTTTGGGGGCAAAAACACGAAGGCAGCGTATTATCTGAATGGCGGCAGATTGGGAAAAGGGGCGGTGCAATGAGACCTGGGTGTCATGGTACTTGAGTCATTGAAAGTTGGCATGCAGGTACAGCAGGTGGTGAAGAAGGCAAATGGTATGTTGCCCTTCATAGCTAGCGGATTTGAATATAAGAGCAGGGAAGTCTTATTGCAGTTGTACAAGGCCTTAGTGAGGTCTCACCTGGAATATTGTGTTCAGTTTTGGTCTCCTAATCTGAGGAAAGAGGTTTTTGCTATTGAGGGAGTGCAGTGAAGGTTCACCAGACTGATTCCCGGGATGGCAGGCCTGACATATGAGGAGAGACTGGATCGACTGGGCCTGTATTCACTGGAGTTCAGAAGGATGAGAGGGGATCTCATAGAAACATTTAAAATTCTGACGGGACTGGACAGGCTAGATGCAGAAAGAATGTTTCCGATGTTGGTGAAGTCCAGAATCAGGGGACACAGTCTAAGGATAAGGGCTAAGTCGTTTAGGACTGAGATGAGGAGAAACTTCTTCACTCAGAGAGTTTTTAACCTGTGGAATTCTCTACCACAGAGGGTTTTTCATGCCAGTTTATTGGATATATTCAAGAGGGAGTTAGATATGGTCCTTGCCGCTAAAGGGATCCAGGGGTATGGACAGAAAGCAGGAAAGGGGTACAGAGGTGAATGATCAGCAATAATCATTTTGATGGTGGCGCAGGCTCGAAGGACTGAATGGCTGACTCCTGCACCTATTTTCTATGCTTCTATGTCTCTCTGTCTCTGACCCTCTCGCTCTCTGTCTCTTTCTCTCTCTGAATTCTCGCTCTGTCTGTCTCTCTCTCTCTCTCTCTCTCTCTGTCTCTCTCTTTCTTTCTCTGTCGCTCTCTCTCTCTCTCTCTTTCTTTCTCTGTCGCTCTCTCTCTCTCTGCCTCCCTCTTTCTCTCTCTCTCTCTCTCTCATGCTCTCTCTGTCTCTGCCTCCCTCTCTCTGTCTCTCCCTGTCTCTACCTGTCTTGCTCTCTCTCTCTCTGTCTGTCTCTCTCTCTCTCGCTCTCTCTGTCTCTCTCTCTCTTTGTCCGTCAGTCTCTATCATTGTCTCACTCTCTTTGTGTCTCTCTTTCTCTCCATCTCTCTGTCTCTCTCTCTCTTTCTATCTCTCTGTCTCTGTCTCTGTCTCTCCATCTCCATCTCTCTCTCTCTCTCTCTCCGTCTCTCCTCTCTCTGCTTGTCCTGTCATTTAAGACACATTTTAAACTGTGATCTTTGTATTCTCAGGGTTCTGAATGGAATGCTTCAAACCTGGATGAATTGTACCGAAATGGATAAATGTCTACCTCTTTGTGCGTGTGTGTGAGAGTGTGTGCGTGTGAGAGTGTGTGAGTGTGTGTGAGAGTGTGTGTCAGAGTGTGTGCGTGTGAGAGAGTGTGTGTGAGAGTGTGTGCGTGAGTGTCTTGGTCACTGTGCCTGCATGAGTGTCTCCGTGAGTCTGTGTGAGTGTCTCTGTGAGTGGGTGTGTGTGTGTCAGAGTGCGTGTGTGTGTGAGAGTGTGTGAATGTGTGTGAATGTGTGTGTGTGTGTGAGATTGTGTGTATGAGTGTCTATGTCTGTGAGAGTGTGAGAGTGTGTGTGTTTGTGTCTCTGTCTGTGTGTGTGTGAGAGTGAGCGAGTGTGTCTGAGTGAGTGTGTGTGTGTCTCTGTCTGTGTGTGTGTGTCAATGTGTGTGTGTGAGTGTGCGTGAGAGAGTGTGTGTGTGTGAGAGTGCGTATGTGAGAGACTGTGCGTGTGTGTAAGAGTGTAATAATGTGTGTTTATGTGTGTGTCTGCGTGTGTGAGAGTCAGAGTGAGAGTGCGTGTGCGAGCAAAGCCGCTGTATCCAGGGCCCTTGTCGAGGTTCTGTTTCTTGTTGCCGTATTTCAGAGTGAAGTTCATCTTGAACGGGACACGGGAAATCGATAATTTCTTCCCCGACCGATTTGAGTATCTGATCATTCGGCTTTACGATGAGGAGCGGACACACCTCCTGTCTCACTGGGAACAGAACTACAGGTTTATCTCCACTGCACGGTGAGTGGCCAAGGTCGGGACTGTACAGCAAGGTAGAATATATCTGTACACAATCCACGTGTAGATCATAGAATCAGAGAAATTTACAGCACGGAAGGAGGCCATTTCGGCCCATTGTGCACACGCCGGCCGACCAAGAGCTACCCAGCCGAATCCCACTTTCCAGCTCTGGGTCCGTATCCCTGTAGGTTACGGTACTTCAAGTGCACATCCAAGTACTTTTTAAATGTGGTGAGGGTTTCTGCGTCTACCACCCTTTCAGGCAGTGAGTTCCACCCCAGAACCCCACCACCCTCTGGGTGAAGACATTTACCCTCAAATCCTCTCTAAACCTCCCGCCAATTACTTTAAATCTATGCCCCCTGGTTGTTGACCTCTCTGTCAAGGGAAACAGGTCCTTCCTATCCATTCGATCCAGGCCCCTCTAAATTTTATATACCTCAATCAGGTCTCCCCTCAGCCTCCTCTGTTCCAAAGAACACAACCCCAGCCTATCCAAACTTTCCTCACAGCTAAAATTCTCAAGTCCCGGCAACATCCTCGTAAATCCCCTATGTACCCTCTGTAGTGCAATCATGTCCTTCCTGTAATGTGGTGACCAGAACTGCATGCAGTACAGTTATCCGAAAGATGCACCTGCGACAGTGCGGCACTCCATCAGTACTGCCACTCCGACAATGCGGCGCTCCCTCAGTACTGCCCCTCCGACAGTGCGGCACTCCCTCAGTACTGCCCTTCCGACAGTGCAGCGCTCCCTCAGTACTGCCACTCCGACAGTGCGGCACTCCCTCAGTACTGACCCTCCGACAGTGCGGCACGCCCTCAGTACTGCCTCTCCGACAATGCGGCGCTCCCTCAGTACTGCCCCTCCGACAGTGCGGCGCTCCCTCAGTACTGCCACTCCGACAGTGCGGCACTCCCTCAGTACTGCCCCTCCGACAGCGCGGCGCTCCCTCAGTACTGTTGTGTGACAGTGCGGTGCTCCCTCAGTACTGCCCCTCCGACAGTGTGGCGCTCCCTCAATACTGCCCCTCCGACAATGTGGCGCTCCCTCAGCAGTGCCCCTCCGACAGTGTGGCGCTCTCTCAGCAGTGCCCACCCGACAGTGTGGCGCTCCTTCAGTACTGCCCATCCAACATTGCGGCACTCCCTCAGTACTGCCCCTCCGACAGTGTGGCGCTCCCTCAGTACTGTCCCTCAGTGCAGCACTCACTCAGTACTGCCCCTCCGACAGTGTGGCGCTCCCTCAATACTGCCCCACCTACAATGCGGTGGTCCCTCAGCAGTGCCCCTCCGACAGCGTGGTGCTCCCTCAGCAGTGCTCTTTCGACAGTGTGGCGCTCCCTCAGTACTGCCCATCCAACAGTGCGGCACTCCCTCAGTACTGCCCCTTCGACAGTGCGGCACTCCCTCAGTTCTGTCCCTCAGTGCGGCATTCCCTCAGTACTGCCCCTCCGACAGTGCGGTGCCCCCTCAGTACTGTCCCTCTGACAGTGTGCCGCTCCCTCAATACTGTCCCTCTGACAATGCGGCGCTCCCTCAATACTGCCCCTCCGACAGTGTGGCAGTCCCTCAGTACTGTCCCTCAGTACTGCCCATCCAACAGTGCGGCACTCCATCAGTACTGCCCCTCTGACAGTGTGGCGCTCCCTCAATACTGCCCCTCCGACAATGCGCCGCTCCCTCAATACTGCCCCTCTGACAGTGTGGCAGTCCCTCAGTACTGTCCCTCAGTACTGCCCATCCAACAGTGCGGCACTCCCTCAATACTGCCATTCCGACAGTGTGGCACTCCCTCAGTACTGCCCCTCCGACAGTGCGGCACTCCCTCAGTACTGCCCCTCCCAAAGTGCGGCACTCCCTCAGTACTGCTCTTCCAACAGTGCGGCACTCCCTCAGTACTGCCCCTCCCAAAGTGCGGCACTCCCTCAGTACTGCTCTTCCAACAGTGCGGCACTCCCTCAGTACTGCCCTTCCGACAATGCGGTGCTCCCTCAGTACTGCCCCTCCAACAGTGCGGCACTCCCTCAGTACTGCCCTTCTGACAGTACGGCACTCCCTCAGTACTGCCACTCCGACAATGCGGCGCTCCCTCAGTACTGCCCCTCCGACAGTGCGGCACTCCCTCAGTACTGCCCTTCCGACAGTGCAGCGCTCCCTCAGTACTGCCACTCCGACAGTGCGGCGCTCCCTCAGTACTGACCCTCCGACAGTGCGGCACGCCCTCAGTACTGCCTCTCCGACAATGCGGCGCTCCCTCAGTACTGCCCCTCCGACAGTGCGGCGCTCCCTCAGTACTGCCACTCCGACAGTGCGGCACTCCCTCAGTACTGCCCCTCCGACAGCGCGGCGCTCCCTCAGTACTGTTGTGTGACAGTGCGGTGCTCCCTCAGTACTGCCCCTCCGACAGTGTGGCGCTCCCTCAATACTGCCCCTCCGACAATGTGGCGCTCCCTCAGCAGTGCCCCTCCGACAGTGTGGCGCTCTCTCAGCAGTGCCCACCCGACAGTGTGGCGCTCCTTCAGTACTGCCCATCCAACATTGCGGCACTCCCTCAGTACTGCCCCTCCGACAGTGTGGCGCTCCCTCAGTACTGTCCCTCAGTGCAGCACTCACTCAGTACTGCCCCTCCGACAGTGTGGCGCTCCCTCAATACTGCCCCACCTACAATGCGGTGGTCCCTCAGCAGTGCCCCTCCGACAGCGTGGTGCTCCCTCAGCAGTGCTCTTTCGACAGTGTGGCGCTCCCTCAGTACTGCCCATCCAACAGTGCGGCACTCCCTCAGTACTGCCCCTTCGACAGTGCGGCACTCCCTCAGTTCTGTCCCTCAGTGCGGCATTCCCTCAGTACTGCCCCTCCGACAGTGCGGTGCCCCCTCAGTACTGTCCCTCTGACAGTGTGCCGCTCCCTCAATACTGTCCCTCTGACAATGCGGCGCTCCCTCAATACTGCCCCTCCGACAGTGTGGCAGTCCCTCAGTACTGTCCCTCAGTACTGCCCATCCAACAGTGCGGCACTCCATCAGTACTGCCCCTCTGACAGTGTGGCGCTCCCTCAATACTGCCCCTCCGACAATGCGCCGCTCCCTCAATACTGCCCCTCCGACAGTGTGGCAGTCCCTCAGTACTGTCCCTCAGTACTGCCCATCCAACAGTGCGGCACTCCCTCAATACTGCCCTTCCGACAGTGTGGCACTCCCTCAGTACTGCCCCTCCAACAGTGCGGCACTCCCTCAGTACTGCCCCTCCCACAGTGCGGCACTCCCTCAGTACTGCTCTTCCAACAGTGCGGCACTCCCTCAGTACTGCCCTTCTGACAATGCGGTGCTCCCTCAGTACTGCCCCTCCGACAGTGTGGCACTCCCTCAGTACTGCCCCTCCCACAGTGTGGCACTCCCTCAGTACTGCTCTTCCAACAGTGCGGCACTCCCTCAGTACTGCCCTTCCGACAATGCGGTGCTCCCTCAGTACTGCCCCTCCAACAGTGCGGCACTCCCTCAGTACTGCCCTTCTGACAGTACGGCACTCCCTCAGTACTGCCCCTTCGACAGTGCGGCACTCCCTCAGTACTGGGTAACAGGGGAACCCCGGCCTTAGATTAAGGGATACAATCCTATGACCTTCTGACTCCGAGGCGAGAGAGAGAGAAGAGAAAGACTGACTATGGCACGGCTGACACCTGATTTCGGATGAAAATGTATTCTGTTGGATACAGGCTAATAAGAACATAAGAAATAGGAGCAGGAGTAGGATATACGGCCCCATGAGCCTGCTCCGCCATTCAATATGATCATGGCTGATCCGATTATGGACTCAGCTCCACTTCCCTTCCTGCTCCCCTTATCCCCTTATCAGTTAAGAAATTATCTATCTCTGTCTTAAATTTATTCAATGTCCCGGCTTCCGCAGCTCTCTGAGGCAGCGAATTCCACAGATTTACAACCCTCAGAGAGAAGAAATTCCTCCTCATCTCAATTTTAAATGGGCGGCCCCTTATTCTAAGAACATGCCCTCTAGTTCTAGTCTCCCCCATCAGTGGAAATATCCTTTCTGAATCCACCTTGTCAAGCCCCTTCATAATCTTATACATTTCGATAAGATCACCTCTCATTCATCTGAATTCCACTGAGTAGAGGCCCAACCTACTCAACCTTTCCTCATAAGTTAACCCCCTCATCCCTGGAATCAACCGAGTGAACCTTCTCTGAACTGCCTCCAATGTAAGTATGTCCTTTCATAAATACAGAAACCAAAACTGCACGCAGTACTCCAGGTGTGGCCTCACCAATACCCTGTATAACTGTAGCAAGACTTCCCTGCTGTTATACTCCATCCCCTTTGCAATAAAGGCCAAGATACCATTGGCCTTCCTGATCACTTGCTGGACCTGCATACTAACCTTTTGTGTTTGCTGCACAAGTACCCCCAGGTCCCGCTGTACTGCAACACTTTGCAATCTTTCTCCATTTAAATAATAACTTGCATTTTACTACGTTAAAGACGGTATATAAATACAAGTTGTTGTCGTAACTCAGGCCAGTCCATCACATAGAAACATAGAAACATAGAAAATAGGTGCAGGAGTAGGCCATTCGGCCCCTCGAGCATGCACCGCCATTCAACAAGATCATGGCTGATCATTCCTTCATTACCCTTTCATGCTGTCTCTCTATACCCCTTGATCCCCTTAACTGTAAGGGCCATATCTAACTCCCTCTTGAATATATCCAATGAACTGGCATCAACAACTCTCTGCGGCAGGGTATTCCACAGGTCAACAACTCTCTGAATGAAGAAGTTTCTCCTCATCTCAGTCCTAAATGACCTACCCCTTATCCTAAGACTATGTCCCCTGGTTCTGGACTTCCCCAACATCAAGAACATTCTTCCCGCATCTAACCTGTCCAGTCCCATCAGGATCTTATATGTTTCTATGAGATCCCCCCTCATCCTTCTAAACACTAGTGAATAAAGGCCCAGTTGATCCAGTCTCTCCTCATATGACAGCCCAGCCATCCCTGGAATCAGTCTGGTGAACCTTCGCTGCACTCCCTTTATATCAAGAATGTCCTTCCTCAGACTAGGAGACCAAAACTGAACACAATATTCCAGATGAGGCCTCACTAAGGCCCTGTGCAACTGCAGTAAGACCTCCCTGCTCCTATATTGAAATCCCCTAGCTATGAAGGCCAACATACCATTTGCCTTCTTTACCGCCTACTGTACTTGCGTCCCCACTTTCAGTGACTGATGAACCATGACACCCCGGTCTCGTTGCACCTCCCATTTTTCTAGTCTGCCACCATTCAGATAATATTCTGCCTTCGTGTTTTTGCGCCCAAAATGGATACGCTCACATTTATCCACATTATACTGCATCTGCCATGTATTTGCCCACTCACCTAACCTGTCCAAGTCATCCTGCAGCCTCTTAGCGTCTTCCTCACAGCTCACACCGCAACCCAGTTTAGTGTCATCCGCAATATTACACTCGATTCCTTCACCCAAATCGTTAATGTATATTGTAAAGAGCTGGGGTCCTTGCACTGAGCCCTGCGGCACTCCACTAGTAACTGCCTGCCATTCTGAAAAGGACCCGTTTATCCCGACTCTCTGCTTCCTGTCTGCCAACCAGTTCTCTATCCATGTCAGTACATTACCCCCAATACCATGCGCTTTGATTTTGTACACCAATCTCTTGTGCGGGACCTTGTCAAAAGCCTTTTGAAAGTCCAAATACACCACATCCACTGGTTCTCCCCCATCCACTCAACTAGTTACATCCTCAAAAAATTGCATAAGATTCGTCAAGCATGATTTCCCTTTCATAAATCCATGCTGACTCGGTACGATCCTGTCACTGCTTTCCAAATGGGCTGCTATTTCATCCTTAATGATTGATTCCAACATTTCCCCCACTACTGATATCAGGCTAACCGGTCTATAATTACCCGCTTTCTCTCTCCCTCCTTTTTAAAAAAGTGGCGTTACATTAGCTACCCTCCAGTCCATAGGAACTGATCCAGAGTCGATAGATTGTTGGAAAATGATCACCAATGCATCCACTATTTCCAGGGCCACTTCCTTAAGTACTCTGGGATGCAGACTATCAGGACCCGGGGATTTATCGGCCTTTAATCCCATCAATTTCCCAAACACAATTTCCCGCCTAATAAGGATATCTTTCAGTTCCTCATTCTCACTAGACCCACTTTCGCCTAGTACATTCGGAAGGTTATTTGTGTCTTCCTTCGTGAAGACAGAACCAAAGTATTTGTTCAATTGGTCTGCCATTTCTTTGTTCTCCATTATAAATTCACCTGAATCCGACTGCAAGGGACCTATGTTTGTCTATATTAATCTTTTTCTCTTCACATATTTACAGAAGCTTTTGCAGTCAGTTTTTATGTTCCCTGCAAACTTCCTCTCATACTCTATTTTCCCCTTCTTAATTAAACGCTTTGTCCTCCTCTGTTGAATTCTAAATTTCTCCCAGTCCTCAGGTTTGTTGCTTTTTCTAGCCAATTTTATGCCTCTTCCTTGGTTTTAAATCTATCCTTAATTTCCCTTGTTAGCCATGGTTGAACCACCTTCCCAGTTTTATTTTTACTCCAGACAGGGATGTACAATTGCTGAAGTTCATCCATGTGATCTTTAAATGTTTGCCATTGCTTATCCATCGTCAACCCTTTAAGTATCCTCTGCCAGTCTATTCTAGCCAATTCACACCTCATACCATTAAAGTTACCTTTCCTTAAGTTCAGGACCCTAGGTTCCGAATTAACTTTGTCACTCTCCATCTTAATAAGGAATTCTACCATATTATGGTCACTTTTCCCCAAAGGGCCTCGCACAACAAGATTGCTAATTAGGCCCTTCTCATTACACATCACCCAGTCTAGGATGGCCAGTTCCCTGGTTGGTTACTCGACATATTGGTCTCGAAAACCATCCCTAATACACTCCAGGAAATCCTCCTCCACCACATTGCTACCAGTTAGGTTAGCCCAATCTATAGGTAGATTAAAGTCGTCCATGATTACTGCTGTACCTTTATTGCACACATCCCTTATTTCTTGTTTGATGCTGTCCCCAACCTCACTACTACTATTTGGTGGTCTATACACAACTCCCACTAGCGTTTTCTGCCCTTTGGAATTCCGTAGCTCCACCCATACTGATTCCACATCATCCAGGCTAATGTCCTTCCTTACAATTGCATTGATTTCCTCTTTAACCAGCAACGCCACCCTGCCTCCTTTTCCTTTCTATCTATCCTTCCTAAATGCTGAATACCCTTGGATGTTGAGTTCCCAGCCTTGGTCACCCTGGAGCCATGTCTCTGTGATGCCAATCACATCGTATCCGTTAAGTGCTATCTGTGCAGTTAATTCGTCCACATTATTCCGAATACTCCTCACATTGAGACACAGAGCCTTCAGGCTTGTCTTTTTAACACACTTAGCCCCTTTGAATCTTGCTGTAATGTGGCCCTTTTTTGCTTTTTGCCTTGGATTTCTCTGCCCTCCACTTTTACTATTCTCCTTTCTATCTTTTGCTTCTGCCCCCCCTTCTATTTCCCTCTGTCTCACTGGATAGGTTCCCATCCCCCTGCCATATTAGTTTAACTCCTCCCCAACAACACTAGCAAGCACTCTCCCGAGGACATTGGTTCCGATCCTGCTCAGGTGCAGACTGTCCGGATTGTACTGGTCACACCTCCCCCAGAACCGGTTCCAATGTCCCAGGAATTTGAATCCCTCCCTTCTGCACCATTTCTCAAGCCACGTATTCTTCTGAGCTATCCTGCGATTCCTACTCTGACTCGCACGTGGCACTGGTAGCAATCCTGAGATTACTACTTTTGATGTCCTACTTTTTAATTTAACTCCTAGCTCCCTAAGTTCATCTCTTAAGATCTCATCCCGTTTTTTTACCTATATCGTTGGTACCTATATGCATCACGACAACTGGCTGTTCACCCTCCCTTTTCAGAATGTCCTGCACCCGCTCAGAGACACCCTGTGGAATGACCATAACTTGTATTTATATTGCTCCTTTAATGTCCCAGGGCGTTTCACAGGAGCGTATCAAAAGAAAATTGACACCGAGCTGCAGAAGGAGAAATTAGGGCAGGTGACAAAAAGCTTGGTCAAAGAGGTAGGTTTTAAGGAGTGTCTTGAAGGAGGAGAGTGAGGTAGAGAGGCAGAGAGGTTTAGGCAGGGAGTTCCAGAGCTTGGGGCCAAGGCAACAGAAGGCACAGCCACCGATGGTGGTGCGATTATAATCAGGGATGCTCAAGAGGGCATCATTAGGAAATGAACTGGCATCAACAACTCCCTGCGGTAGGGAATTCCACAGGTTAACAACTCTGAGTGAAGAAGTTTCTCCTCATCTCAGTCCTAAATGGCCTACCCCTTATCCTTAGACTATGTCCCCTGATTCTGGACTTCCCCAACACCGGGAACATTCTTCCTGCATCTAACCTGTCCAGTCCCGTCAGAATTTTATATGTATCTATGAGATCCCCTCTCATCCTTCTAAATCCAGTGAATACAGGCCCAGTCGATCCAATCTCTCCTCATATGTCAATCCTGCCATCCCGGGAATCAGTCTGGTGAACCTTTGTTGCGCTCCCTCAATAGCAAGAACGTCCTTCCTCAGATTAGGAGACCAAAACTGAACACAATATTCCAGGTGGGGCCTCACTAAGGCCCTGTACAACTGCAGTAAGACCTCCCTGCTCCTATACTCAAATCCCCTAGCTATGAAGGCCAGCATACCATTTGCCTTCTTCACCGCCTTCTGTACCTGCATGCCAACCTTCAATGACTGATGAACCATGACACCCAGGTCTCATTGCACCTCCCCTTTTCCTAATCTGCTGCCATTCAGAAAATATTCTGCCTTCGTTTTGTTGCCACCAAAGTGGATAACCTCATATCTATCCAGATTATACTGCATCTGCCATGCGTTCGCCCACTCACCTAACCTGTCCAAGTCACCCTGCAGCCTTTTAGCGTCCTCCTCACAACTCACACCACTACTCAGCTTAGTGTCATCTTCAAACTTGGAGATATTACACTCAATTCCCTCATCCAAATCATTAAAGTATATTGTAAATAGCTGGGGTCCCAGCACTGAGCCTTGCGGTACCCCATTGGCCACTGCCTGCCATTCTGAAAAGGACCTGTTTATCCCGACTCTCTGCTTTCTGTCTGCCAACCAGTTCTCTATTCACATCAGTACATTACCCCCAATACCATGTGCTTTAATTTTGCACACCAATCTCGTGCGTGGGACCTTGTCAAAAGCCTTTTGAAAGTCCAAATACACCACATCCACTTGTTCTACCTTGTCCACTCTCCCAGTTACATCCTCAAAAAATTCTAGAAGATTTGTCAAGCAGGATTTCCCTTTCATAATCCATGCTGACTTGGACTGATCCCATCACTGCTTTCCAAATGTGCTGCTATTTCATCTTTAACAATTGATTCCAACATTTTCTCCATCTTGGGTGTTGTGGGGCTGGAGGAGATTACAGAGATAGGGAAAGGTGTAGGGGCTGGAGGAGCTTACAGAAATAGTGAGGTGTGTAGGGGCTGGAGGAGGTTAAAGGGATAGGGAGGGTTGTAAGAGCTGGAGGAGGTTCCAGAGATAGGCAAGGGTGTAGGGGCAAGAGGAGGTTACAGGGATAGGGAGGGTTGTCGGGGGTGGACGAGGTTGCAGAGATAGGGAGGGATGTAGGGACTGGAGGACTTTACAGAGATAGGGAGGGGTGTAGGGCTGGAGGAGGTTACAGAGATAGGGTGGGTAGTAGGGGCTGGAGGAGGTTACAGAGATAGGGAGGGGTGTAGGGGCTGGAGGAGGTTATAGAGATCAGGAGTGGTGTAGGGGCTGGAGATGGTTACAGAGATAGGGAGAGTTGTCGGGGCTGGAGGAAGTTACAGAGATAGGGTGGGGTGTAGGGGCTGGAGGACGTTACAGAGATAGGAAGGGGCGAGGAGGCCATGGAGAGATTTGAAAACAAGGAGGAGGTTTTGACACTCGGTGTCGCGTGGGTCTAATCACTCCCCCCGGGGCCAGGCTTCCCCCGTGTGATGCATTTCTTCGCCTCTCTATCTCTCCGAAGGACAAGGACTGGTTCCTGCTCGAGCCTGGGGACCCGCTGTTCCTGACCGGGGCAGGCCAGACCATCCCGTACATGAACCAGCTCTCCATCTGCCCCGTCTTGCTCACCGAGGCTGTCTGCTCTGAGAAGGGCACCGCATTATGTGGTGCGGAGCGGGCGAGGATTCGGGCCCCTGCGAGACACAGAGATGGGATCAACCATCGACCAGTTGTCAAGCCGCTCCGTCACCCTCCCTCCCCCACCAGGTAATCTCCCCTGGATTTTTAGCTTCGTTCTGCAAACAAAGGACCGCTCGGATCTCTCTGTTGTTTGCCTGGAATCATCCACCAATAAAAAAACTTCAGCGAGGGTATCCAGAAACCCTAACTTTCGTCGCCAAATGTTGTATCTTCTTTCCCGACCTCACACACACACAGAGTGTGAGGTGGCTGTTAACCCCAGGAACTTGTCAGGCCACCTGAATTCTTTATTGTTAGTCTCATTACCACAGTTGTCCGCTAGCTGGAACTATGTTGCCCCTGCTTCCTGTCATGGATCATTAAAGATGGCCAACATTCTCCCAGCTCAATTCTGGCCCTGGGAATCATCCTCGTCTCTCTCTGTCTTTATTTCATGCTTCCTACTGGTGTACCTTGCTGAGACCACACTTGGAGCACCGTGCACAATTTGGTCTCCATATACCTGGCTTAGACCACGCTGGGAGCACCATTCAGGAGCTGGTGTGTGAGTGTGAGGCTCCCCATGGTGAAAGAGCTGATGTGAGTGTGAGGCCTCCCATGGTCGAAGAGCTGGTGTGTGAGGCCTCCCATGGTGGAAGAGCCGGTGTGTGTGTGAGGCCCCCCATGTTGGAAGAGCTGGAGTGTGAGGCCCCCCATGGTGGAAGAGCTGGAGTGTGAGGCCTTCATGGTGGAAGAGCTGGTGTGTGAGGCCCCCCATGGTGGAAGAGCTGGAGTGTGTGGGAGGCCCGTCATGGTAGAAGAGCCGGAGTGTGAGGCCCCACATGGTGGAAGAGCCAGAGTGGGACACCCCCATGTGGAAGAGCCGATGTGTGTGAGGCCCACCATGGTTGAAGAGCTGATGTGTGTTTGGCCCCCCATGGTGGAAGAGTTGGAATGTGAGGCCCTCATGGTGGAATAGTTGGAGTGTGAGGTCCCCCACGGTGGAAGAGCCGGAGTGTGAAGCCCCCCCCCTCATGGTGGAAGAGTTTGTGTGTGGGGCCCCCCATGGCAGAAGAGCTGTTAGGTGTGAGGCCCCCCATGGTGGAAGAGTTGGAGTGTGAGGCCCCACATGGTGGAAGAGTTGGAGTGTGAGGCCCCCCATAGTGGAAGAGCTCGCCCTTCGTACACGTCCTGACGTCACAGACAGGAGGGCGGGGCCTCAAATCGCGCTTTGTGCCGCTGCACCGTGACGTCGCGCCTTCGCACAATCCGAGCCGAGCGGGAACGTCTGGACGTCATTACGTCCCCTCTACCCCACCGCCCCGCCCGGTGACGCGCAGCGCGGAAGTCGCAGGGTGAAAGGTCAGCGCTGGCGGAAGATAGAGGCGGCGAGCGAGCGGGCGGGAGCGGGAGAAGCCCCAGTCCCGGCGGGGGAGAGAGCGCCCGCCCCCCGGGCCGGGAAACCCAAGTCCGGCCGCGTCTGGAAACACAACGTCTGCAGGTGAGGGGCCGCGCTCTGATTGGTGCAGGGAGAGAAGGGCCGCGCTCTGATTGGTCCGGGTGGGGGGAACAATGGGGCACGTGGTGGCAGCTGGGCCGCGCTCTGATTGGTCCCGAGGAGGAAGCGAGACAGTGGGGGAGAAGTGCCGTGCTCTGATTGGTCTCGGGGGTCACGTGTGGGGGGGGCGAAGGGCCGTGCTCTGATTCGTCCGGGGGACAGTGGTGCACGTGGGGGAGAAAGGCCATGCTCGGATTGGTCCGGGGACAATGCGGTGCGAGGGGCCGCGCTCTGATTGGTCCGGAGGAGACAGGGGCCGCGCTCTGATTAGTCCGGCTGCTCTCTGACCCGGGAGAGACAATGCGACACGTGGGAAGACGAGGGCTGATTGTGTTAGAGGACAATGGGCCCGTGCTCTGATTGGCCGGGCAGTGAGCGCCCAGTCCCTGATTGGCCGGGCAGTGAGCGCCCAGTCCCTGATTGGCCGGGCAGTGAGCGCACAGTCCTTGATTGGCCGGGCAGTGAGCAGACGGTCACCCCCCACGAACCCGCGGCCGTTCCCGAGGGTAGCCCTGGCCTTGAGCACTATTCCCGGGTCAGAGGTCGCCATCCGCCCAATGACAGGCTTCGCGCCCGATTCGAAAATTGCCCAAGTGGCTGACGGCGAGGTCGCAGGTCACGCTCGGTCCGAGCGATGGCTTCAATTGGTTCCCTGGGATTGTGAGCGTCGCTGGCAAGGCCAGTATTTATTGCTCGTCCCTGATCACCCCGTGAGAAGGTGGTGGTGAGCCGCCGCCTTGAACTGCTGCAGTCCGTGTGGTGAAGGTGCTCCCTCAGTGCTGTTAGGGAGGGAGTTCCAGGATTGTGACCCAGCGACAATGAAGGAATGGCGATATATTTTCAAGTCAGGATGGTGTGTGACTCGGAGGGAAACGTGGAGGTGCTGATGTTCCCCTGCGCCTGCTGCCCTTGTCCGTCTAGGTGGTAGAGGTCGTGGGTTTGGGAGGTGCTGCCGGAGAAGCCTTGGTGAGTTGTTGCAGTGCATCTTGTAGATGATACACACTGCAGTCACGGTGCGCCGGTGGTGGAGGGAGTGAAACATAGAAACAATAGAAACATAGGAAATAGTTGCAGGAGTAGGCCATTCGGCCCTTCGAGCCTGCACCGCCATTCAATAGGATCATGGCTGATCATGCAACTTCAGTACCCATTCCTGCTTTCTCTCTGTACCCCTTGATCCATTTAGCCGTAAGGGCCACATCTCACTCCCTTTTGAATATATCTAACGAAATGGCCTCAATAACTTTCTGTGGTAGATAATTCCACAGGTTCACAATTCTCTGAGTGAAGAAGTTTCTCCTCATCTCGGTCCTAAATGGCTTACCCCTTATCCTTAGACTGTGACCCCTGGTTCTGGACTTCCCCAACATTGGGAACATTCTTCCTGCATCTAACCTGTCCAGTCCCTTCAGAATTTTATGCTTCTATGAGATCCCCTCTCATTCTTCTAAATTCCAGTGAATATAAACTTAGTCAATCCAGTCTTTCTTCATATGTCAGTCCTGCCATCCGGGGAATCAGTCTAGTGAACCTTCGCTGCACTCCCTCAATAGTAAGAATGTCCTTCCTCTGATTAGGAGACCAAAACTGTACACACTACTCAAGGTGTGGGCTCACCAAGGCCCTGTACAACTGCAGTAAGACCTCCCGACTTCTATACTCAATTCCTCTCGCTATGAAGGCCAACATGCAATTTGCCGCCTTCACCGCCTGCTGTACCTGCTTACCTACCTTCAGTGACTGATGTACCATGACACCCAGGTCTCGTTGCATTTCCCCTTTTCCTAATCTGTCACCATTCAGATAATATGCTGCCTTCCTGTTTTTTCCACCAAAGTGGATAACCTCACATTTATCTACATTATACTGCATCTGCCATGCATTTGCCCACTCACCTAACCTGTCCAAGTCACCTGCAGCCTCTTAGCATCCACCTTGCAGCTCACACCGCCACCCAGCTTAGTGTCATCTGCAAACTTGGAGATATTACACTCAATTCCTTCATCTAAATCATTAATCTATGTTGAAGGTGGTGGGTAGCGTGTTGATCGAGCGGGCTGCTTTGTTGTGGATGGTATCGAGCATATTGTGTTGTTGGAACTGCAACTCGTCCAGGCAAGTGGAGAATGTTCCATCACACTCCTGACTTGTGTCTTGTATATGGTGGAAAGGCTTTTAGGAGTCAGGAGGTGAGACACTCGCTGCAGAATACCCAGCCTCTGACCTGCTCTTGTGGCCACAGTATTTATGTGGCTGGTCCAGTTAAGTTTCTGGTCAATGGTGACCCCCAGGATGTTGATGGTGAGAGATTCGGTGATAGTAATGCCATTGAATGTCAAGGGACAGTGGTTAGATTCTCACTTATTAGAGATGGTCATTGCCTGGCACTTGTGTGGCGCGAATATTACTTCCCTCATGTTTGTAAAATTGCTGGAGTTCTTTGATGTAACGAACAGGATGGATAAAGTGGAAACCAGTGGATGTGGTGTATTTGGATTTCCAGAAGTCATTTGACAAGGTGCCACATAAAAGGTTACTGCACAAGATAAAAGTTCATGGGGTTGGGGGTAATATATTCGCATGAATAGAGGATTGGCTAACTAACAGAAATCAGAGAGTCGGGATAAATGGTTCATTCTTTGGTTGGCAAACAGTAACTAGTGGGGTGCCACAGGGATCAGTGCTGGGAGAGAGAGGATGGGGGCGGGGGAGAGAGAGAGAGAGAGAGAGAGAGACTGGGGGGGCGGGTAGAGAGAGAGAGAGAGAGACTGGCGGGGGAAAGAGAGAGAGAGAGAGACTGGGCGGGGGAAAGAGAGAGAGAGAGAGAGAGACTGGGGGGGCGGGTAGAGAGAGAGAGAGAGAGAGAGACTGGGCGGGGGAAAGAGAGAGAGATAGACTGGGGGGGGAAGAGAGAGAGAGAGAGAGACTGGGGGGGGGGGGGGAAGAGAGAGAGAGAGAGAGAGAGAGAGACTGGGGGGGGGGGAGAGAGAGAGACTGGGGGGGGGGAGAGAGAGAGACTGGGGGGGGGAGAGAGAGAGAGAGAGAGAGACTGGGGGGGGAAGAGAGAGAGAGAGACTGAGGGGGGGAAGAGAGAGAGAC